>NC_031969.2:17558679-17893679 GCF_001858045.2 Oreochromis niloticus | reverse complement strand
CATGTTAATAAAGGTGCTTGTAACAGTAGTTTTGGTTGTAGTCTTACAGCTCAAAGCATTTATAAAAACTGACACATGTACAGAAGTTTCTACAGTGAAGTCTTTTCCAAAAAAGGATGAATAATGCTACACTATATACTGCTTTGTGGCCAATTTTATCTTGTGACACTAAACAACTGGTTAGGGAATACACATTTTTTCTTAGTGGCTTGTGGTTACCGCGAGATCACTGACCAGTCTGTAGTCTTGTGTATCTTTGGGTAACTTATGACTAATCAACTTATCAGGATTTTTTTTCACGTAACAAATTATTTTCAGGTTTGGAATAAAATCACAGCCTTTACAAGATCTGTTATCTGGAGACATAAATTGACCCTTTTGAGAACTGAGCAGCTACTTTTTATGAGCAACACTGGCAGAGAGATATTCAATTACACAAAAAGTCAGAAAGAGAAAATAATTAATAACGAGCCTGGAGAAGTATAATTAAATTCCATTTAATGATTTCAAACACAATGACCAATGAATGGATAATGAACAAATCAGTTGTTGTACTGCTGATTTGTGCTTTGCCCTCATTTGTTTTCATAAAGGTGTTTCCATAAAAAAGGAAAAACAATGATGGCATCATGAATGCCAACATTTGAAGATAATTGTTAGCTCACTGAAAATGTAGTATATGTTATATAATTTAATGAAATTCTCAGCAAATTACGTTGAGAAACTGTCAAGTAATAGTCTTTATTTGTTAGGGGGATCTCATCAATGTGCTGTTCATCTGTATTTTAAGAGAGGATGAAGTATTGATGAGAACAGGAATGTTTTTATCCATAGCATGTGGTAGATTTAGAGAAAAACATTTTGATGAGGTCACAACAGCATGTTTTGAACACAGTAATGTTTGTTACAAAGCACTGCTGGAGGGTGACATATATAGAGACAAATAGCATGATTATTATGAAGATGAAGGAATTTCTTCCCTCTACCAACAGCACAGCAGTGTGGATTACATTTTTTGGCATTTCGCAGTCATCAAGAAAGTGAAATTTAAGATCGTACATGTTTTGTCTTACAATCTGCTCTTACCATTGCCAATTGTTGGAAAATATCTATTTACTTTCAACTAGTTGAAAAAATAAGTCAATTTGAAGCAAATGATGAATCATTTTTTGACTTCTTAAAAGCAGAAACACCAAAAAAACTTTAGATTCCAACTTCTCAGTTGTGAGGTTTTTAATGTGTTGCTCTGTTGTGGGAGAGTAAACTACTGTAAATATCTTTGGCATCATTATTCTGAAAAACACAGAACATTTCATATTTCCCTCATATGTGGCAAATTATACTGGGCATGTCTTGCCTCTTGCTGAGATGTCTTTGCTCAAATCATAACTGTGTTAATCAAGAAGAAAGCAACAGTTAAAATAATGATTAGCTGGGCAAATTAAGGTGAAAAAAACATGGATCTACATTATTTTTATGTAGGCTGGTACAATAAAATTGTCTGTAGTGTGGTGGAGGAGCTTTGCTGGGACCTGGTGTAACTGACAGACCATGGAATCAATGTAACTGTACGCCATGTCACATTGCATTTTGTTTGTTTTGCTCTGACCAATTTGTAATATTCTGCTTCTATTGTATGAGCATAAAAATGATCATTTAGATCTCCAGTGAAGTGTGCAAAACCCGACTGCTGCTGGTGGATGAAAATGTCACCCATAATAAACATCTACATCTCCGTGTGCTTTCGTTTTTCCTGTCATGTAATAAAGCTGTACGGTTTTGAAGCAAATGAACACAGCACGAAGAAGTGCATTTGGAATCAATTGCTAGTGTGTCAAGGGTAATTGCTTAATATAACAAAGTAGGTCATTTGGAGTAACATGGGGGCTGTTTTGAATTGTAACTGATTTGCTAAAACATATTTATAAAGTACTCAAAAGTTAAACAATGCAATTTGTGAAATAAGCGAGGATGATGAGAAGATGAACGTGATCTGAGGTTAGGGCGGCTGAAAAACCATGGTTTGCTTCCTTAGCGAATATACAGTTTAGTGCACTATTATAGCACTACGACAGCATTAGAATGTCATACAATATCAATCTATGCTATGCATTAACTTTATATACACTTGACTAAAAAACAGACTAAAAAATTATCTACATTAAAAACAAGATGTTTTTTATTTATAGCACTGTGCAAAAGTCTTGGGCTACCCCATATTTCTTAACGTTGAGCTTTATTCAGCCAGCAGCCAGACTTTCTTCTAATTTTTGAGGTGGTCTTAAACAATAGTTGTTCAGGATTTCTGAAGCTTTCTTTCAAAGTTTGATGACTAGCAGATAAGGAAGCAAGCTACATTTATTTATATAGCACTTCACGCAGGCAAAGCAGACAAATGTCATTTAAGGTAACACAAAAATGCATGAAATGAAAATGACATGAAAGAATGCGGGAAAACTAAAAGGGAAGAAAAAACACAAAAGCGCCACAATTATTAGAAAAAGATTCTGAATTAAAAAGCCGTAATGCATAACAGCAGATCTGGTGCAAACATACTGTTAAACAGAATGTGCAGACTTTATGGCTTTAGGTAGATCAGATGCATCCATTTCACTTCATGTTTTTAAAGACAAGCATTAGCAGGGTCAAAAGACAGAGCTACCAGTGAGCAGAAATAATGGCATATAACCTGTTGTTTGTGAGTAATCAGTGTGAAGAGGAGAAGAATGAAGAAGAACATTGAGAAGAATGTTGGATGTGTGATGGAGTGATTGGTTTAAAAAGCTTTCATAATCAGATTTACCTTTCCTATGTCTCTCTGTATTCTGATCTCCCTTCATGAAGCATGAAGTTAATTGATTTCATTGGCACTATGCAAGCTAATATTCAATCACCGCCAGCTCCTGACCTTTCGAGTGTGAAACACTTAGCTGTGCTAATTCTGTCAGCATCCAAGCAGTGTTGTATTCAGAGGCCTGCTAGTCCTCAGCCACCAGGCAATAATGGGTTATCTGCATAGTCTGTTAAATGAGGTATAAAATGAAATGGAATATGGTTTGTTTTCTCGACTTTATGAGAAAACAGCAGCTGTGCTTGCTTAGTGAATCTTGGTTTGTGTGATCACTGCCATAACTATGTCAGAAGGCAAGTAATATATATATATATAATACATAATACAGTCAATCTACCCTGCATACAGTACTTACATATAGATTTTTCCACAACATAAAAGTCATGTCGTATTTAATAAGCTTCAATACATCATTTCTAAAGAAATGGAACATTTTTCCCTCACCATTACAGAAATCAATAGGGACAACTGTACCAAGGCTGGGGTGTAAAATTGCTGTTATCGAAAAACCATAACTTGGCAAGCTCCAATGTATTTGTGATTTCTTTAATGCTTGTGTTAGATGGGGAATGACTGTGGTCAGTACCTAGAAATGTGATTTTTTTTTCTTTTCTATGTCAAATGCTGACTGGAAAAGAAAATGAGAAACACCTTCTGTGCTTTCAGGGGTAAGATTTCCAAGGTGAGTGAAAGCTTCCAACAAATTGCAAATGTGGACCAGTGACATGTTGAAAAGAAACAATTAGGCTATGCTTTTCTCCTGAAATGTAACCCTGGTGGTTGCTGCAACATGGATGAGCTTTCTTTTCAAACAAAACAACCAATGTAGTGCTACTGAACATTGTCTTTTTTTTTTTTTTTTTTTTTTTGTAAATCTTGGTTAAATCTTCAATTGTAAAAATACTGTAGTAAAATAGGAATAGTGCCTGGTTCAGGGCTTAGTGTGGGGCCACAGTGGATGTGGCAATGTCATATTTGTGTTTTTTGAGCTTTAGAAGTTCCATTACATCCTCAGAATGGGACTGTTTTCACTTAGCCCCTATTTAGGAATAAATGCATCACTATTTAGCAATAGTGATGCAAGCAACAAATTGTGTAAATTCTTATTTAATAAATTAAAGTTTAATATAAGTTTTTACTTAAAAGTGTCAGGTGTCCCAAATACTGCATCGTAGCAGTATTCCATCAGGGCAAACAAGGCAGGCACTGCTTGCTAAGCGAAAATAGATCAAAAACGAGATATTTACTTTTCAAATATCAGTTAAAACACACCAAATTTAAATCAACCACTCTATTTATGCTGTCATAAAGCTTCTCTCATTTTTGTATCCATCCTTTAAATTACTGTCATCTGTGGCATTAGTTGGCTATTGTTTGTGGAAGTAGACTTACATTTGGTTAACTCTGATTCTGCTGAAATCTGCAGTGCCTCAAGCTTTGTTACGTGTATACTTTAAACAAAAGCTTGAGCTTGTCAAGCTGAGATGTCAGCAGCTTTTACTGGCTGTGTGCACTGTGGATAAACTTGTGGGCTTTAATAACTCCTTTATCAAGTAAAGCTTTGATGATGGAGAAAGGCATTCCTGCCATATGCTATTTGATAAAATAGGCAAGCTGGACAGGTGCATGGATGTATTTCAGATTAGCACTTCTGAGAAATCACCGGGTACGACTAAATGTATACTCACCAGTATTTTTTTTGATGAGAGCTGTAGAATACTTTACAATATTTCAGTCAGAAAGGAGTGTAGAAAGACGAAGACATCCATGCAGAGTGCATCAAGATGTACAAATCTGCCAGCATTAAAGAATCAAAGACAGACAGCAACAAATCATGAAAATTTATTTTTTTTAATCTGTTCCAATTTGTCTTGTTAAACAGTGGAGGAAGATTTTTGTTCTTCTTGTTAGAACTATCTACCAATATCAAGCTAGATTTTTTCCATTTGAGGACATCCATAGTTTTTGTATTTTTATTTTTATTTTTATTTTTGTTTTTGAAATGGGTATATATTGTCAAAAATCAGAAAGATTCATTTTTAATATTCAGTGATTCAATCAAATCTACCTCTCAAGAGTGTGACTCATTGAAAAGCTATTTATTTGCCTCCAGCATTTTCTGTTTCTCTGTCAAATAAAGTGCATGCTGACAGTGACAGTTCAAAACAATGTCTCGAAAAAGTGCCAGGCCTTCATCAAAAAGATGAAAAATGAAGGATGACATCCTACTGAACATACAAAATTTGACCAAAGAGAACATATTCTGTCAACACTATACACCGAGCACTATTAGATATTTTAGCTACAAAAGAAAAGTTATTGTTAGAGTTTGTTGCACTGCCTTTGTGTGTTGTGTGCCCTTAAGTATAAACCACACAACCCAGAATTAGCTTATTTTTGTCCTTCCATTTACCAAGTGCTGTCACTGAGGAAGAAAGCATAATTCGACTGGGACAAACAGTTTAGGGCTCTCCAGGCAATCACCTGCTTCCCAGCACCTATTATCCCCAAGAGGAACCTGCAGAGCTCCTCTAAATGTCTCCCAGCAGCATTGCTCTCCAACTGGCTCCCATATTTCTGCTCCACTGGACGGTAAAATAAAATCCTGCCAGCTGCACACGTGCGCACACACCCGCACACACACAAACGTACATGTACACACAGATATACAGAACTAAGTGCAGTGCAAGAAGGATTTACAATTTAAGGCACAGTGACTCTTCTCACTGAATGCAAAACTCAGCTTTTGAATGATCTATTCCCTCCAAGTGTGAAAGAACCAGTCAATCATCATGGCAGACCACGGTAAAAATATATTACAATGGGCTGATCGTGTATATATATATTACCTGGGCTATGACATGAGTGTTTTAGTTACCCATAAATATGAATGAATGTTTGTATGTGTACATTGACAGAGGCCTTGATCAGTTATTCTAGGTAGCTGATTGTGATATTTGTGATCATACAAAGAACACTAATGACATATGAAGAAAAAAAAAATCATAGTAAATAATATAAGGTATATTCCACCACAATGTCCACTGGGCATTAAAAAACAATAGGTTTTTTGTCATAACTATGTACCATTGATCTACAGAAAAGGTCCTATTATTAGAAACTTGTTTGGAACACTGGTCACTATCGCAAGAGCCATATTACTATTGATTTTCCTCTGGCACACTGGGTGACTCCAAAGTGGTGTAGCCAACAGTACACAACACTTGCTCACCACAGGGTTTACTTAGGCAAGGCTAGGAGCGTGCAAACAAGGGTTGCAAGAGCAAGTAAGTGTGGCCAATTAATAGGATTGAATCTCTGGCCACCAATACTGTTTGCGTGACGAACATCAGGAGGTGCTATCAGGTGGTGGAAACAGCAGAAAGTTTATGAGAACGCAGCCTCTTGTTGGAGGGAAGTTCATCGTGCCAAAGTACAGATAATAAAGTTGTCATTTTTCACATGTGAAAAGTGACACTTTTATTTCCTTACAAAGTCAAAGATCTGTTTAAAAAGAAAAAAGGCCTACCACATCAACCCTTTACAACATGTGAATACATTATATACAATAACAATGCAAGACACTGTATATCAGAGATGAATTTTGACTTCATAGTAATTGTCTAAGAAAGGTTTTCCTCTGCTAAACGGAAAAGTAGCACATGCATGAAAGTCACAATGTCTGTCGTGAAGTATGGAGTGAGAGCACCTAAATGCAGATGTTGGAGACAGACAGGTTGACTTGAAAGCAAGCCATTTATTGAGGCTAATCAAAATCCAAATAGTACAAAAGCCAAAACACAACCTCTGAGCAATTGCTAATGAACAGTAGGGAAACACACAGGGAAGTAATGGCACACAGAGCTATTTACACACAAAAGGGTAATCAGGGAATTGTACACAGGAGGGTAATGAGACACCACTGAACCTAATTAAGACAATGGCCCAGTAGAGGAAGTAAAACTAAATGCAAGACACATGAGATAAAGAAGTGTCAAAGTTAAACAGGAAGTGGATAACAACATCACAACCAACAACTGAAACTAAGAAATGCAGAAACATGACTGAACTTACCAAAAGAAGGACACTGAAGGATAAAATGGCTTGCAACACTGAGGGAATTGATACACTGTAAATATAAGCAGTAACTAATTAACACATAACAGCAGCTGAAGACAAAGGATAGTAGCGAACAAACATAAATTAAAACTACACCATAAACAAAACTCAGAACTCAGAACCACAAAGCAACCAATCAGTATTTCCAATATTTCCTTTAGCTTGTACTAAGACTGTGCACATTACCCCCACCCCCACCAAACACACACACAAACACCTTCCTCCACAATTTAACAGTTTAAAAGATAAATTGGATCAGATTAAAAAATACCGACTGTGCTGTCTGTGCACTCTACGTGAACATCTTCACCTTTCTGAACTCCTTTCTGGCTGAAGAATTGTAAAATATTACTACTGGTTAAGCTTAATATATTCAGACATTCTCATAGATGCTAATTTGAAAGTGCTGCTAGCTTTCTAATCTGCTCAACTAGCTGTTTTATTAGACTGGACAAGGTTAAAATTGCTGTCCCGTCTCCATCATCATCACTGCTTACCTTGCTAATGTAGTACAGTTGACCATTGTTAGCAGGAGGAAACTCAAATGTTATGATGCTAAATCACTGAAGCTCCTTTACTTGCTAATGCTAGCTGTTTTTCCATATGAAGCTGGATTAGTAACTGATCTCAGAACAGTGAAAGCAGACCACCACCAGCTTGCCCTTGCACTCTGGTCTCCCCTGTCAAAGACCAGGGGTTTACCCACAATGCATAATGTGCAAACCACCAGGAACAAGATGGCAGTAATGTTAAGGATGGATGCACCCATTAATTAACAGGTGAGGAGCTTTATGACAGTGCTGTCTGAGTTTAACAGACTTTGATATTTTATGTTTATTTGCTGTCCTGATCGAACACCATTGGCTTAAAGCAGCTGGTTAAAAAAACCTTACCCAAGATACAAAATCTCAATTTTTTTAGTTTCAGTTTTTATATGTGACAATATGTGCAGCTCCTGAAGTGTTACAAGGTTAACTTACTTTAATTATTATTAAACTAAAGTGTTAAGTATGTTGTACTTGAAATTTCCAGGTGAAACACCACCTAGGCTACTTTTGTGCTTACATTTGGTTTATGCTGTGCCACTATTCCACTATAATGCTGCCGCTGCGGGCATATTGTGACAATAGATTCACAATTGACATTAGGTAGACTGGTGTAGGTTCATTGGAAAATTGCATGTAAAATGATGTAAAATTCCCTTCATTTTGTTTGTATTAATAAATAAACACGGACTGCACTTTGTAATCACAAATGCTATTTAGTACTTTTTCTATATTTTCTTAAATATTATTATAGATTTTTTTAAAAATATTGTGATACAGTTTTGGTACATTGCTCACCACTGACTTGCTTCATGCATGAATGGTTTGTGTTGAACAAATGTGCCATCAGGGGAGCATGTGTCAGTGTGAGGTGCATCCAGGTACATATCGTACACATAAAGACTATGAGCAGCACAATAAATGACACAGTACTGGTAGAATGCAGCGGTCAGCACAGCACAAATTCTGGGCCATCCGCTCAGGCTATCAGCCAATGCAGCACATACTGTCTTCTATATGAAGGGACCATAAGAACAAGGAAAAAAACAAAAAGAAACCAACAAATAGGAAATGAAAGGAAACTCTGGGTGCAAGAGAAAGTGAAAACTGTGGGTTCAAGACCATGACAATATCATCTCAACAGAGCCACTGAAGTATAAGGATGTGCAGGTGAAAAAAAAAATAAAACAAAGAAAACACAACCCTCCTGTTGTATTGGGTTCAACACAAATGCGACTTCAGAATCCAGCTGGTATTATACATAAATGAAAAAAGGAAACCACTTATAGTGAGAGATTTGTTTTTATAATTTGAGGCTTACTTTTCTTGTTCTCAAATATTTTTTTCATAAACTGCATCTGTACATGTCACATCCCTCTGTTTGCAAGCGAAATGTTTTCCTCATCTCTCTTGCCCCTGGAGTATAAGCCTCATCCTCTTAAATCATCATCGGTTAGTAGCTCTTCATCCGAAACTTGTGCTTTGCTTGTGGTTGTAGCCTTTAACTAAATCAAAGCACTCTCTCTTTGTTTTCTCTTGAGTAGCACATAAATTCATGAAGGAGATAAAGGCCAAAAGCCCCACTAGCTATGCTGCTTTGTTTGAGTGGTAGTGACATGTTTTGCAGTGTGTTTACCAATACTGCTTCAAATCTTTGCTGAGGGGCTCCCATTGTGGTATGAATGCATTTCAGTGTGAATGCACATGAATAGGTCTGTGTTCTGAACAGAATAACAAAAGGTTGGAAACTCAAAGTCAGTGATTTTTTAATTCATTATTTTTTTTTGCAAACACTTTGTTGGTTTTTCCTCGAAGTGTAAAACCAAAATCTTTTTTTAAAATTTAAAACATCTCATATGTTGCTCTCAAATAAAGCAAATATTCAGGACTTATCCTCTCTCACTAATCTCCTCCTGCGAACGTTTCAAGCTATCTGCCGTTCAGTTGCAGAATCATTATGTAACGGGTCGAATAGTGGCTTTTAAAATGTGCAATCTTTAAAATGTAAAATTCAGAGGCTTTGTACTGTACAGTGTGTGAGTATTTTGTCTTACATAACCCACAATGATGTCTGCTTTCATACAGATGTTGCAAACTTTCAAAATGATTGCATAATGTGAAACATGAGACTTGTACAAGTATCACATTTCATTATGCATGAGATAAAATGAAATGATTGAAATCTGTCTGAAAACTTTCAGAACAGTACATTTTCATGCACAGCTAAACCTTGTGTTTTATATTAGAAGTCATATTATTATTATAAGATACAAAGGTATAACATAACATCACCTAAGCTCTTTTGAAATGTATTGTATACATCTCTGTATGTAATTGTCCTTGGCTATCAGGGCATCTGTTGCAATTTACACCACTTTCAGTCTTTAGTAGCCTCGCTTGCAGGAGCTACTGCCATGTGACCACCCACTCAGGAAGATTGCCAAAGGATAGTTCTGCAATCGTGTCAGCATAGTGCACCTTGGTTTTGATGGACTAAAAAGCCATTCTTTCTATGAGGCTGATAAAGACTTAATTAGAAACATAATGAATGTGGAGCACATCTGACAAGCCTAATTAGGCCTGACTGAAATGCAGGGATAATTGGGTTTCCAGTTCAGGGCTTCAGAACATCGACCCAGACCCTCCTCCTGACCCTCGGTGCAGGTCCCCGGATCCCTCGGCTACTTACTCCAGCCAGACAAGATGGACAGTCAGTGTATTCTTACATGAGGCAGAGAACTATCTCACCATGTTGACTGATTCAATTGGTACTCACCCTGTGTATCTGTTGTGAGCTTTGTGATCCATGGAAACTCTTCTGATGCCCTTTATAATCCCATTAAATCCTATTGTCTCCAGCTTATAGCTCTCTCGCCGGGGGAGAGGAACAAAGGAACTATGAGTCTGCTGGAGCAGAGCAGACATTTGTGGTTCAGGTCTTTTTGCCAAAGGGACTTTAAGGTTATCAATCATGCTGTGTGACTTGCACGTCTTGCCAAGCAGATAAAAATATTCCTTTTTACCATCTCAAATCAAACATATTTGACTTTTCATTATTTCATATAGTAGTTTTGGCTCTCAGCAGATTGGTCTAGTTTCAACAACGTGGTCCAAGAGTTTCTTGCCTCTGGCTGAGGCGATTCTTATATGTAAATTAAAACACACAAATTCTAAATCAAAATCAGAACTATATTTAAAATCAATTTTAAAAACAAAAGCTATTTCTAATCTGTTTTTGAGTGTGGTTCAAACTGAACAAGAAGAGTTTACTTGGTAAAAACATTTATTATTGTTGTTCAATATTATCGATTGGAATGGTGGTTTAATTGTTTCTCAGACAGAAGGTTGTCAATATCGTTAAGGTTGTATTTTGCTAATAGACAAGACATCATCAATAACATGTAAGCGTGCAGTTATTGCTGTGGGGATTGGGTGTTTTGAAGTAGTGACACAAGCTGTGTGCTGCACACACGTGATTGTGGTTTCATAAAAACATATTTAAGAAAGTCAAGTTGGGAATAGTTGTGGCTAAAAAGCAGTAAGAGAAGCTGCGGTAAAAATTATGATGGTGCACTACAACACCATCACGGAGGGAGTTTGGACAGGTAGACAGCTTGAAGATACATTTAAAATAATGATTTGTTGCTATGGGAATTCAGTCAGGCTAGACAGGTGGACTTTATCTGCATTCAGTCATTGTGGTGTAGATTGGCTGCAGACATTAGTGCTGCAGTGTTGCTAGGAATTCATCTGAATACCTATGACAAAGACATAATTTTTGCAGTTTTGCCTCTGTATGTACACCATCACAGTGAGTTTTAAAATCAAGCAATCAAAATGTAATTGAAGTGCACAGTTTCAGCTCTAATTCAATGGGTTTTACAATTACAGCCTTCATTTTCAGAGACTCAAAGTACGGATAAACTGACATAATTTTAAATATAATGATTTTTTTTTAATGCTTAGATGAAAATCTTTTGCAGTCAATGACTTCCTAAAGGCTAGAACCCATGGATATCACCAAATGCTGTGTTTCCTCCTTTAAAAGGCACTGCTAGGCCTTTAGTGCAGCCGCCTTCAGTCAGATCTTGTTTGTGGGTCTTGTCAGAATGCTTTGGGTCATTATCTATTTGAACTGTGAAGCACTGTGCGATCAGTTTTGCAGCATTTAGCTGAATCTGAGCAGAGAGTTCAGCCCTGTATGCATCAGAATTCATCCTGCTATTTCTATCAGGAGTCACAACATCAATAAACACTAGTGGCTTGATTCCACTGGCAGCCATAAATGTTCATGCCATTAACATTCAATTCAGTTTAGTGAAGTTCTGAAGCACACCACGTTATCTGTCAACATGGTGGCGACAGTGTTTGAATTGAAAAAGATTGCCTCCATCATGTTGACAGATGGTGTTGTGTGCTTTGGATCATGAGCTGTTCCCTTCTTTCTCCATAGTTTTCTCTTTGTGTTATTCTAGTATAAGTTAATGTGTTTTATTTGTCCAACGTTTTTTCAGAACTATGAAGCCTCTTTTAGATGTCTTTTTGTCTAATGGGGCCTTCTTGTTCTTGAGTGTAACCAGTGGTTTGCACCTTGTCGGTAAACCCTTTGTAGTTACACTGATAAAGGCGTCTCTTGATTCTGGACTTTGGCAATAATATGCTTGACTCATTGTAAAGTTGTTTATCTAAAACATGAAAATAATTCTCTCAGTAAACATTTTCTTTGCCTTTTCTGGTTTTTCAGGAATTTTGGTTTTGCTGAGCTGTCCATTGCACTGATTATTTTTAAGAAAGTAAAAGACTGTTGATGCCGATTGTTGAAACTTTTGATATCTCTCTGAGACATTTACTTTGTTTTTTTTTATCCTATTGATGGCCTCCTTTGTTTGCTCTAATATATGTTTGAGCTTCACATTTAAAATGTCAGTGAAAGGCAATAAAATACATTCAGCACCTTCAACTTGAGATGTTGTATCTTATCTATTAAGTCTATAATATTATATAATATTATAATATTAAAAATATTATCTAAAAAAACAGGCAATTTTTTTAAACGACATAAATCATATATTGGTTGTTTGGTGGTGTACAGAAGCAAAATAACATTTTGTTTTTACTTTAGCATTTTTATATATATATGTATAGTGAACAAAATGTAGCCTATTCTCAACAAAATAATCTCCAAAGTATTGAACAAATGAAGTGTTTCTTATCCTTATTCTTATGAGTTGTTCTTTTTATGCTTTTTCAAGTCAGTTTGAGTCTTTCTTGAGGATAATTAGGAATGATATATAGTCACAACAAACTAGAGGGCTCAATGATGAATTTGACATCACTCAGCCCCAAATGGACCCCTGCGTACTTGGAGATTTGAAAACTTTAACACACTGTGTAATCACTTGGAAAGTCAGAGTAAACAAAGCCACAGACAAGTATTTTTGGACCTACCCAACAATGCAAATGTTTAACATCTACTGTGCATTTATCTGACATTCAGGCTGAAATGTAATTACAGCAAGGGAGATGGAGAACTCACAAAGTAACAATGGCAAGTGAGGCTGCGAAAAAAAGGACAGACTTGATAGTCTAAAAAAACAACAAAGGGAGCCAGACAGACAGTTAGAAAGGCGAGAGGTCCAGGCACACCAGGGAACAAAGAGACAGATAGTACTTACAGTGTGGGGAGGATGATCAGCAACGTCAACAATAGAAGTCAGATAATCACAGCTGCCTAGGTGACAGCACGGTGTGATTAACACTAATGACCCTACACTTTATGAGCCTCTACAAAGACAATTAGTCCTCCCACTCTTCTTCTCCTCTACTCTCTGGGGCAGTGAGCATGAATTTAACCCACACCTCCCCCTCTTTTATTCCATCCCACTGCTGCTTTTTTGATTTTTTTTTTTTTTTTGTAAGTGTATTCCATCTTTCAGCCTCTGATCACTTTACTTTCCCTGCAGTGGAAGAGGATTTGCAGTGGAGACGCTGCACACAGACATCTACATCTGTATCTCCAAATGCCATCCTTGTTATGTTCAAAGCACTCGATATCCATACGAAAATCAACAAACAAACAAAAACAGAAAACACACTATTAGGAGTTTTGTCTTTTTCTGTCACATCTCAGAGGACTTTTTACAGATAATTCATGGACCACAACACTGGATACAATTATATGTGATAGATGATCCAATAAGGTGACACCTGCTAAGGTGTAGCTGACATGTGATTGATCATATGGTCACTGATTGATGACTTCAGAGAAAATGATTACCAGTCTAACTGACATTACTTACGATGGCCCACTGGATATAACAGCATTTCTTTGCAACAGTCAAAAGTATGAAACAAAATGTAGTGGAAGGTAAAGCTGCTGGAAGACGAAGAAGAACAAAAAAATCGCTTCAGTTTTGCTGAAAATCTTTTTAGAAATTTTCTAATGGTATAAAAAATAAATAAAGAGATTTGAAATCATTACAGAAACTCATGTGATGACATTAAAAGCAACAGCAGCAGCATGCATTTCTTTTTCACATTATAAATAACTTAATGTGCATAATTATTGATGAAGACACACTTGTCTGATCTAGACATGATTCATGGCTTTTAGATACATATAGATCTTTAAATCAATTTCTTAAGGAACTACTAGTGTTGAGTTTTTATGTTACATAATAAATGTGATCAGATCACAAATAGCATGTTTTTTTAGTATTTACAGTTATTACAGTCATTATCATTTGGGGATTATTATGTGTTAGTAATGTACAGGACTGCATTAGACTTAAAGGTATACCTTGTATCATGTGAATGGGGTTTACAGCCTGTGTACGACTGCCTCTAAGCACAATTACGTTTTCCTTCTTTCTAGCCAGAGAATATAGCAGTCCTGTAACCTACAACTCTCCAGTGTTCACAGGCTCTCTGGCACTCAGAGCTAATCCCCATGTCAGGCCGACATGCCAATAGATCTGTGGCACATGGAGGCTCCAATAATGACTTGCAGCCAAACCCACAGTGCCAGACCTGGGCTTCTAACACCATGTAATTAGCAGGCTATTGACTCTTTCAGACACCTAGTCTGTGCAAGCTGAAGAATTGCTCCAATTTATCTTTTGTTCTCAAGACTGTATGGTAGTTGGGGACGTGACAAGTGTGCATTTGGTGCAGAGGATTGGTTGTATCGTATTTATTCCTGTTGTGAGCTTGTGTAGAATATTCTGGCTTGAATGGCATAGAAGATGGCAGGTAGGCAGACATAAAGATTTCCCAGAGGTACATAATTTATTTACAGTGCTCTCCATTACAAGTTACAAAGCTGATTACCAGAACTTGAAATGTCTGTCTGCACTGCCCTCAAAGTCCAAGCATTGCTTTGCCAAACCTTCTTTCCCTTATCCAGTTCAGGGCTGTCGGGGATCTGGAGACTACCCCTGTTGTCTTAGGGTAAAATGTGGGTCAGCAGTCAGCAGTCTAGGTGTACCCCACCTTTTTTTTTTATTATGCTTTAAAAAAAAAACTAATTTCAAAGGAACTATTTATTATTTCCAATATCTTTTGTTTAGGTTACCAGCATTTTCCATTCTTCTGCAGTCCCACATTTGAAGTATATTTATTCAAAGATGATATTTCATTTCATTATGCAGTTTAGTCTTGATCACATTCATCTGGCAGTGCACGAGGTGAAAGAGTAAACAGTCCATGTTCACCATACTTGTGATTTTTCACTTCAATCCACAACAGTTGTGTTTTGCAGTCTACATTGTAAACATGGAGCACCATCAGTTGACTCGAGGTCCCATGAGACTGGAGTTGCTACATGCTGGCACACCTTCCATGTGCTTCACAAAAAATGTCTTCTGAAAAGTATTGTCTGAAAAGTATTCTCTGCAACAGTGTTTAATGTTCTCTGCTGCTGGTTCAGGGAGATGTGCATTCCCCAACAACATTTGGGACTAGATTCTGTAATCAACCATGCAGAGCAGCAGCTGTTTGGTTTTAGTGCATGATCTCTGACTGTTATCTGTGAGCACAGTTTTTGTACTCTTTATTGCTATGACAGAATGTAAAGAGTTCATGGAAAAGCTTGAAATGCTGTTTTTTTGCCAGCTGAAATATCTTGTTTACTCAGTTTGCCTTTTGTGCAATTGGGTGTAGGAGCTGAAAGTATTGTTTGGTAATTGGAACCTGTCTTTAAGTGAAATTTCCACAGCCATCCCTGTATTTTGGCAACTGGAAGTGCAGTTTAGAGCTAACCACCTCATATCCAAAATTTGGAGGGATGCTTCTCTGAGTTGCCTGTAGCTCCGCAGTGTGAATGTTATAAACCACGTATACATTTGCAAAACAGCATGCACAGTGCTCACACAAACTGAATGGGAAGAGCACAGCTGAATCATGTGGCACTTACATGTTTACTGTAATTGTTACAAACACAATGTTAAGTTGTGTCCACAAAGGCAGTGATTTGCTTGTTTGAACTTGGTGATTGGTTGCCAGCAGATATTCTAGGCTCCAGCCGTCTAGGTAACCCTGTAATGTATTTGCCACCCTGTCGTATGTCAGTCTACAGTATCATGCGCTCTCATTGGTCATTTCAAACACCTGCCTTGACAAAATGCATCTCAGGATGTGCCCACTTTCTGTCACCAGCAGTTTTTTTTTCAAAGTGACCTAAAGTCAGTTTTCTATGTTCTCTGGTTGCCACTTCACTGTGCATCACTTTCTGCATAGATGGTGCAGATTCAGAGTTTATACACTGCACTAGACTGCCTCACAATGCATGGTTTTGTGCTAAGTAACATTTCAACTGTCTAAATTATTAACACATCAAAGAGTAAAAATAAAGTGTTTTTGCATTCCTACATCAGTTCTTTGTTGATCATTAAAGAATATAGTTGCTATCATACGTTCATGAGGCAAACTTAGGATAATTATGTGTTTTAAGAATGCACACCATTTTGTCCTTTATTGATGGCATGTTCTTGATTCACGCTCAGAATATCACCATCAACCTGCCTACTTACTGGCAATAAATGGAATACTAGCAATCCTGTAATAATAATAATAATACCTACTAATAATACCTATGGCTCATGGAAAAAACACATTGAAATGTCTCAGGAGGGAAAGCTTGCCACATGAATTCAGGAGTATGAACAGGCAGCATGAAGCTAATTAACATCTCTTTACCTTATTGCACCTGCCTATGAAATTAATCTCTGATGTGCTTAAATGCAGATTTGTAATCTATGCTTGATGGATTTATTTTGGGTCCCTAAATATGGATTTGTACTGTATCCTGCTTTTCTTTGAAACGAGCCAATGCTTCTCTTATTTAATCTTGATGCCTCCTTGTCCACATACCTCTTCAAACTTGGTAAGACAGTGTGGTGTCAGAGAATTAATTTGACAAAAAAAGGGCTTTTGATTGGTGTGAAATGTGACAGAATCTTCTGCTGGCAGAGTCTGTGTGCATTGATGCCCCACTGAGAGGTCTAATGATCTGCTGCTGCAGTTCCATGAAAAAAACCAAACATGCACATTTACTGGGATGGCCATCAGCCCAATGGAAATGCAATCAGATCAATACTATTACCGAGCATGCTGACCACATCTGTCAGACTGAACTGTCACACAAGGAGCCAATGTCACAGTTGGTTCTGTGCTGACAAAGTGTGGAAGCAGAACTAAAATATTCATTTCCTTTCAAATTCATCCTTACATGTTTACAGCTGCAGCTTTAACAATAATATATACGGGCATCGGCTCAGTCACATCTAGAGTGAAGACATGAATGCACTTGATGATCTGTAGGATTGCATTTCCATTTCTATTTTCACTGGTGTTCTCAGTGTGGGTCTGTGTGAACTTTGTGCATCTATGCAGGGCATGACACCACCACTGCGATGGCACATCCCCAGAATACTAAATATTTCATCCCTTATATAACTTGAATTGTCCGCCCCAATCGCTAGACTCAGTTCAAAGAGATCCCTGCAGGTTAGAGATCATGATCATGTGATGTGTACTAAGAGTTCAAACTCACCACTGTCCTATGATGTTTCTTGACAAAGATGGTTGTCAGTCGAGCTTTGTTTTTCATTTCAATGATTTCATTTTCACCAAATGTAAATATCCACCTCAGTCTAAGCTCATTTTAAGTGTGAAAATACCTACAAAATTTTTTGATTAACACTAATTAAATAGGAGAGAATATTTACTGTTCATAAAACAGCATGCAGCACTACATACCAATAACTGTGTAGTCATATCAACCAGGTACAGTGGCACTGTGAAACAGCTCAAATTGCACATTTTTGCTGCCCATGTGTTAAATTGAGTGGTTTAGACCAATGCAGCGCTCCTTTTAGCAATCAGGTCTCACCCCCAACCCTTCAAATAATCTGTTGTTGGTATCCGAGTGATAACAGCCAGATCTGAACCACCATAACGTGTAAAGCTTTTAGATTAGTGTTTGTGAGACAGGTGCAGGTTTACTACAACAAGCTAAGTATTTAGCTGGTGCTAAAATTTAAACCGTGAGTACACAAATGGTCTAATTAAGTAGTCAGATGTGCTTATATGCCCTCTCACTATGTGTTTATTGAACTTGAATATGTTGAACAAAATATGCTGTAATATATGAGCATTGGCCAGCATTAAATGAAAAAGTGTGCTGTTGTATGATAGCGAATAGATGTACTGAAGGTAGATGTATTTTTTACCATAAACAGTTCTTACCCTATATGTTTACTGTTGTATTTATATACGGTTCAATCATTTCCGGACTGAATCTGGCTTGTTTAGGAGCCAGGAGGTTCCTGTCATTAAGAGGTTCACTTTTAAAAGGTTAGCTTAACCTAAAATCAAATTTTCTTCCTTTGCCACTAGTGTTAGTCATTTATTATTAGTTATTTATTTGGATTATTTTGGTGTAAATTTCCCGCTTTAGTGATATTGACTGTAAGTGCCATCTGGTTCAATTATGTCCAAGAGAAGGCAAACATTTCAACAACTGATATCTCCAAAACATTCAAGATGAGCAGATAAGAAGAAAAATATGTGAGGGTAATTTTGGGCGGGGGGGGTGTTAAAGTTCACGGTTTGCACTTTTGCTGTTGCGAGTTGAACAGCTTGGATTTATACACACAGGTGCACTGGCACCAGTGCAAATATTCAGTACAGTATATGACTCAGTGTGGTTTTGTTATTTTGTTCATGTGCAGTAAAATATGGTGAATGCTGCTCTTGTTGATTCTTGTTGATTCTTGTTGAGTACACACAGTCCGATGAAAGCCTCCCCACTCAGCCTTGTTTGCGTCTGGTAGCCACAGAGTTTACTGTTTGGCAGCAGGGAACAATCATTCATCAGGAACACAATAACCCACACCCAAGTCAAGCCCACAGCCCATAGAGTTTATGCAACATATGTCTATATATTACCATTCTTTATGAAACATAATATTGACATTTCTGTGCTGTTTTCTCTCTGATAATAACTAAAGATTTCTACTCCTCCTTTCTTCCTGACAGGAATCATCCCCCCCACCACCACTACACATTTTTCTTGAAACACAATGGAAACTAGAAAGATGGAATAAATGAATGAGATTTCCTGCTGGTGCTGACTTTGATGCACTTAAGTGACAGAATGCCTAAATTAATTTCTCGTTATATTTCAAAACTGTGGGTAGAATGAAAGGTAAATTACCACTTTTCTTTCTTTCTTTCATTCATTCAGATGATAAAACAGCACTGCTGTAGTGTTCCTTTGTGAGGTGCTACACAATGCTGCAAAGTAGATACCTAAGCAAAGCCAGGTGTGGCTGTGCGGTTAAAAACAAATATCAAATATCTATATCATTAGCAAAAGCTAATAATATAGATGCAGCTGGCCCATGTGGCAGACATAAATGTGAACATGTTAAACTGCCTTTGTGTTTGTGTGTGGCCAACCAGAAGTCCCACATGGCCAGACTGCTAAGTGGAACAGAAGAGTTAATGGGATATTTATCAAGTGAGGACACTCAGCCAAAGACAAGGAGAAATAAACAAGCTTGTCTGACCGGGTCCTCCTTGGCTATTATGATAAACAAGCACATTATTTGAAAGTCTAATGACCACTAGATGAAAAGTACTACGCTGTACCCTTCAAGAGCTTCAGCGGCACAGTTATTGCTTTATAGTGAAAGTGACTGAGTAGCAAGTATAGAGCCGTAGCACAGTGATAGTGAAGATTTAAAAGAATCCACTGATGTTGACTAGAAGAGCATTATTTAAAATCATTCATAGATTGTTGTGCTTAGTAAAACACTTTACATTCACTGGGAAAACCTGGAGAGTAATTTGAAAGTTACACATTTAACGAGAAATATACTGTTATATAATACACTTTATTCAGAGTAAAATGTTCTAGGTTTTACTTGATTATTGTGCTATTTTCCATCAACTAATGGATGACTGGTCTTCTCAGTATTGATCAGCACAGAATAGGGGCTATGTACTTAAGGATAATTACTACATTTTCTATCCAGTCCCCTGTCTGCTTTTGACTGAAGCACATTAAGAAAAAAAGAAACTGTTAGAGAATTAAAGAAAAAAGGAAGCATATAAACTTTTCATGCAGACTAGCACAACAATATCCACTGATGCACTAACTGTTGAAAGCAAAAATATCTATTTTATAAGTTATTATTATTGTTATTATTGTTATTTGGTCCATTTTCACATAAGTTACTCCAGATTTGTTGGCAAATGTATCCTGATGAGAATCTTTCATTCCAGGACATCCCAAAGGTGCTATTTGGATCTGGTGACTGTGGAAGCCATTAGAGTACAGTGATCTTACTGTCATGTTCAAGAAATCAGTTTCAGATAGTGTGAACTTTGTGACATAGTACATTATCCAGCTGGAAACAGATATCAGAAGGTTAGCAACAATACTTGGAAATACTTTGGTGTTTACTTAGCTGGTACTAAGAGGGCCAGGGTGTGCCAAGAAAATATCCCCCAAAATATTACAACACCAGCAGCAGCCAGAACTGTTGATACAAAGCAGGAAGGATTCATGCTTTTATGCTGTTTACAGCAAATTCTGACCCTACCATCCTAATGTCACAGTAAAAATTGAGAATCGTTACACCAGACAGCATTTTTCTTCTATTATCAGTTACAGCCTTTGAGGCCTGGGGAACTCCAGGCCGGTGTCCTGCAGGTTTTAGATCTCACCCTGGGTCAACACACCTGAATCAAATGGTTAGTTCATTACCAGTCCTCTGGAGAACTTCAAGACATGTTAAGGAGGTCATTTAGCCACTGAAATCAGCTGTGTTGGATCAAGGACAGATCTAAAACCTGCAGGACACCGGCCCTTAAGTCCCGGAGTTCCCCCACCCCCGGTCTATTGTCTCTTCTATTGTCCAATATTGATTAGCCTAAATTGTATCCTCAGTTACTTACTTACTCGCTTTTGTGTTTCAGAGATGCTCCTTTGCTTAACTTGGTTGTAATGAGTGTTACAGGTTACTGTGCCCTCTAGTCATTCTCCTCTGAACTCTGACATCAACAAGATATTTTCTCACAGAGAACTGCTGCTCTCTGGAGACAATTGGAGAAAATGCCTTATGAAGTACATCTCTTTTTGGGAAGATTATTTGTAAACCCTACAGATGGCTGTGCAATGGATCAGAAGTCTCTAAAATACAGACCACCCAGCAGCCTTCCCCATTCAGATGCTCAGTTTGAACTTCATGCCTACATGTCTAAATGCACTGTTTGCATTGTATTAACATGCACTTAAACAGAAGCATATATTCAATTAGCCAGTGGGGGTCTAGTCAAATTTCACTTAATTTTTTTCAAAGCTAAATGACAATTCTCTGCCACCCCACTGATTCAAATGATTAAACTCCTTAGTTTAGCTCACTGGTCAATTAAAAAGATAAATCTAATTTCATGGATCACCAGTAACAGCCTGTGGACATACAGTAATTATCTGAAAGTACAACTGATTTACTGAATATCAGTTTATGATATCACCTCAGTTAACTAAACTTTGGCCCCTTTTTTATTTCTGTACTTGGTAGGCAGCCTGACTACTGCAGTGCCATTAATTAGAATGCAAGATATGACTCTGCAGGTATGACAGCACTGTTGAAGGAGTTGTTTATCAGACCTTTCACAACCTCATGCTGATGAAAAATACTAATCAGTCATACGTGAGCAGTGATTAAGAATTGCCCACGTCATTGTTTTCAGCTTCAACATGTAGGGCTGGAAAAAGTCAAGTAGCATTTTTAGCATGATGAAAGTGTGTAACGAGTTAGAAGTGGGCCTCTCCTCCTTCACAAAGATTTTTACATGTACTTTAATTTTTATTCAGTTATTTTGTTTCTCCAAAGAGTGGTTATTCATTTGCATTCAGATGGTACACAATGAACAAAAAAAGATTTGGATGTGTTTCTTTCTTTTTTTTCTTATGAAGACTTTATTAAATTTCATGAAATTGTACGTTAATGTGTTCTCTGAGAGTTGTCAACATTCTGAAGTGCACGACTGAAAAATCGTTCTTCTAGAAGGAAAGGTGACGGCACGGTTGTAAACATCTGTTGATTCATTAAAAACAAAAGCAAATAAAAAAGAATAATTACTCCAATGCGCAATAAAAGCCATATGTACAGTAGTTGACAATCTGGAAATTTCCTTCCCTGCTCAGGCTCAGATAGTCATTTATGAATTCATGTTTTTCTGTACTTTGAAATTGTGTGCGGGTCTTTGCTCAGTACACCAATCCCACTGAACTTGTCATCTATTTCTGATAGTATTGGAGGCGACAGCTCATCTAGAAGGCCTTGCAACACAAAAGAAATAGGGTGCTCTGCGCATGGCCTAACACATATACAGTAAAGTAAGAACAGCGGCATAGAGGTTCAAATATTAATTCTGCCTCTGAGAGCTGGAACTGTAAAAGTGCCTGTAAATACAAAAATGATAAAAAATAAACTGAATGTGGGTTTGAGTTAGACCATGAAAGCCAAAGTAAGTAGCTGTGTTCTGAAGGATGTCAGAAACTTGAACATGTTACCTCTCGTTTCTATTTTTAAATGTTTGCATTATTTTTGGTTGGCTCTCTCCTGTCTTTCCTTCATCAGTTCCATCAAATATTCACACTGGTATAAATGAACCTTGCATCCTTGATATGTACAAACCAATGCAGGAGACCAACAGAGTTGAAAAGAGATCTGAGGGAGAAGATCAGATGAATCAGTCTTTATAAACAAAGGAAGTTGCTGTGATACGCACAAACAATTGTGACGATGACCAGGTTTTATTTATGGATGTCTCTCTGTTCTCAATGTGTCAGTCAGAGTCTTTAGAGACAGGAAATGGTGTTGACATGCCAATCACTTCAGGTGTATCCTCAAAATAAAAGGTGAGGCGTTTCCTCAAGGGACACATAGGTTTGGGACTGATATGCTAGTTTGACATTTTATTGACTCACACTGGCTCAGAATGAAATTGTAAAGTAAAAAAAAAAAGTTTTTCTTTTTAAAAAAATATAGTCTGGTACATGCACTTTATAACATGTTTTGTATTAATGCAAAAACAATAGCATAACAACAAAAACAACTCAATGTCAGAAATGAAAAAAGAAAAAAAGAAAAAGAAATAGCATTAGCCAGAAAAGGATAAAGTTCTTGCTGGCAGCGTTGTCCTGTTGTTATGTGGTCAGTACATTCCCTGATGACTGAGTGATGCCGCATTAAGAGGCTGTCAGAACAAGTCAGTTTCCACCAGATCAACTTGCAAGTACACCACTTAGAGAGACGTATATAAATAATCCAGTGGCCCTCTTGTGCATTGCATTGTGACGGCTGTCATTACTGGCAGATGCAATAAGCACTCCTCAAAAGGCACAGCAATTTATGATTACTAAAAAAAACCCCAACCACATCTGATCCCTAAATTATCAACTATCCAACATTAAAATGAAGATAAAACCTTACACTGACATGTAGTAAGGTCTTGAGAAAGGTCTCTATTTTGATTAAAAAAACATAACTGCTAACCAGTTTCTATGAAAATGGCAGTGTTGCAATTTTAAAAGAAAAAAAATATGTTTTGGTATTTACTGGCTTTCTTAATTTAAGCAAATAAATGTAATTTTCATTTTGAATTTGCCTGATGTTGAAATTTCAATGATGCTACAATAGGAGCAGTAAGTTCTGCAGGTGATCTTTCGACACTGATTTGTGAACAAAGGTACAGTCAAGCAAATGAACTCTGCAGCCTTCCAAGAGCAGAACTGGCAGATGTGATAACAACCGGCAGGGACATTTGTGTATTCCTTGACTGGTTGGCAAGTGGTACCTGGCACTCCCACACATACCCGGAGTCACCCAGCAGTCTGACTCAAACCAAACTTTTGCTGTGGTACAGGGACCAAATGGCTGATAACAGTGGGTCAGACACCAGTAAAAGACGCCATATTGCCGAAGCACCTCCCACAGGATACCCCAAGGTAGTCGAATGTCTTCTCCAGATGCTGCAGAGGTGTGTACAGCATAACACCACAGCAGGATTAAGGAGGTCCTCAAAGTATTCCTTTGCCAGCGTGACTATACCCGTAGTTGAAGTCAACAGCATCCCACCTGCACTTCACACCATGTAAGTGGGTCTCCACTTCCCCCTCCTGAGTTGCCTGACAGTTTGCCAAAATTGCTTTGAAGCTAACCAAAGTCTTGTCTTGTTACATTGTAACACCAAACTCTTCCCATACACCAGTATTTTGCTTCAGCTATTGCCAGAGTAACACTCTACTTTTCTTGCCGTTACCTGATCCCTACCAAGGCCAGTAGGACTCCTTCTTCAGCTTGATGGCTTGTTTCTCCTCTGATGTCCACCATGACCTGCACCAACCACCTTGTAGCCACAGTTCCATGCAGTCAGCTCAACAATGGAGGGGCAAGTACATGGTCCATTTGAATGGAATGTCCTCATCCTCTCTTGGAATACTGTTGAAGTTCTGCTGGAGTTGGGAAGTAAAGATCTTAGAGACAGGGGCCTCTGCCAGGCACTCTCAGCTCAGTCACTATATGTTTGGGTGCACCAGGCCTGTCCAGCATCCTCCTCCTCCACCACCAGATCACCACCTCCACCATCACCACCAGGTGGTGATCAGTAGATGGCCATGATTATCACAGAAGTCCAATAACATACTGTAGGCCCTGGGGATCACTGTGACACACAAGCCTTTCCACCACGATAAGGTGGTGATTCGCTAAGGTTAACTTCCAGCTAGTTTTGGGAAATGTAACCTGAGGAAACTACATACAATAATACTTCACTCTGGTGCTTCACGTTCTTCCCACTTGGATATTACTGCAAAAGTGAGCAGACACTTATCCAAAACTCAGTTGCATCTTAGTATTAGCTCAATGAGTGCCAATAGTCACATGTTGAGTTTGTTAAAGAATTAACAACAAAGATGCAAACTGTGGAAATGTGCCAGATATTCAAGAAGCATTTTGCAGAAAATCTTGAAAGAAAGAAAAAGAAATCCTATCACAGACCAACACTGTAAATCAGTTACAGGGCAGATTCAAGTTAACTGCAACATTTAATCACAGTATTCCTTCTTTTCATCCTCTTTTAGTCACAGTCAGCTCTGGAAGAAAATACCAGGTGGTTTAACTGCTAAATACTCCAGACAGTTAGCTGATGTGTACACAGCTGCCTGCTCGGGTAGAAAATCCAGCCATGGGAGCGGTAAAGGTGAACCATAACAGAGAAACTGTGAGACAGAAAAGCAAAACAGTTAGATAAAAGATATTAAAACATTCTGCAGAGTTGAGGAGAACTTGATAGTTGGGCTTTAATCACCTCTGGGTTAATCACCACAAAAAAAGATAAACCCATTGTCAACATGAGCCACTGTAATGATAATGAAGACAAACCAGTTACGTTTGTTTTTAAGCATTTTTTCATATTGGGTTTATGTTTAAATTATGTTTTGGTAGCTGTAGTAGGGTGAGATGGTGCTGGACAACTAGCCACTTAACTCCTAAAGCTCATGAGGTTTTATATCCAGCTGTTTCAAGGACTGTGCTAATCTGACATAATTGCTGTAGTGCTGAATTTACTGGAAAGTATGCATACCTCAGGGAGATGACTGTGTTACTTGCAATTTTAGCATCAATTGTGTAACAGAGGTTTCATTGTCTTCGCTGAATGCACCCCTAGGAAGAGTTCACATTGCTAAACTCTATCTTTTCCAGAGGTTTCATGTGGGCTGAGTGTTGATGTGCTCAAGTAAAAATAATATATTGTGATAACAGACTTTGGAGAGAAACCCAAAATATGCTCTTGACCCACAAAAGCTTATTTCTGTCATCACTTTTCCAAAGATTTCTCACAATTTGATTGATTTGTCCTTACATATGTAATATATGATTACTTTCCCATTGAAATGTCAGACATTGTTAACCTCCTTTACAGTCGGTACAATAGAAGATAATTTGAGTGTTTAGTCACTGATAAGATTAACTACATTTTGACCCAAGCTTCATGTGACAAAGAAAAAAGACAAAAAGAAGACTTTTGCCGAGATGAGATTTAAAGTGCGTTTTGATTGAGATGCTACATAAAAAACTGTTTTTCAGTAACAGCCTGTTAGCAGCACAGATTCTTTTGTTTGTCACGAGTTCCCTGAGGCTTGTAGTCTTAATTGACAGGATGAGCTGAGGACAGACTGGTGAGCAGTCAAGCTTTTTATTTGGCTACATTAGGACAGAAGCTGTGACCGTTGACGTGACAGACCTAGCAAACTCCTTGGCGCTGTGGGAATTGGCCTGGAAAAGTGACTGCTTGAGTGCTTATTATATGCAACCTGAAGGCGTTGCCCTAGACTTAATTTTAGAGCCTAACAAATACACGATGTACAGTACAGATTTAAAATCCATAAAATCCTGAGTATTACAGTACAGAGATGTTTATCTCATTCTCTGGAGCTCAACAACTTGTATTATTGTGGGGTCTTTACCTTACAATATAAAACACCTTGAGGCAACTGTTCAGTAGCATAAAAATGCACTGCAAAGTATTTAAAAATGCTTAAACGTTACAATTATGCACCGCTCACATACACAAATGCTTACTTTTCAGCAGAAAATAAACTAATAAAAATCCAACGGAAAACCCAGGAAATGGTCTGACTGGTGGACTCTACATCAATGATTGGTTGTGAAACAATTCAGAAGCACAGATTTTATGATTCTGTCTATAATAAGACATAACTTTTTACCTTAGTATAAATTAAATGTGCCAGGTGTGAGAATATTAACCTGTCACACAGCCTTTTTTCTGAGTTTTATTTTTTTCAACCAGGCTGTAAACATGTTTATTTCTTCGGTAAATCTGAGCATTTTAACATGGAAATATATGAGTATTGACTTGCCTTTGAAGCCTGCATCAAGTAGCCATTTGAGGAACTATTTTCTGCCCTTCCACACTTGCCATTAGGTTTCATTTTAGCGCACAGTATTTTGCATAAATGTGGCTATTGTGGCTCTACTGTTTGCGCTAACGCTGAACCCGCCATTTCAGCTGCAGAGACTCACAAATTGAGAAGCTCTTGCATCACTGAATAGACATGCTTTAAAATGAATCATTTCACATGCTTGTCTCTTAAAGTGTTACAGAAAGTGGACATGGAAGATAACGGCCCTGAATGTAGACTGGAATGTCTGCATACCTGACTGCTCGCAATATGCCAGGTTATTACATCCATGAGGTTGTATTTACATACAAACACATCTATTAGAAACTGTGCCTCTAGATGTAATTTCAACTATATATGAATGATTTTGATACAGAGGAAGCCTTGATCTTTTCTTGATTTTATTCACATTTTATCTTTTAATGCTGGTTTCATTGATATATGAAAGATCTGAAAGAGGAGACCAAAGGAAATAGTGTACTCCCAGTGCTTGTCACAAGCTTGGAGCAGTGGGAGGGCATCCAATGTAAAATCTGTGCCAAGTCAAACATGTGGATCCATCTGCAGCAGAGATCTCTTGGGTCATAAGGGAACAGCCAAAAGTAGCTTTGTCTGGACTTTTTAAATTATATCTACATATTAAAATACAATCATTAGGTGATGTTCACATTTCCTTACATTAATCTTGTTTGGCACCCTACTTTTATTTACCCCAATAACAAACTATAGCTCATACACAACAATAGCAAAAGCTGCACACACCTGTCACTTTTACTTCTCTTCTTATAGTTAGGAGTTTAGCTTTTCCAAAATACTCTGTGAGAGTAGTGAAGGGGGAATTCTCTCAGATCTTCAAACAAATTCTGACATAAAACAAAGGCGACCTGGGGAAATGAAAAATCAGGGTTTAAATAATAACTGATTTTAGTGAAGCTAAAACTGTTATTTTCAGGTCCAGCTTCAGGACAGAACTTTGACTCTTCGGTTTGAAAATTTTAGTTTAAACCTTTTTTTGTGCCATATAGACATGTACTTAGTCTTGTGTTTGGGATTATTTCTGTGCCATATAACTTGTTTGTGCTTTAACTCACAGACTGATGACATGATATTCACCTCGAGGATTTTCTGGCAGGAGGGAGAATTCATGTTTTCTGCAAAATATAGTAAGTCTCCCTGGCTCTGAAGCAGAAAAGCTTCCCTGCAACATTACGGTGCCACCCCCAGCAAAATGTTATTTTTACCGTATCCGTAGCCAAAGAACTTTCATTTCATCTCCATAGAGCACAAGGTTTGAGTACTATCAAGATGCATTTTGGCAGAATTCAACGCACCACTCTGCCATCCATTTTTGTCTAGTGTCTTTCCGATACTGGCTTCATGAACAATAATCTTACTAAGGTAGGAGAAACCATGGCTTGTCATGTCTGTGCAACAAAGACAGAACAATAGGCAATGAAAACCATCCCCCCAAACCAGCTCAGTACTCAGAGTTGGGATTAAGAGGCAGGTGCCAGGCAGTAGCACCTGTTAGAGCTTGTTCTGTAAGTGTGTGGGTGACTCGTTGGTAGGTTTGACGTTTAGTAGTATATGAGTATAAAACAGGACTAAATTTAAAATGTGGACTATCATTTAAAATTGTATTTTTTATGTTTGCTTGTGCTGCTTTTGTTTTATATGAGGGTTTGTTTAATAATCTAACACAATTTATTATGAGATACAAAAAAGGGAATAAATGGGAAAAAATCAAATCCTCTTTTGCAAAACTGTACAAACGATGGTGTGAATCTTAAAAGGTGCCTTCAGAATTGCATGATCACATGTTTTTGCCCTCATAACACAATGCATTCACTTTAAAAGGTTAAGCTGATTTTGGATGGTGCTCAAGTTCTTTTTTGTATCTTTTAAGTGTCTGCTTGACAGTCCTTACTAACACTGCATGTGTATATACTTCACTGACTATACTCAAACCATCTGGACTTGAATATGATAACTCCATAATATAACCAGATTCACTGTAACAGTCCAATCACAAGAGTGCCAGTTTCCTCTCCAGATACAAACCCCATACATTTTCCAGCTTTGTGGTAGAGATTCTATTTCTTATTATGAAAATGGCTTTCCAGAATGATAAAACTGGGAATCTAAAGACTTATTTAAACAGTAATGTGAGGTTCATGATATGAATACCAATGGCATTAACTTCATTTTGGGATTAGAAGTGGTTCTTTTCATACGACAAGATAATGCCCATTCACAGTAAGAACAAAGCCTGGGCAGCTAATAAAACATTAATATCAGCCAAGACAAGATTATTCTGCGTGCACAGAACCACTTTTGGAATTTAGATCAAAGGAAATTTCATTTGGTTAAGTTCTCTCAGCCATTTACACAGCATGTATTTCCTAACAGTAATGCAGTTATCCTTTTTTTCCCCTCAGCAGCTGTATCAGACATGGCAAGCATCAGTTAAATGTTTGATCTGGTCTCTCGGAGGCTTTACTGTATGAATAAATTCAGCTAAGGCCTTATTTTGAATTGCAGTGGGATGCTATAGATGAATTCAAGTCAGAAATTGGTTCTCGTCCTGCAGACACATCTCACTTGTACCAGCGCTTATTATATTTAGCATGAAATCTGACTATAATTTCCCACAAAGTAGGCTATTTGTTGGAAAAACTGTCATCATTTTCAGTTCAAATAAAGGTTAGAAAACATTAAAAAAAGAACATTTTAGCAGAACACAGACTTTAAAATATATCATTTTTGTCCTGGCCTGTTGTTATGTGCTTCAGCAATGTATTTCAACATAGAAAAACAACTGATGCCTTTGCCTTCTGAAATAAATTTGAGTTTATTCAAACTCCAATCAATCATATGCCTTGAAAGCAATATTAGCAATATAATGTACAGAAATTCTTATCTGCCTAAAGATCTAACTTGGTAGGGCCAAACTCTGCTTTGACTCTGTTATAAACAATTCCCACTTGACAATTAGTCACTCGTGCCCAAAACATATCAGTTGTCATGCAAATAAGTTGGACTTTGACTAAACCTCAGGCAACATGCCACAGAACAAAGGGCCCTTCTTGGAAAGTATCACTCCTCTGTCTATGAGCCAAGAAACTGTCTAGAACACTTTTAGGCATATGCTGAAAGAACTGCAGTCCCAGGGAGTTTTGGTATCAAAGTCTATCAAATGTATTGATTTGATGAAATCCCTATGATGGTGATGCAAAATCCATGTCATAGCAGAGCTTGACACCAATCCAGGATAGCAGTTGTAAAGGCAGACCTAGAGGTAAGGTCCAGCCACGATGCCAAAAGTCAGCTGATTTCAGTGCCAACCTAGATCAGCTGTTTGCCTTCTGGTGCCTCTGCAAGCTACTGTGCTACTTGCCTTTACCCTTGCTTCTCATTTAGTGCTGTGTCTGACTTAATCACTGTCATGTCTGTTTTCACTGAAGGCTGCTCTGTTCTGTGCTGGAGACTTGCTCCTGCATCTTTTCATGTATGCTCAGAGAAGGCCCACAGGCTTCAATACACACCCATAACACCAATTATGAATGACTGTAAAAGAAAATAATAGTATTTGCTTTACTATGATGGTCTTGACTGAAATGATAATGATGAAACTGCACTGCTCACCCTTAGGTCAGAGTATATTGTACCAATTAGACAAATACAGCTTCTATATGATTATGATCAAGTCAAGACATTTATCATTCAGTGTAAGTCATTCTCAGTGTCAGATAAGAAGTGCCATGTAATCATGGATGTTTTGAAGTACTGTATACAATAGATATTGCCTATTTTGAGCACTGAAAGTCAACAGAGACATACAGTACTGTGCAAAAGTCTCAAGTCTTCTCTTGTTTCTTTATATTTTGCCAACAAAAACTGGGATATAAGTGCAATGATTAAATGAAAGATGCAAAAATACACGAAAAGGGAAATAAAATAAATAAGAGTTTGCACAATTCTCTTTGGCAAGCTTTCTTGTAATTTCTTTAATTGGTCTTCAGCTTTCTTGAAGGACATTCAAAGCCCTGCTTTAGATGTTGGCTGCCATTTGTCCCATTCTCCCGGGGAGGCCAGTCCATGACTGATAGTGCTCTGGTTGTCAGGGTCCTGGGTCCCCTGACCCAGCATGTTTAATTCTTTATGATTTTTGTAGTATTGTGCTTGTGAGTTGTATCGTTTCTAGTTTCGATCCGTTGCCCTTCGTGTTTCTCTGTGTCCCCTCTGTTCTGTGTAGTCTGTCTGCATGTTGAGTTTCCCTCTGTGTCTTTCGGTTCTTAGAGTCCTCTGTCTTATGGTTTATGTCTCTGTGTTTCTTAGTTGCTGTCTCCACTGTGCCAAGTTCACGTCTCTGTGTCATACTTCCTGTTTTACTTTGAAGGTCCGTGTCTTATGTAAATGTGTCCTGCTTTGCTCCCTTGTCTCGTCAGTCCTGATTTCTCCCAGCTGTGCTCTCCTTCTGTGTCTCATTCCCCTCATTACTTCCCAGTGTATTTAAACCCTGTGTTTCTCTGAGTCAGTGTCGCGTCGTCCCTCATGCTGTGTGGATCTCCTGGTGTCTCCCTGTAAGTTTAGTGTGTTATTCCCCAGTTTAGTTTACTTTGTATGCTTTCCCAGCCTGTGAATAAAGCTGTGGTTTTGAGTTCATCCCTTGTGTCTACGAGCCTGCATTTTGGGTCCAATTCCTGCCTGCCACATAGCGTTTCATGACACTGCTGAGTATTTTTTTGTATCCAGGTGTGCTTTTATTGCACTGGCAGTGTATTTTGAATCATTGTGTCATGGTCCTGGGTCCTTGATCCAGGATTTTGAGTTTTGGTTCTGGACTTATTTTTGCATAGTTTAAGAGAATGATGTTGGGTTCCCGAAGTATGCCATGTTCCAGTTTCTGAACATGTCACCTTCCAGTACCTCTAAGCTGTTAATTATAATTCTTGATTTCTGTTCTGTTCATGTCTGTTTCTCCCCTGCACCAGTGTCTAGCTCGTGTGTCTCATCCTGGGTGTCAGTGTTTGTTACTTCCTGTTTTATTTTAATAGTCATGTTCATTTTGGCTTTCTTTATCTGGATTTGTGTGAGCTGTGTTCCCACCTGTGGTCTGTTCCCTAGATACAAGGGCAAACCCTTGTATCTATATAATATCTACATCTCCATCTGTCGCAATCTCCCTCATGTTATGTGAGTCTCTGACTTTCTGTTTAGCCGTGAGTTCATTTTCTTCCTTTTTTTTGTAGCTTCACCTTTTCCAGCAAATAAAGCTGTGATTTAGGGTTAAGCTTCTGTCCGCATACCCAATCCTTGGCCATCAATATGCTGAAAAAGTGAAGTTGTTGCAAATTAGGAAAGTTTAAGATGGTATTGCATGGTTGATCAAGATCTGACGGTACTTTTCTGCATTCATAATTCCATCAATTTTATAAGATCCCCAACACCACTGGCTGACATCCAGCCTCAAACCGCGATAGAGGCTTTATTGTATTTTACTGCTTGTTCTCAGATGCTCACTTTTACTGAAAATAGAAAGTATGGAGAATAATTGCTAAAGACCACATAAATACATTAAAAAAAAGGGTCTGGCTCTGAAAAGAAAATGTAAAGGAGGTAGCTCAGGCTTTAGCATACCAATGCTCAGTGTTGTAGAGGAGGCAATTTCAGCTTGCAAGGGAACTGCTAAATATTTCATAACCAGCACAATTTTCTCAAGAAGATATCACTAATGATGAACAAGTTAAATGAAAGATTTCTAACAGGCAAAGAAACAACAGAAACAAAGTATTGTATATACTACAAATGCTATATACACTGTTTTCCACCCAAAAAGTTTAGAACACACTATTGGAATGTTTTTACGGCCATTTTAGGTACAAAGATGTGTAAAAACAGTGAATTGTGGGAGGCCACGTATTCTGAGAAAAAAAGAAGTTATTAAATAATTTAGAATAAGAATCAGAAAGGGTTTTACTGCCAAATGTTGAGCAGGTTTACAACATTAGGAAAGTGCTGCGGTACTTAGTGCAAAACATACGGTAAGACAAACACTTAAATAAACATAAAAATAAAACTTAAAAGTGCTAAATTAAAAACTCTGAACTCCAAGAGGGGCATCCCGGAGGAGCTCAGTATAGCGCTGCTACTCCTCCACATCGAAAGGAGGCAGTTGAGGTAGTTAGGGCATCTAATAAGGATGCCTCCTGGGTGAGGTGTCCCGGGCATGTCCCACAACCCAGGGCAGACACAGGACATGCTGGAGAGATATCTCTCAGCTGGCCTGGGAACACCTGTCATAAGCTTTGTGCAGGCAACCAGGAAAGGACCCAAATGGAGACTCCAGGACGTGAAACGTAAACTCAAAAACAGCTTTATTGCTGAACAAGGAAAACTAACTAAACTGAATATATAAAATAAACAGGGCAGCTTGGCAGATTGAACACACAGTGTGGAATGAGGGAGATCGCGACAACGAGCAAGGAAAGACTGAGAACTAAAATACAGAGACAGGAACACGAGAGGATGGGGAAGAGGTGGAAGCACAGCTGGGACTAATCAAGACATAATGAGACGAGGGAAAGCAAAACTAGATACACTGACGAGGGACAAAAACTAACAAAATAAAACAGGAAACACACAACTGAACTCAAGACCTGTAAACATAACACAGAGACACGGACAAGGGGAGACAGGAGAACCCTAGACAAGGGGCGTGAAACACAGGGAAGGCATAAAGGCAAAACCAGAGAACTAGAGCACTCCAAAATATAACCAGAATAAACCGAAGAAAAGAATATTAATAACCAAAAACATAAACACTCAGTCACAGTCTGAGGACCACGAGGTGGCCAGGGAGAGGGAGGTCTGGGCTTCTCTGCTTTGGCTGCTGCCCCTGGGACACGGCCTTAGATAAGTGGACGAAAATGGATGGATGGATGGAAATTATCAAAAGAAAATCAGTTCACACAAATCTGTTTGGTTTGTTTCTGAATATTCCTGTGTGTCCAAAATCTGCTCTAGCCATCTGAAGTTTTTTTGACATGAGTCAAACATAGTATGATAATGGTTTGTGCAATTAAAGAGATATAAACTAATACTTCATCAGTATTCCATCAGTGTCACTGAAGTAGATAGATGTGATGGTATTCAACTGGAAATAACAGGGTTAAAAATATCTGTAGCTGCCTGCCAATTATTGAAAAACCTTTCCAAGAATGCTTTGAATCCTCGGTTGATGGAGCATGTTTTGCCCTTCAAACTGGTCTTTCAAATGCTATGAAATACAGAGTGCCAGTCATAAAAAAAGAAATCACTGAATTGATTTTTGCCCATGTAAATGTTAGAGGTTAACCTGACAAATGCTGCGCCGAATATTTGCAAGTGTGCTATGTATTTGAAGGCCTTTATCCACACTTTATTTTTTCCATTCTAGGTTGACAAAATATACAGTATATGTGCTAGCTGAGATGGGAATCTGAGTGAAAGACCAAGAGGCTACGAAGAGCATCTATCCTCTGCTTTGCAAATGTCAAGGTATCAGGGATAGGTTTCCAGTTATAAAGGCCATTACATATTCACTGTCACTTTCTGGCAGCTGTCCTGAATAGCAGCTTTTTAAAGTAAATGCTCATGTGCTGCTTATAGATGCGCTCTGGATGACTAACTTAAAATGTCCACTATTCTTTCCCAGACATGTCCTGTGGACAGAGACTGATATATCAGATCAATGTATATGGATGCGTAGGCTGCAGGGAGACACAAATATGAAAGTATTGAATTCCAGATATCTGTGTGACAGTTCAATCTTTTCTCTTTTTTCCCCCTTTGTTTAAATTTACTGTGACATATTGGTCTAGTCAGTGTTATTGTCACAGGCACTGAGCTGATTACTGTATATAGAGTACGATACTGATGTTTGAATATCTGATTTAATATCATTGAAGCTTATTTTCGAATTTGTAAAAGTTGGATGTAGCTCACAGTTTGTGGGATTTTTCCTCTTTTTGATTTAATGATAAATCAATAAAATTCTTCTTCTTTCGCAACCTGCGGCTCGCACGCCACATGTGGCTGGCTCTTTTGCAACTACAGAGCCACATGCGACTTGCAAACCACGGGTTAGGATTAGGGTTAACCATATACCATACATATGGTATATATATTAATTTATCCTCTCCCAATTACATTGGTCATCTTCCCGCCTGTCCCCTGTCACTGGAGTGTACTACTCTTTTTCTCTAATTGTTTGGTAGGAAGAGTTAAATTGGCTCTCCTGATGCTGAAGGTTGCCGAAGCTTCTGCTATATCTTAAAGTATACGGTGACTTGAGAGGACTATTGTTGTGAACTGGACACTCTTTACTGCAGATTCTCTGACACCTTGTTGTCATAATTTGATGGACTTGGTCAGCAACAATAATACAGTAAGCTGTGGCATTTAAACCATATTCACTTGGTAGTAAGATGCCAAAAGTGTGCCAAGAAAATATCCCCCACACCATTATACTAGGCTGAGCTGTTGATACCAGGCAGGCTGGATCCATGCTTTCATGCTGTTTATGCCAAATTCTGACCTTGCCATCTGAAATCTTATTAGACCAGGTAACATTTTCACAATCATCTGTTTTACAATTTTGACGAGACCATGTGAACTGTAGACTCAGTTGCCTGTTTTTAGATGATGGGTGTGGCGCCCTGTGTGGTCTTCTGCTGCTGGAGCCCATCTGCTTTAAGGTTTGATATGCTCTGCATTCAGAGGTGCTCTTCTGCATACCTTTGTTGCAGTGAAAGATTATTTGAATTACTGTTGTGCAGGAAAATCTAAGTAGATCACCAGTTTGTGAAATACTCAGATGAGCCCAACTGGCACAACAACCATGTCATGACACGTATCATGTCAGCTGTGCAGGGTTCAGAGTGAAACTGAAGAAGCGAAGAAGTGCATTGCTTTACTTACTGTGTTAACACTGTGACCGATGTATAACTCCCAAATATGTTCAGAGAGGAATAAAATAAAATGCATGCCCAATAGGTAGGAGCCCTAGCATGAGTCTAGTGAGTGTTATATGGCAAATTATTATCCAAGTCTTTTGTGTGCAAATAAGGCAAACCTGACAGTAGGCACCTTTGAAATAGTTGCGTTTTGCTTTCTAAATAATAAATACCTGTAGAGAAATGTATTAAGACAGGAGAGTGAGAGAACTTTGAAAATAAAGTTAAAGCTAATAATGAATTCTGAATAAAGTGTACCTCTGAGAGACAACATGATGCAGAGGCAGCATCTCTGAAGAAGAGGTTTCCAACTGAAGTCAGCAGCACAAACAAGAAAGAGCTGTGATTTTTAAAGGGATGATGCAAAGGCAGTTAAAAAGTCTTTTGAGGCAAGTGTTGTATTTGGATGTAAACCACATCATAGTGCGCTACACACAAACCGTTGCTGCAGCTAGTAAAAAAGTAAACAACTCCACCAACTGTCTAAACTAGAGAGGTCTGCACATTTCATAAAATGTGTATGCCATTTAAAACTGTTCTCTTTCTTCAGTTTCATTCCAAAAATGAAAAAAACAAACAAAACTCTGTAGTCCAGCGGGAATTTTGTTGTTTTCCCTGCTATATTTGATCTCCTTGAATGTTTTGGAAAAGCATTTTTGTACAGCTGCCATTGTCATAGTTTAAATCACAGTTTCTGTTTCTGCCTCAAGGCTGTTGCATGGCTTCGGGTCAGACGGGATCTGCAGAAATGATGGGTTGCTGCTGCTGGAGTCTGGTTGGGTGTTGGCGCAGTCTCTAAAATGTCATGTGGTGCCAAAGGACAAGATATGAGGTTAAGTGGTCACCCAAGAGGTCTAACCACAGGAGGACAGTGCTTTAGAGGTTCAAGTCTCAAGATTGCATTATGTGACAGTGTCCTCTCATGAAGAGAACTTGAGAAGAATCGGAGACATAAAAGTATATGGGTCTAGGTATACAGACCACCTTAAAATCAGTATACAAAATGCATATACATACATTTTATTTTAATTAGGGGTGCCAACTGCAAAAATGACTTGTGAATTAAGCAATATATATCCCAGCATGTTATATTCTATTTATTTTCCATCTTAGTTCAATTTCACCTTATTTCTAACTCATTTTGGTTCCAATAATTGTGCATACATAGTGTGACATATGCATCTATTATACATGCTTCTAGATGAGGCAAGGCTCGTGTACAGTAATGAAGTGGTGCCCTTTTTTAAACTGTATTACTGTCTCTGAAAATGAGAATGTACCTGCTGATATAAGGTAAAGATTAAAGGTAAGGCAGCTGTTATGTTTGCTAAAAGAGAGACAGTACAGTATCTGCATGTGTGTGCATGTGTCTGCAGTGCATCGCGCAAGCGTAAGTGAGAGTGTTTATGAGCGTGGGGCTGTAACTGAGGAACAGACAGTGATTGCAGCAGGGCTCAGGGGGATACTGAGATGGAGAAGGGCTTACAGCATTCCCATTTAATGCCTATCTGACAGGACCTTCATTTAGCCGGAGTGTTTTGCTCCCCTGTGGGTGCCATGTGTAAGGTCAACACAGTCCCTTTTTACATGAGTTGCCCTCTGTGTGCCTCTCTTTCCTGCCTCGAGTGGCTGGCAGACACACACAGCGAGCATTACGAATGACTGTTTCTGAAAAAGAACCTGAATAAACAAATACTAAAATATCTAGTTTTACTAAAATTCATCATGCCTGTTAAAAGATATTAGAAGTGGGAAAAAAAATGTATGTTTGGAACCATTACAATACTAAGCCATGAACCATAGTCCAACATTTTTTTATTTGAAAATCACGCTCATGTACGTGACCTTGGGGTTCTTACATGTTTGAGACATGTGTGCGTATCAATTTTACGCTTTGCAGGCAATTCAATAACAGGCATCACCTTGACAGTCAGGTCCCATACGCCTAGTCTCGCTCTCCTTCATGCTCTGCATGTAATGCGGTGGTTCAATTTTGCACTATTACGACAGAGATTTTCAGAACAGAAGGAGACTTTCAGTTAGGAAGGATACATGATGTTTTGTGTCAGGGTAACATTTTGAATTTAGGCAATTAAAGTATTAGGTAGCTATATGTTTATCATATTATTTTCTTTCCAGGAAAGTAGTGATCTGTCTGCTTCATGTAGTTGTCATTGTTAGCACGGGGAGTCAATGCAAGCTCTATTAAATTACTGTTAATGATAACTGATTTCTCACTGCTAGAATTTCACACTAAAAACATTTGGCATGATAAAAATGTGAAGAATGGTCACACACGGGATTTTTTTTTTTCGCTAACCTTAGTGATGAAGATCTTTCACAAAACAGGGTTTTAAAACTGTCTTCACTGCATTTTTTTCTGTCACTTTTCTTTGGACAGATAATTAGTTTTAAATATTTGCAAGGGGTAATGAAAAAGGAAGAGCTGCTGCCTCTGTTAGATAAAGCGCAGCACACTCAATCCCTCAAGAAAGAAGTAACTCCTCAAGTCACATCAAGCATGAAATCATGTACTTGTTACTATGTTAATTGTTTTTTGAATAACTGCTTTATTAAAATTATGTGAAGGGGTTTTTCTTTGTCGGTTTTTTTGTTTTTGTTTTAGTGGTACTGCTGTTTTTAAAGAAATGTAGTAATGAGTGCACTCACAGCAGCACCTTCAGCTGATATCTTAAAGCTTTCATCATTAACTGAGTAGAACTTTTGGGTATCTTATTTGCGAAGGTGTCGCTGCTGCAGATGAATATTTGATTTGGTGCAGATTTTAAACTAGATGCCCTTCCTCATGCAAATCTCCTATTTATCTGGGCTTGGGAGAGGCATGAGGAATACACCACTTGTGAGGCCATGTGTCCCCTCCCATTCTCAAACAGGGGATCTATATTAATCGCTACACCACGGTCATTTTTTACCATTAAAAGAGTAATTAGTCAAATATTTCAATATCAACCAACACTGACCTGTGAAGTTGGTTTCTAAAAAACATTTGTCTGGACAGCACAAAGCAAAGATGAAAACCAGCACAACAAGACGTTAAAGTAATCGCCATGGTGATTCTGCTTCACAAACAGAGGCTAAAGCCTGACTGCTCATCAGTTTGTTACATGTTGAAGTTCAGGGTCTGGTTTCTGGGCTGGGGTCAGCATTCACTAAGCTTTACCATCGCTCTGGGTTGTTGGCTAGCTTAGCATTAGCATGCTGTCTGTGCAAGTGCTTGAAAAGAGCCGAAGTTGTGTTTGCAGCATAATCCAGTTGTTTCTGTCCTGGATGCAGTTTGCACTTTGCCATCACCCTTTCATCCTTTTGTGCAATAACAATAAAAGCAGTGTCCACCTCCATGCTGTAGACTGTGAAACTATTTGCCTCCTGCTGCACACAAACTGAAATTTATTGAGCTACTGTGAACCGGTTCTCTTGATTCCCATCCCTATGCAGCAATATGTCTTTGCAACAGTGCCTGCTGTAATACCATTTAGAATAACTAGGGTGCCAAAAGTTATCCATTGAAGGTTTAATAAGTGCAGAAATAATATACACTGATTTCAAGTGTTTCCTTGGTTCTCGTATCCAAGTTAACTCCCAAAACTTGGATTGGTCAGCTCATCTTTTTGGTGATAATTCAAGAAAAACATACTTCTTATTAACACTTATAACTCACTGACATAAGTCTTAAAAATGATTGATAAGATGTAAATTTTTATGTCTTGTCAGTGGTTTAATGAGCAGTACTCCATCACGTCTCTTGTGGAAAGCATTTAAGGCACTTCTTCAACTATAGTAATCAACATAACCATGAAGCATTTCACTGGTGTGAACTGTTTCATTTTAGGAAGTGGAAAAGGTGTGAATTCGCTGGACGCTCTGACACATGTTGTTTTAATAATAACTTGATATCTTTCAGTCCTCCCGGATCAGTATTTCACTCACCTTAATCTGACACACTGAAAAAAAAAGGGGCTGTCACATTTCAAAGCTGAAGCTTTCAATAGTGTCGTATGAATCCCTGTGTAACCACAGCTCCTCTCATTATAACCCCCTTTAAACATTTCAGCCTTTGAAGTGAACTTTCAAAATCCCATCTGCTCAGTTATTTTAAGTGAAAAGGCAGCCACAACACAGACTGACTGTAAACTGTAATATCGTTCAGAAATTGCAAAAGATTGCACTATCCCACTTCAGCTGCACTTGAGACTTTGAGCTGACGAGGTACTTGAAGTTTCCCTGGCCTGGCAGAGAGAAAGCAAGAGACAAAGACAGAGTTTAAGTTCTGTGCAAAGTCCTTGTGACTGTGAAATGTGTCCTGCCCTTCTCTGCCATTTGCTTTTATGGCTTAAAAGGTGGTGCAAATTACTACTGAAAGTCTATAGAGGTCCATTGAATCTGATACACAGAAAATCCTCTAAACTCCTTCATCACTTTTACATTTGCTGGTGCCTGAAGTTCTAACACTGAATTCCAAATTCTAGTTGCAATTTTTAAAAGTATAAAAAGAATTCATCATTGATCATATCATAATTTGAAGTGGATGCTGTATGCAGGAGCTCTGCCACAACCTCAATTATTCTCTCAACAAAGCGAAAAAGTTCCACTAACTACCAGATTGGGTCAATGGATAGTCATGGATTAGGTGCTGGCTGATTTACACCCTGGCACTTTATTTACAGTAAGTTCCTGTTTGAGGATTTAAATGTGTATGCCATGCAGATCATCCATGGCAAAAAAGATTTAGATGGAAGGTAATGGCACACAGTAATGGAGCAAATCCAGGAAAAGACCAGCAAATTTAATGTCAAGTCTTTAATAAAAGCTGCAGTTCAAAAACATTAAGTAATAATGTTCTCGAGTCATTTTATTTAATTTGAGCATATAAATGTGCCCTTCTACCTCCCACACAAATGGAAACAGTTCATCCTTGGCATGTCATTCTTCACAAAAGAGACATTAAAATTAACTATCAGGAAGTCTGCTTTTAAAGGGAATGCAAATCTAAAGAACTGATGTACGCTGGAATCAATTTATAATGACCTTAACATTAAAGAGTAGCAAATGACCTATTTGCTTCTATAATGAAAAGGGGATTCTTAATTACAAATAAAATCACAAAATGAAGTGAGACAAAAATGTTTTCAGCATTATTTCATTCACTGGAAAAGTGGCATTTAAAAAAAGATTTAGTTCAGATAAGATCCTTAATCTTTCAGAAATCAAAGTTTCCCATGAATCAGCTGTTGCTAAACAAACATCCTTGTACCATGTAAACTGAGATGTCCTTGTCTACCCAGTGCTTCCTGGTTAGGATTCATCCTGCTGCATGTACACGTTCCTTCAGAATACAGTGAAGGTTCTGGAACATTCAGATAAGGATTCTAATTTTGCGAGCCAGTGCACTTTGTGCCGACCACTAATGGCTAATGGAGTAAATAATTATAAAGCTACCCTGTGATAAATCTGATTATTTTCTTTCTTTCTTTTTTCTTTCTTTCTTTCTCTCTCTCTCACTGCACTGAACCAGAGGCTGATGGAGTATAGGTCTGTTTCATTATAATTAAACAAACTCCAGCTTATTGCTAATCCATAAGTCAGTCCATCATCACCAGGAGTGAAAAATATATATGAGGATCATTTCTAGAATGTTCAAAACAGAAATACTGTACTAAAAACAACCGATCAACTACATGTCTTGTGTGTTTTTGCTCAATCACTAATCATCTGTATAAAGTTCACCTTAGTAGAGCTTTTTATGGGTTTTCCAGCTCTTTGTTTGAATATTATTAGAATTATTAGAATCTGGTGAGCATGGCACATTGGCAGTGTTGTCTCACAACAAGAAGGTCCTGGGCTTGAATCCAGGCTGGGGCCTTTTATATTATCTTCCTGTGTTTATATATTCTTCCTGTGCCTTCTGGGTTTTCTTCAGGTACTCCACATTCAAAAAGCATGCACGGGGTTAGGTTAACTGGTGATTCTTAACTTACCATGGCTGTGAGTGTGAATAGTTGTCTCTTTGTGTTAGCTCTGCAATAGATTGACAAGCTGTCCAGAGTGTACCACGCTTCTTGTCTTATGACAGCTGAGATAGGCTTGAACCTCAGCTGCCCCCTGACCCTGAATTGAATAAGATGAAGAAGATAGATGGATGGCTGGAATCTGTTGCCATGGTTTTGGCAGGTCCTGTTTGGTTTCTTGCATAGGTATGTCTATGTTCTACTTTTTCAGGTCTTTACTCAAGTGGAGTTGGTGAGCAGCCTCAGTTTGGTCTCCACCAGGAGGTGGACTTTCCTGGTAGATTCCCCTCGTCTCCTGACAGTTGGTGTCACAGTCCTTCACCAGATGATCACCATCTCTGCATTTGGCACCTGAAAACACTTGTGAAATCTTGGCTATTTGAAAGAACACTTACCTTCTCTTGGTAGTCCACCTTTGGAAGTCCTCAACCAGCCAGTGCCTCCATAGCAGCAAGGGCCTCTACCTGCTTCACCTCACTCAGCATTCTTCACCTGCCTGAATTCTGGAACTCGCCTGCCGGCTCAACACCCCTTCCTCACCTCATTTCTCTGCAAGTACTGGACATAATCTGACCTTTACAACCTGTTATTATTACCCTATCCTGTTTGGAAACCTCCCTCTTTCACTCTCTTCTCTGGCAAAGTCTCCATGATTTTCTCTGAGTTGTGACTCACTCGTCCCAATATTACATTTGCTGAAAACTCACCACACTCCGCATTAAAACTAAGCAAACAATAAACCAGTTGTCTGTCTGTCTTTTGGGTCCAAACTGCACTGTGTCATGACATCTGTTTAAATATTTAATGTTTTGTAGTTGGTTCATTTTTACTGTTTCACTGCTGAAAACCGAGTGCCCCCTTAACTCATCGTGCAGAATGCCACCAGATGTCTGAATATGAAGTCCTAACTGCTTGCATATTGTGTGCAGCATGCAATGTGCAAGTCAAGTCTGATACCTCCACTGATGATGCCCAATAATATTAATACTTAGATAATTTAATAAAGTATTCTGATTCTGATAAACTAAAAATTCCTATAATTAAATACATACATAAAAAATGCATGTATTAAAAAGATATACTTGGTTACTGTACTGTAAGTAGAATTTTCAGGTATCTGTGCAACCTTTTACATTTACACTCTACATTTTCAAACAGATATCTGTACTTTCTACTCCTTAAATTTTCAGAACAGACTTTTCTTTCAACGCATTTGAGGGGAGATATTATTTCACTTCACTGCGGGCTTTCAAACATCAAACCAATTTGAGCCTGAATAGTAACACATGAGAGGCAATCCTTTTTGATTAATCACCAGGTAAAAAGAGATGAAAGAGGCAAAACTGTGCACCAAAGTAAGGGGTTAAAGTGGAACAGTGTTTTTATTTACTGATATTTAACGACTGCAGGTGTCCATAAGTTGAAGTATTTCGGTATTTAGCTAGCGGCACAAAAGAGGAGCGAGGATTATGAAGGGAGTGTTTTTTAAGTGTCAGGTAACTTCAAATGCAGTTTTTCTATCAGCTCAGCAAACATCTGCAAACACACAAACTGTTTGTGTGCAGTTTGTCGCACAGTGTGTTGCTAGCTAAAGGTCCAGCTGCTGTATTTCACAGGGGGAGAAAAGAAAGAGAGTGAACTTCACTCAGAGATGGAGAAAGATAAGAAAGACAAGACAGGAGAGGAAGAAGAGAGGTTAGATTTAAAGGTAAGGACTGCTCAGTGGTGTTTGATAAACTGGAAATGTAAAGCTTACATGTAGGTCCTCATGTTTTTAAATTAGATATTGGGTCTGCACATGTGAGATTATGTTTTTTCACATTGTGCTGCAAATCAAACTGAGGTAGACTAACGGTGTCATTTAAATGTTGCATCAAAATAGTCAGCGGTTTAGCGCAAGATAAACTGGTTGGTTTGCTGTACTGTGATGGATTTAAAGGTTCTCCCACCTGCTGAATCTCATTTTAGCCTCTACCTGACTTACTTTCCTGTTTAGAGGAAAAGTAATTGTCTACAATGGAGGCAAAAGAAAACAGAGCAATTTTTTTTTAATATTCTTTCTGTTTCTCTGCTCATGTTCTATTTAACTGATTAAGGCTGAGTACCTTTTAGACAGAAATAAAGTTTGTTTTCCTATGTACTAATATTATTTTAATAAAATATAGCTGGTAGAAACATCCTCCAAAGAACTTCTTTTTGCTTTCTTACTTTGAGTACATTTTACTTTTACTTGAGTAAAAAAGTTGAATCAGTACTTCAACTTTTACTGGAGTATTTTTTAACACTACTAACTGTACTTCTACTTAGGTACAGAATGTCTGTACTTTTGCCACATCTGTAAATAGCCACAACCCTACATGAGCCAAAAAACTAGTGCTGGATGTACAACATACAGGTGATCAAAAACAGGATAAAAATAGGATGTCTTATGGACCGTGACATTGGTCACAGGGTTTGGGCTTCTGTTTTTACTGAAATTTGGATTCCGTATTTAAATCAATATTCCAGTAAACTGATTCCTTGTGATTTTATTGAGTCTTTGATGTCTATATTTATTTTGTGATTTTTTTTTTTGCATTAAGTTCCCTTTTGCAATACTTTGTTTTGGTTTCCATGGAGATGCGGATGCCTGTTTATGATTTACTGTTGTATTGATAGTTTTGATTTATTTTTCCTGTGTGTTTAATTCCCTTGTTTCCTTGATTGTTCCTTCCTATGTTTCATCCGTATGTGTTATATCTTTGTCTTCTAGTTTTTCTCTGTACTTTTTTTCTTGGTCCATTAGCATTGAGCTACATCCACATATACATGAGTTTGTTTTGAAAAATATCTCCATTCAAATAAAACAAATAAATAAATATAACTACCTGGCGGTTAAATGAAATGAAGATATGTTTGCCAGTGAAATGTTGGCCGATAAACGATAACACAGTACTAACTCAGATGTCAGCAAAGTTGATTAAGGCACACACCTTTTGATGCTGCAAAAGAAAATCTAAGTTTTCCCAGACGTTTACATGAGTTCTTGAAAATCTTCAAGAAGCTAGGTTTTCATTCCGTTTACGTGTGGACGAAACAGCAAAATGCATAGAAAAAGCTACACTTTCAAAATACCCATGTACGTGTGGACATAGTCTCCTTTATTATTTCCGGATTTACTTTGAAGGTTTTCTTCCGTGTCTTGGTTCTGCTTTCTATCTCCCCAATTGCTCCAATTCTTTTCACTTGTGTTTCGTTACCCTCCTGTAGGTCATTCCCTAAGCAGCTCTTTGTGTATAAATAGCCCCATCTTCCCCTCAGTCTTTGTCACAGCATCTGTTATGCTCCCTGTGGGTTGCCCTGTGATAGACCTGTTTTTTTCCATTTTTAGCTTATTGTTTGTTCACTTTTTGGATTTTGGTATTTTTGCCTTTTATCTGCCTCCCACGTTATGCATTTGTGTCTCCACTCCTGTCTTCCACACTCCTAAGAACACGTACGAAAACTGACATGTATTTTTTATCTAAAAGAACGTCCAGGAACTTTGTTTTACTGATTCTTCAAATTTAGAGTGTGAAATGAATAGAATAAGACATTACTGCTGTCTATCTATTTTAAAGTAAAGGTAATATAACCGAATCATGATTTAAAAGAAAAAGCAAGCAACATTAAACTAATGAGTTTGTCCTTTCCTGTGAGTACTGCTTGAAGTTGATGTGTAAGATGTAAGGCATTTATATTTTCTGAAAAAAATTACATGCTACTGCACTGTTGGGTGCACAACAGGAAAAGTCTCTTAATGGACTCATGACTCACAATCTACAGCATAATACAGTATAGCATCATATCAAATTGTTCAGTGAAATATGTATTATTAATGTGTAGCTCATCCCAGTCAACACAAACGAAAATACTATTTATTAATACCAGAATGAATATTTAGATAAGTTATGGGGAAGTTATCCTCAAAAATTCCCTGTCAGACTTTGGAGGCTCACATAGACTTGTCATCATCATTTACTGCAATATCAAACATCCTATAAACCTTGACAGTGCCACCAGGGATAGAGTTCAGATCTGAAATGTGGAGGAAATACAGGTATTGAACTGCTTCTGGGAGGCAAAGAGGCAGATGTGAGTCATCAGCCTCAGCTCAGTGGCCAAGCTGCCTGCAGTTAGACCAGGATCACTTTGCCTCCATCAGCAGGATGTTAAGTGTCAGAACCCTGAGAGGTCTGCAAAGTGAGGCCTAAAAGAGAGGGTAGCAGTGCAGTTTAACAGTGCATGGTATGGGGTGAAATTTGTTGTTTTCTCCAGAGGTGTAGCTATCTGGAACCGTCTGAGTCTGAATCAAAACCAGGCTGACATGTGCTTGCTGTTTGTTAAATTGTGCTGTTGTTGGTGTTGGATTAACTTTATGCAGCAGAATATGGCAATGTATGCTCTAATGCGTTAGTGTAACTACATAATTTAAGTTTAATTATAATATTTCATCTTCTTGGGTAGACATAGCTACAATATGAATTGACTAATTCATTTTTTATTTGTCTACTTTTAAAGCAACAAATATTACAGTTCTCCTAAGAGTGCTAGGTTTGTTACATGTTTGCAAGTTACTAGATGTTTATTACCAAACAATTTTGCTTCATATGTACATAAATAACAGAATATTACTTGTCCAGTTCAGGATTGCGAAAAGCCTATCCTAGCTGTTGTGGGGTGAGAGGTGAGGTACCCCTAGATTCAACATGTAGTAGAGAGGATCGTGAATGTACAGCTGATAAATCTGCAGCAACTATGTGATGCTATCATGTCAATATGGACCAAAATCTCTCAGGAAGTTTTTCAGCACCTTGTTGAATCTGCATCATGAAGAATTAAAGTAGATCTGAAGGCAAAAGGAGGTGGAGGTCAATGTTAGACCTGTGATTAGTTTTAGTATGATCCCAAATCTGTGTATGCAGTGTGTACTTATATATATGTATATAAACACACATATTTTGAGCTTGTTAAAAATTTTGTTCCTAAAGCAGAAATGTTTTGCTTGCCTCTCCTCTTCACAACACACCCCACTTACCAACCACTTTCTCATCAAAGTACAAAACAAAACTGCACGGATCGACTCTACTTACAGGAGTCAAGTGGAGTCTGTATTTCAAAGGGGAAGTACGTTGTAGCTGAGGCAATTACAAACAAGCTTTCTCCCACTGAAGATCTGCCAACAAGTTCTGCCACTGTCAGCAGTTTCAGTTTTCTTCAGAGTTACTGCTAAAGCAATGCAACACTTTAGTGTGATTTATCTTATTATGGTAATCACCAAAGTTTGTCTACTTGTCTCGGGGGGAAAGGACACGGGGAAAAAAGGACAAAACATTTGCCAAATATTTATTCTCTGTAATCAAGGAGACATCACTTAAAGGACTTAGTTACATCTAAAAGTGGGGAAGCAAGTCTTCAAAGTGCAGGTGGCTAGAGAAGAAACACTATCTTCCACTGCCTCAAGCAATGGAATAAAGCAAAACAGTAGGGGAGGATTAGTAATTCACTGTGGTGGATCACTGGAGTGTTTCTGTTCAACGGCCAACTGTAGGTCAAATTTTTTCTCCTTTGTCTCTCCTTGAATACTGTACAGACAAGTGTATTTGTGAAGAACCTCACTTCTAGTGCATGTCAGTGTTACATGCCTGTGGAAATGAACAAAATAGAACAGTAAAACATGTAAAATCCTAGCAGAGCATCTCAAGGGAGGAGACAGCATTTGGTGATGTCCGTGGGTTCTAAACTTTAGGCTGTCATTGACTACGGGGGATTTTCATTCGAGTATTAAAAGCAATCTATATTTAAAACTATGTTAGCTTGTCCAATTATTTTGAACCTCTGAAAATCTGCAGAGGACTGTGTATTAAAGTTCTGTAATCCCTAAACAGTTAATACTTTTGTTAAACCCCTTGAGTTAAAGCTGTGAGTCTGTACTTCAATCACAGCTTGATTTCTTTGATTTAAAATCCACTGTGGTGGTGTATACAAGCAAAATTACAAAAAAGTGGTATTGCCCAAAAATCTGTACATCTACCTGTACCTCTCAGTTGTAATCAGCTGTAATGTTTCCCATATGAATATATGATTTCTGTGAACCGTCATACATTCAACAAAGAGGTGCAAGATTTCCCAATTGATAACAATGACTGCTCTTAAAAAACTTAAAAAAGTGTAATTAGTGCATATACACGTAAAACCACTTTTGCATTCCTAACTCTTGGACTCTTTCCTGACTCCCTTTGGGGTAGTGTGTGGTTTTGCAAAGATGGTTTTGTAATGCAATCTGCTGACAATTCTGACACCGCTGGTAGATGGTAATTATTAATTCATAGGTTGGTTCAGGCCATCCTTTTTTTTTCCTGTGATGGTGCACAAATGTCTGTGCAGATGCATATGTGTTTTTGAATTATTTGTCATTTTGCAGTCATTTCATAATTTTTATATATATATATGATATGGAAAGTAAAGTAGAGAAATACTCTGCTCTTTGCTCTTTCAATTTTATCACTTTTATCCCAACAAGCTGAAAATGAATGATGTATTTGCAGTTGCCATGCTCCAAAAATAGTCATGCAAATGAGGAATAGTCTCAGGATTCAGCAGCGCTTTTGTCCAATTTACATATTGCTAAGAGTTCACAGCAACTTGTAGGTGGATATCAAGGACATGAAAACCCATGTAGTTAAGTTGAGATTGATTATCTCGGTACACTGACTTATCAGCAGCTTGCAGACGGCCTGTATTTTGGTCCATCATGATAAAACACATTTCTGATTTCGTTTTAATATGCCAACAGGGTCAGATGACTGCTGCTTCTACGGATGGAAGGATGGAAGTTGTTTTTGGTTTGTGTTTAAATGCATGCAAATTAAATGTCCTCTTGTACCATCTGAATTGAGACAAGCAAAGGGATAAAGCAGGCAAACCTCCCATCTTAAAAAAAAAATACCGGAGGCTATTGGAGGTTGAAAACATTGATCATTGTTAGGTAGCCTGATTGCTGAGGATAATAAAGAATTGATTAATGCGGTCAGGGGAGAAAACAAATCAGCTGCACACCAGCTATCTGTACAATTGTGCTAAAGTAGCCACATACAAAAAAACATAGAGAAAAACATAGAACAGTAAATAGATTCAATATGTTATTAAGATTATGTTCAATAACATAGTAACAGACAAAGATTATTCCTGCAACACTTGTATATTTCCATTATTAAAATTATGGGTAACATACTTGATGGAGGTAAAGGAAAACCTGTGCTTAGAGGAAAGTAAGCAAGCTGATTTTTGGTTTGCAGGATGAACTCTTAGAAATTCCAGCTTTGCTTCAGTGAAACATCCTGCTTCTGCTTTGCAAATTCTTGCCATATCAGCAACATATACTTTGCTTTCAGTGATTAGTGAGAGTGAACAACAGTTTTTCACACCTTGAGGTGCATAAGCTGTATGCTGAGCTTCTTGAAATGCAACTAGTCTTTCCATTATTAGTTAACAAAGCCAAGTTATCTGCAATGTGTAAGGACTCAGTCACACATGTATAGAGACCAGTCAGCAACCCTGGCCCAATCTCTGGTTGTCTGGAAAAAATATATATTCTCCCAGCATTTGCAAAGTTGTTGCTGTAAGTTGCTCACTGTCGCTAGTTGAAATAGGTTAAAAAAAAGGATGCTGCACCAAAAACCTCCCTGCAATTTCTTTACAAGATTTTCACAGTCGCCTATAGTTAGCATGGAAGATGATGACTTGCCTGCAAAGACTCGCCATTTACTGGAGTGAAAATGGAAAAAGTGTGACGGAAACAGCAAATGGAAACTTAATCTTCAAAAAGTTGTATCTTATACTGCATTCCAGACATTTCAAAAGGTATAACTTTTACTTTGAAGAAAAATTTTCTCTGTTTGAGGGGTCATTACCACTTGGTGAGTAGTTTATATCTTTCATGCAAACTACTTTGTGACCAGTTTTATCCAAACAACTGCCAGCAACCATTTGCCAACTGGTTTTTGGTCACTGGTGAGTCTCTTAGCCTGGTGGTTTGGAAATTGATTGGACAGTGACCAGTGTTGGGACTAACGCGTTATTAAGTAACGCGTTACAGTAACTACGTTATTATTGTGGTAACGAGCACGGTAACTAGTTATTATGCCAAAACCAGGAATGCGTTACTCGTTACTGGGATTTAGATAGGCTCGTTACTCGTTACTTCGTGTGGTGGATATCACGGAGCTTCCACAGATTCAATAACATTAGCAAGTGGTGGAGGCCAGCAGGTGGATGAAGGAAAAGGGAGGCAAGAGGAGAGACCCGAAGCGGCCGCCGGTCCGCGTGTCAGGTGAACTGAACTTCAGGTAAGAAGTTATGACCTGCAGTCTATCGGAGTCAGATATAAACCAAGTTTAGGTGGAGTTTATTTTCGGTATGCTGACATTTTCGTACTGCGTGCTAGCTAGCATGACGGAGTTTCTATACAGCTGTGTGGGTGCTATGTTACTGATGTTGAACTTTATTTTGTTCATACGGTTAATTATTAGAGTTGCCAACCGTCCCCTAAAAAACAGAATCGTCTGGTATTCAGAGAAAATATTACGCGTTTCGTACTGAGGTGAAAAGGAACACAGTTTGTCCCGGACTTCAGCTACAATGAAAAAGACACAAAGCTGAAGCTGCACAGCTGCCTCTTCTTCTCTCATTCTCTCCTCTCCTGTTTCTACTTCAATCACGAAACTGATCAATGATCAGCTGATCAGCTTTTCTCTCTTGTTTATTTATCGCCCACTTTGCGCCAGAAAGAGGAAACCAGCGGATGTCGCGTTAAACAACAGCAGCACGTTTAAGCTTGATCAGCTGTTGTCAGAATTTATTTAATATTAATTTCTAGTATCAGCTGATGTTTGCTGGAGCCACAGCTGTAAAGCTGCTGGTCATGATATCGGTTTGGTTATCTGGTGAGAGGGAAACATGAAGATGAAACCAGGAGATGTCCTTACTGAATCATCAGAGCTGAACAGGTGATGGAGAAACAGGTTTACCTTTTAGGTGACATGAATGAGTTGAAGGGAAGTTATGAACTGTTTCTGAGAGACAAATAACACCAGGATCCTTATCTATGTAGCTGACAGCTGGTAACTGTGCAGGGGCGGGTCTAGCAAAGCTTTGCCAGGGGGCCAGGTAGGGCATTAACAGGGAAAGGGGGGGACAAGGAAAAACTTTTCTTTATTATTCTCATTTAAAATGTCTCGCTTTAAAAAAAATAATTATCTGAGTCTTACAACAAACAATTGATAGATTGATACATATATACCATCAGAACAGTGTACATCACTGTCACAACAGTGTTTATTTTCATTCAAAGGCTTTTTGATTTTTCCTATAATGGTGGGCCGGTCTCTAGTCAAAATGCCCGGGATGATTGTTTTGTCCCAGTCCAGCTCTGTATGCAGCTCATCTGCAGTCTGGTGTTACCTACATCTTCCTATTCAGAAGGCAGAATTTCCAAGTTCTGAGTACAATCAAAAGCACCACGACTGCAGTTTTTGTGTTGGATGTAAAAAGCAGGCTAGAATCATGGCGGCGGTCAACGACGGTCCAGGCGTGGGATTTCTCTCGTGGAAATGTGCACATTATTTTTTCCTTTCTGTTGGTAGGTGGCACAGTGCACTTGTGGCAAGCAAGCAAGCTAGAAGACTGGCAATCTTGCTGGTATCCAGTTACGGAAGCAACACATTAACAAGAGAATTCTTAGTAAAACCAAAGTTACTTTCCCTAGTAACTAGTTACTTTGAAAGTAACGAGTAACTTGAAGTAACTGAGTTACTTTTTTAGAGAAGTAACTAGTAATGTAACTAAGTTACTAATTTAAAGTAACTTACCCAACACTGACAGTGACTGACAGCAACCTCTAGCAACCACCTGCAACTGGAATACAAAAATTTCCATTGCAACTGATAGTCGCTGACCACTCTTTAGGCCAGTGTGAATGAGGCCTAACCCCCCCGGAGCTGTTAAGGATGGCTTGGTCATACACTAAGTCTGGTGTTAGTACCTTAAATAGTCATTTTTTCTTTTGTGCCTTGCCAGTTTACAAATAAATAAATAAATAAAATGCAACTGATGCCTTTTATCATTCTTGGTCTGAAGTTAATCTTTCCAAAAAAAAAAACTAGCAAAATTAAATCGGAATAAAATGTGAAGTCTTTAAAAAAAATTTTTTGTTTAAACACGTTAGCACATTCAATTTTAAAAGCTTTTAATTTCTTTCAAAAAAATTATTTTAGTATGCCCTATTGGCCATAATTTGTGACAGCTTTTGATTGGCCTCAAAATCTCTCCTTGTAAGTTTGATTTTGAATCAAAGTGTTATTGAGACCTTATTAGCCATTAGGCAGCTTTGCCATTAACTTTAATTTGATGTGAGGCCAAATGCTCATAAAAATGTAAAAATCGATTTCATAAAGTTTTCGGTACGAAGGTCATTTGTGCCAGTTTTGCAAAAGACTAGAAAATGTATGCCCTGTGAAAAAAACACTTAATTGGGAAGAAAATCCAAGATGAACGTGACGTGGTGGTTTGAACTTAGCTCAGTCCAATAAATATAAAATTATTAAGTTATGGACACAGAACTGGTTTTACCATGTAGATAAAATATTCAGGCTACAAAAGTTAAACCTGCTGAAATGAATCCGAGGACTGCAAATCTGAAATCTGTTGGAGGGTCTGCAGTAGCTAAATGACAGATAAAGAGAGAGGATGATGACAACAGCACCCTGAGGTCAACTTGTAGAACAATTATCAGTCCTAATCTACTGAATGCGGCTCCCTGTAGAGGCCCTATAAATATTTCATAGCATGCCAGCGAAAGGCTGCATGTTGTAGAGCATTAAGGGTCACTGAAAGTAAGACTGGAAGAGAAAGCCCTTCATGTAGAGAGTTGTTTATTAGAGATAGAGAGGTGCAGAGGAATAAAGTCAGAGTGTAAATTCAAATCCCTGGATGCATGATGCTTCGCAAATTTAGCCGAGAATGTGAGCAAATGTAGCCTCTGTGAACATCAGGGTCAGGGCACACCTGAGACCACACTCATTTGTTCAGTAAATATACATTTTATTTATGTGTATGTAGGGTAGTAGTGTTTCACAAACAGTTGAAACACATATTTATTGAATCTCTTTCCATTAATTTGGTAAATAATACATGAAACAACACATTTAAATATTTAAGAAAATCTGGCCTCCTTTATTAACAGATGTATTATCATCATTTGTTAATCCATTTCAAAGAGGGGGTTATTGTGCTTATTGGTGCAAATGCAATGCTAAAAAAATTTGTAGCTTCGAGGCAAAGCTACAGAAAGCAATTTTTACCCTTTATTTGCTTTGTGTTCAGTCAGGCCTTTAAATATAAATAAGCAAATATTACTCATGCTCAAGTATACTGTTTGCTTAAAAACAAAGTGGTGGATACTTGAACAGTACAGACGAGTGCAGCTATAAAGCATGATGAGGAGATGATAGTGAAATACAGACTCACTCCCATTATCCTAAAAGCAAAGCATGCTGGTGCAGATGCGTGGGAGCATAAACACAAATGCACACACACGTGTACACATAACCTTTCATTGATGAACATTTCTATAATACTGGCTGCCAGTGGTTTGATCTTTTCATGTCAGAAGTAAGTAAGAGATCCTGTCTTTTGCTTGGAATTATTTAACGACACACATAAAGAGAGCATTCGAGTCAAAGTAAGGACACATCATTAATTCATAATGTACACACAAATATTTTCAGAATCAGTTGCACAAACTGACACCCCCACACACATACACAAAGCACTCACACACAAACACACAGAGCCTCTGGCACTCTGTGACTCATTTCTGAACTTCTGCCCACTTTCAACCTCCTGCTTTGTGATTTTAGCCCAATGTCTCACTCAGAGTGTGTTCATATGCGTCTCTGTGAGCAAATCGCAGCAAAATACAGTTTGCTAAGAGCATTTTTCACACAACCTCAGTACCACATTTGCTTGACAGGAGGCCCCACAGGCCTTTCCCGTTAGCTGCATATTAACCTTAATTAATGTGCCACAGTACTTTACCTGCTAGGAGTGATATACTGATCTAATACATTGTAAACAGAATTAAGCAAAGCAATTCAATCAGGATCTAAGGGCCGTTCATCACCAGCCGACAGACTCTTCACGCTGTAAGATTTCAGTTAAATGAGATGAAAATACAGTGAGTGAACAAAACAAAACCAAAAAACCCCCCAAAACAAGAAAACTTGTTCTTTCTTTTAAACAGCCTGACCAGAGTCTCTGTAGAGTACCAGAGTCAACCAGTTTTGTGTCTGCACATAACAGACAACTTTGCAAAGAATCAATTTAAAATTGTATCTTTTGGCACTTTGTTGCTCACAGCTTGTTGCAAAAACCAATGATTTGTTTCCATTTCTTTAGTCCAGTCTACAAAAAAAGCAGCCTGACAGGCATAAAATATGCCAACAAGGTGCTTCTCAAAGAGGAATTAGCTAAAAATATATTGGCATATATTGGCATAGTGTGCAGTTGTGTCCTTAAAAACTTTGAGGAAATTAGATAAGTAGAGGACAAAAGAAATGGCAGGCCTAAAAAAACCAAACATCTAGAGCAGTTGAACAGCACCTGAAAGGCCTTAACCTCCTGAGAATCAGCTATTCATTTATGTCCTCTGTAATGGACTTTTTTTTTTTTTAAAGAATTGCTTTTTGACAGCCACCTTTCCACCAAGACCATTTCTGATGAGGCTTTGGTGAACCGTAGATGGATCAACATATAGGCCAGATGCATCTCTCAGGTCTCATGTCAGAGCTTTACTTGATTTTTTTTTCCATATCTCTTAACCTCCTGAGAACTGAGGAAAAATGAATTTCCCATTGAACTTTATTGTGATTTCCTTCCTGTTTGGAGAAAAGAGGCCACCCAAACACATCAGATATCAACGGAAAGCCCAGGGTGTCCTCTATTTACTACATCAGGACTTATTAGGGTAGCTCAAATAAGTCAAAAGATCTTATGAAAAACAAAACCCCAAAGTGAAACAGGGAGGTATGTCAGATTGCACAAAATGGACTGAAAATCAGTGGCATCAGGCCAGGTAGAACCCTAACACCTAATAAGTGTCTACATCTATCTGGAAATCATGGTGGGGGTTTCGTCACAACTTGGGGCTACATTTTAACCAGTGGTATTTGGGATCCTGTCAAAACTGATAAAGTTATGAACACAGCAAAGTATAATCTGACTTTGATCCATTATGCACTATCATCTGGAAAGCATCTGATTGGCAGCAACTTCATTTTTTCAACATGATAATGCAGATGAAGTAAAGACATCAGATAAAAAAAAACAACAACTGAAAATCACACTGCCCTCCCCAGAGATAGAAGAATAAATTACAAACAATAACTTCCAACCTTGTGAGAATTGTCTTATATTGTCTTATTTTGCCTTATATGCTGTATTTCTATGTATGTTTGCAGAGGTTTCAATAAATCACTACACCTATTTTCCATTTTCCATTTGAAGGGTGGTTTGAGACTGAATATCATGTCAGCTACATTACTCTGACTCACTTGGTGTTAATATGGGAAAGAAGATCTTAATCTCTGCGATAAACCGGATTAACATAACAAAACAGGTTATGGAATTGCATTCATTAATTTTCATTTGAATGAAAACAGAGTTGAGAAAATATTCTGTGCTCACAGAAAAACATCAAAGTGATTATTGATAATATCAAAGCTTTTTTTAAGTTAGTGTTTTTTCTATATTTGGAATTTAATGTGTTTTCTGTATAATTATACTTTAATGGCTTCATTAATGTTTTTACATAAAGTTCTAGCTTTATTATTTTATTATATTTGCCCAACTTGTCACAGTTCTTTAATGGCTGACATTTCTCATTGTATATTTATACTTTATAAACATTTTTTGATATTTTATCCTCCGTCTGCTTTATTGCTGTAATTTACTTAATCATTTGGCATTGGAAAACATAAAAGAAATATCCTCTTAATGAGCATAGTCTCTCTATTGCTTGATCCAATCAAACAACCTCCAATTTATGAAAAAAAGGAAGAAAAAATTCAATCTTTTCAACACTTTTGATTTTACAGAGGAGGCCTAATACTTCTTTCACATTAAAATATGGTACCTGTAAGCGTACGCAGGAAGTGATGTGTATCTTCAGTGGTTTAACATATCAAATACAGCTCATCAGAGTGCTTTATGGAAGACTGCAGTTAACCTCAATCAGTCACATTTGACCTACCCAATCAGCTAAATAAGGTCAGCACTGAGCTTGATGGAAATCTGAATCTCTACATAGAGATTAAAAGCAGTTATCGTCACGAGGCACAGAAAGATTCATAAAATGAAGTCCATGTACCTGAAGGTGTCCCATTGTCCTCGCTGATTTGTTGCCTGGAGCGTAAATGACTACAAGATAAATGAATTTGCAATCATAGGGAACCTTCAACTCCCCGTGCCACTCCAGATCCCTCCATCAGACTCCCACCACTACAATAAATACACAATAACTCACTAAGATCCTTCCCATATGGGGCATGAGAGGTTACAAACAAAAGAGATGTAGTGTGTCCCCTTGATAAATTCATCTTGATAAAGTAGCTTTACCTTGGTTTAACCTATTTTTCTCCCTTCAGGGCACCAGCAGGATCTAACGATCTGACAATCCAGTGCAGCCTTCCCAACCAATCTAGACACAGTGGAGGGTTAGTGGAGGGACAGGAAAATGATGAAAATATTTTTGGAGGCAGTGATGCAAGGCCACTTGAATTAGGGTGCTAATGTAGCGTTGCCCATAAGTGCGAAATGGCATTGAGGTAGCAGGCGCTGCCAGTGGCGTTACCATTAGGGCTCATTTTCCACTCTTAATGGCACAGGCACCTTGTTTAATAAGCATGGATTACAGGTCATAAAGGGCAATGGAGCATGGACAACCACACAGGCTGCGATTAGGATACAGGGAAAGAGAAAGGGGATGGCCTGAGGTGAGGAGAGATATAAGAAAACAGAAGACCTGAAGAATAATACAGAGGAAGAAATCTGAACAACAAGAGACATGAAAAGGGCGACATGAAATGTGGCCAAGGTAAGGAAAAGGCAACTTACTGTAAATGCGAGACCAGTGAATGCCAATAATTCACACCATGAGATTTATAATGATGTGTAAAACAGATTTTTCTGAAAAAACAGGAAATGTCAGTGGATTGTCACTGATAACTGATAACACTGAGTTTTTTCTTATCAGCGTTTCTCCTCAAATTGGAATTTTGTCAGACTCTAAAACAGATGAAGTCTGTTTTGTTCAGAACAACTCGGAGAGGATTGGATTTTCTTTTGCCGCACTAATGCTGAATTTTCTGCCAGTGTCTTTGGCTCCCTGTGAGGAAAGTTGATCTCGCCATTGGTTTCCTTTCACTTTGGCATGAATATTAGACAGCAATTCTCACAGCGAGTATATTATGACCTTACGATTACGTGGTAATGTAGAAGCCACATGCTTACCTTGGTTTTTATCTGAAAAGAAAATGAATAAAAATAACTTTCCTGACTCATCATATTAAAATGAAAGTACACATATTACCGTTGATAACATTTCTTTCTCTGCTTACTGCATGTTCGGTACTCTTCTCAGTTGTGTTTCAGACTTTTGATTACTTTTACAGCTTTACATTAATCTTGACTGCATGTTATGAATGTTGAGACTGCTGGCTTGTTGTTTATTCTAAGCATGTCATTCTATTCTAGGGGGAAGAGAAGCATAGAACTCAATATAAGCCTCTTGGTATTATCTTTGAAAGTAAGGAAAATGTGACTGTGGAAAAAACAGACATTAACTTGTAAATTACCTTGTGAAATTTCTCACATTTCCCCACTGGCTGCAGAATATGGTGTGCTGAGAATTACAGGAAAGATCACTGAAGTCAAGAATGGAAATCTGGCACATCTGCTCTCATTTCTCCTACACTTTTTTATATTTTTTGGGTCTCTCTAAGGCACTGATGGGGTTTTTGTAGAGGACAATCAACAGTGAAAGAAAAATGAAAGTAAAGTTTGCTTGGGAGACAAATGATATTATGCTGCATTCAGTGGTTTACAAGCAAAAAACGGTATATAAAGAATGGCATAGCAGACAACTGCTTACAGAGCAAGAGCATGGCACTGCAGAGAACATATTTCTCTAAACTCTTGCACAGTGGCCAAATCTCATCATCCCCCCTTCACAGAAACTCAGGGTATCAGTGTAAGCTCATTTAAAACTGACACTGGACCTAAGTTTTGCTTAGCTTTATGTCATCCAGCTGAGCTAAACCTTGTCACTACTGCCAAAGAATCCTGACTGACCCTAAAATTAATGACCACTGGATTAATGTGAGAAAGCTAGTTTACTTTAACTACTGTGCTCTTCCTTTTTGCTTTAACACTGAAGAAGCTATTTAGTATTACCTCTCAAATGGAAACATTACTGACCATTTTAGATTGCAAATATTTTACACAAGATACATGTAACCAGTCACTTTATTAGGTATACCTTGCTAGAATTAGGTTGGACCCTCTTTCACCTTCAGAACTACCTTTTTTCTTCCTGACAAAGTTCCAACTGACGGTCATCTGTTACGAATACTTTCCACACCATAATTTATGCCACATTTTGACCCTACCTTGTTAAATGTCACAGTAGAAATTTAGACTCGGCCCGAGAAGCATTTTTCCAATCTTCTATTGTTCATTTTTGGTGAGCCTGTGGAAAATGTAGCTTCAGTTCTTGGCTGATATGAGTGGCATCCGGTGTGATGTTCTGCTGCTGTAGCCCATCTGATTCAAGGTTCAAAGTAACCTATATTGAAGGATGCTGTTCTGCAAATCTGGGTTTCATGCACACAGCTGTCACTCGCTGGATATTTTCTTTTTAGATTTAGGTTTTTGTAAACCTCGATGAATTTGTAAATCCCAGTTTCTGAACTGCTCAGACCAGCTTGACTTGCAACAATTTAAATCCACTTAAATCATCTTTCTTCTATATTTTGATGCTCAGTTTGAACTTCAGCTAGTTGTCTAGACCATGTTTACATGCTTAAATGCATTGAGTAGCTGCAGTGTAACTGGCTGTTAGGATATTTACATTTGAACAGGTCTGAACAGCTGTACCTAACAAAATGGCTGGTGAGCATATGTAAACACTGTTGAACTAAAGTTCTGACATTGGCTTTATATTATGGTGGGTACTTTTTAATGATCGCAAGTGCCCTAAACCTGTATTCATTTACATAAATGCAAAGTTGGTTTTGGTCTTTGGACAGTCTGTGCTGCAGTTCTGCAGAGTGCAGAGTGTCCAGTGTTGGTCAGTATGACAAAAACCTGTGTTTTCCACATTCAGGTCTCCATAGCAGTAATTTACTGTAACTGAAAATTATGAATTGGATGCCAAGATTTAAATTTGTGATCACACGCAAACTTGTATCCATAAAAATCCACATACTCTCTCATTCAGCTCATCTGTCAACCCTCAGGCACCATGCCAATTAGTTCACACCAGAGGATAATAATTTCATACATCACCCAGAGGGAACTCATAGACACAACCATTATTCACTTGCCGTACCCTAATTTTAACCTCACACTGGGATCATTAAGGATTCATTATGTTATTCAGCTCATAGTCAGAATTTTACAACATGCTGATGAATTTAGAATCCAGTAAATGCTGTTAGCCATGACACAGCCAGTCATTCAGTAATGAATTAATGTGCTGGAGCAGAAGAAGGTGGTGGAGTAAATGCTGAACTTATTTTACATTGAATCTTTCTGAAATCACTTTCTGAAGTCCTTAAGGTTGCTACAGGATGTCATTCAAGAAGAAACTCAGATTTTTCTCGAATGACCTTTTGTCACATTCAACATTTCATTTGGGTTATGGTTACTGTATCCACAACATTTCTCATTCCTTAATAATCATTTTTATTGACACACCTGGCAGCCTGCCAGTCAAATACAGGGAGTGCAGAATTATTAGGCAAGTTGTATTTTTGAGGAATAATTTTATTATTGAACAACAACCATGTTCTCAATGCACCCAAAAAACTCATTAATATTAAAGCTGAATGTTTTTGGAAGTAGTTTTTAGTTTGTTTTTAGTTTTAGCTATTTTAGGGGGATATCTGTGTGTGCAGGTGACTATTACTGTGCGTAATTATTAGGCAACTTAACAAAAAACAAATATATACCCATTTCAATTATTTATTTTTACCAGTGAAACCAATATAACATCTCCACATTCACAAATATACATTTCTGACATTCAAAAACAAAACAAAAACAAATCAGCGACCAATATAGCCACCTTTCTTTGCAAGGACACTCAAAAGCCTGCCATCCATGGATTCTGTCAGTGTTTTGATCTGTTCACCATCAACATTGCGTGCAGCAGCAACCACAGCCTCCCAGACACTGTTCAGAGAGGTGTACTGTTTTCCCTCCTTGTAAATCTCACATTTGATGATGGACCACAGGTTCTCAATGGGGTTCAGATCAGGTGAACAAGGAGGCCATGTCATTAGTTTTTCTTCTTTTATACCCTTTCTTGCCAGCCACGCTGTGGAGTACTTGGACGCGTGTGATGGAGCATTGTCCTGCATGAAAATCATGTTTTTCTTGAAGGATGCAGACTTCTTCCTGTACCACTGCTTGAAGAAGGTGTCTTCCAGAAACTGGCAGTAGGACTGGGAGTTGAGCTTGACTCCATCCTCAACCCGAAAAGGCCCCACAAGCTCATCTTTGATGATACCAGCCCAAACCAGTACTCCACCTCCACCTTGCTGGCGTCTGAGTCGGACTGGAGCTCTCTGCCCTTTACCAATCCAGCCACGGGCCCATCCATCTGGCCCATCAAGACTCATTCTCATTTCATCAGTCCATAAAACCTTAGAAAAATCAGTCTTGAGATATTTCTTGGCCCAGTCTTGACGTTTCAGCTTGTGTGTCTTGTTCAGTGGTGGTCGTCTTTCAGCCTTTCTTACCTTGGCCATGTCTCTGCACTCCAGTGATGTTGCAGCTCTGAAATATGGCCAAACTGGTGGCAAGTGGCATCTTGGCAGCTGCACGCTTGACTTTTCTCAGTTCATGGGCAGTTATTTTGCGCCTTGGTTTTTCCACACGCTTCTTGCGACCCTGTTGACTATTTTGAATGAAACGCTTGATTGTTCGATGATCACGCTTCAGAAGCTTTGCAATTTTAAGACTGCTGCATCCCTCTGCAAGATATCTCACTATTTTTGACTTTTCTGAGCCTGTCAAGTCCTTCTTTTGACCCATTTTGCCAAAGGAAAGGAAGTTGCCTAATAATTATGGACACCTGATATAGGGTGTTGATGTCATTAGACCACACCCCTTCTCATTACAGAGATGCACATCACCTAATATGCTTAATTGGTAGTAGGCTTTCGAGCCTATACAGCTTGGAGTAAGACAACATGCATGAAGAGGATGATGTGGACAAAATACTCATTTGCCTAATAATTCTGCACTCCCTGTAAGGGCTGTTTGGATGCACATGCATGCATACAGCTGCAGTCCATCTATTATATCTCATCGGCTTTGAAGGATTATGTACAAAATCTCCAACTCAGATTCATCAGACTAATAGATAAATGGATATAAAGTCCAGAATAGTTTCAGATAATATCCTTCAGATGATTTGCCAATTAAAATATGTCATCTAGTAAGAAAGATGGGATTTAGGTTGTAGTTGGCGAATGTTTTATATTATTTTGTGCAGGAGTAAACTTTGCCCATCTGCAGCGGTTCATGAATTATGGTGCATTTGACGTGGAAGAAACTAGGAGAATATATCAGTGCCTTCAAGGTATTTTTGAAAGTGCTTAAAATCTCCATACACCAATGAAGACAAAATAGAAACAACTGTAATCCCAAAAGTGCTGCGCAAGAAAGAAAAAGTGTCAGAAATGAAAACTCCTCAAGACAAGTATGGTAATTAGATGGCAACTTTGGATTCTAGAAGAAAATCAGAACAACATAAATTTGCATGCAAGCAAATAAAGAGGTTGGTGAAAGAGTCTTGTTTTAGCTCTCATTCTCAGCTTGGTTTAAGACTCCACCTCTGTGATTATGTCTTAGAGTAGGCGTTCACACCTCTCTGTTCCCTCTGTATGAAAACTCCATGGCAACCCACTCTCTTGAGAGTGATAGAAAAGGAACAATGCGACTGATACAATATTAATGTTTGTTTGCTTTTACTTTTTTATGTTGTTAAATAAGACAAGGTCATACTTTCTATTTTTCATTTTTATTTTATTTATTTATTCTTTTAATAATACCATAGAGTTATACAAGTTTGGTAGAAAAAGGTGATACTATTCTTTTTTCTACACTTCTACAGCTTCAAAAGTTGCTCGAAAAGATTTTCTCTCAAAAGCTCAAAGAAACAACACGAGGAGTCCAGCTATGTTGGTGGCAGGGATCGTCACACCTGTGAGACTACAGAGAAGCGTTTTACCTAATCAATTAGCAGCATGATAATTTGTTGTTGTCATCCTTGTGTTTAGGACTGCAGGGTTAATTGTCTACCATGTTTCCAACTTAGTGGGGATGGCTGAGCTTATTATCACTATTTGGGAACAGAGATGCATCAGACCTTAATGTACTGAATATATTCTGGTTCAGCACTTGTTAAAGATTAGCTGAAAAATTTGAAATAATGGCAAGTTAATAACGTCTGCTGGACTACAACACACTTAAAGCTATTGCATTCTTCTCTAATCCTGCATTATGTCAGTTATTGTATTGAGCTATGAAGCATATGACATCAAATTAAAATAGTTACTAAAAAAAAAGAAATTAGGATAATACACAAGGACGGTCCAAGTCTCTGTTAGCAAAAAATTCATAATGTGGTTGATCTGAAAATTTTATTAATTATGTTTAAAGCACTACGTAGAGCACTACTACATCCAAATATTGAAATCATTTAACCATCAAGAGAAAGCTTCACACTGCATAAACAGTAGACCATTTTAATTTGTGTAAATAAAGCATTTATAAATACATAAACAAGACATATTCAGAAAACGATATCTCTTCCGTGACTTGGTGAAATTGGCAAGAAAATTCAAAGTTCTCAAGCTTAGTTTGTTACCACCACCAAAGAAGTGCTTGCATGGCATTCTGATAAATTATGATAAATCCAATTGTGTTGAACTGCACCAAATCACAACACTATTCAACTCAAGGCACTTAAAACTTTGTGGGGGTGTAAAGTGGAGTCATTTTAACAATCCATTAAATCTTCAAGGTCAATTTAATGATTTATTTTTCAAAAATTGACAAAAAGCCTTATAAATAAGAAGCTATGATGCTGTAAAAATACCATTAGACCTCTGATTCAAAGGTAATAATAACATATGACACAGAGCCATTTAAAACTATATTTATTATTTATTTAAAAACAAAAATCCAAAAACTTATTTTACTTGATATTCACCCCCCCTCGCCCCAAATGAAATGCTAAACATGTTCTATATTCAAATAAATAAAAAAGAATGCTCAAAGCGATGTCTAAAGTGCATTAAAATCTGTTTTTACACCAATAAAAACTTTTTTAAACTAAAGAAAACAAAATGAAAGAGTGTCATGGTTCTGGGTCATTTTGACCCAGTATTTTGAGTTTCTTGTGTTTAACTGACATTTTGTGTTTTATTATTCTAGGTTCATTTATTTAGTCCTGAGTTTATTCCATGCTAGTTTCTTGTACATCTAGGTTCCCCTTGTGTCTTTGTCCTCTGTGTCCCTCTCTGTGTGTTCGGTGTATATGTGTGTGTCCTTTGGTCTTGTTTCCCTTTAATGTTTTTCCCATGTTCCTCTCCTTGTGTTTCATTCCATGTTTCCCCAGCCTGTCATGTCTCTCTCTTGTGCTCTCTTGCCCTCTAGGTTCCTTGCTCTCCCTCGTGTTCCCTCCTCACTCCCCCTTGCCCTCTTAGTAGTGTCTGTGTTTTGTTCCCCTTGCCTGTTTCCGTGTTCCTCTCCTTGTGTTCCATCCTGTCTTTCATGTGCTGCATGTCTATGTGTTCCTGTTGTCACAGTGCACGTCTCACTATGTTTCCTGTTTTATTTTGACAGTCTCGTGTTTCACGTTCGGCGTGTTTAGTTTTGCTTTCCCTGTGGCATCTTGTTCATTTGTATCAGCTCTGTTCCCCGTGTGTTTCCTGTTATCTCATCATTCTTAATGTATTTAAGCCCTCTGTTTCTGTCTGTCCAGTGTCGTGATCTACCTCATTCCCTGCCATGTGTTCTGCCTGCCTTCCTACCTGTTTAGTTTCCTGTGCATTTCCAGTTTAGTTAGTATTTCTGGTGTTCATCAATAAAGGTGCTTTATTAGAGTTCAGTCTATCTCTGTGAGTCTGTATTTGGGTCCATTCCTGCCTGCTTCGCACGGCCAGTTTATTACAGAGAATGAACTGTCATGGTGGAGGTTTGCGCTTTCAGTGTTTCCCTCCTGTATTTGAATATGTGAATATATGAAGTAAGTAGCCATCTATATGTTTAGACGATTGTGTGTTGATGGGCATAGGTACATTTACATGTATGCTTTGAGGCATTCTGCTGCTATAAATTACTTTATTGTAAACTATACTAAAACTCTGCATTTGGGACCTTTTGTCACAGTTTGCAGCAGGAAGCAGGACCTAGCTGCAGGACTAATTTTTTTGTTAACTCAGCACTTATTGAGGTCAAATACAGAAAGCTCCAATATAAACTCCATGAGGGCACGAGGCAAGAACTGACGAAGCAGATATAAACAAACAGTCTGACAAAAGACAAATGGAGAGAGTGACTATATATACACAGAAGGATAATTAGGGCAGAGTGGAGACATGTGAGAAACTTGACACAGCTGAACTAGATAAGACCCAGTGAAGTAAAACTAAAAAAGACACAGGAGACAAATGGCTATCAAAATATAACAGGATGTAACACAAAAGAGGAACACCTAATACAGAGCCTTGTTTTAGAGACTTGACATCAAAATACAAGGGAACACTAGGGAAGCTAGCAAATCTAAAGCAAGGAATTGAAAATACAGAACTCAAAACACCAAAGAGAAAACAATGTAACAAAACAAGACTCGGAATCCTAAAAACCGCTACATCATTGGCGGTGCTTCTATAAAGAACAACAGGAATGAACAAAAAATCACACAAACCTAGAAACTAAAATAAACGGAGACAAAGATACAAAAACATCAGAGACTATTGTAAAAGAAATAAGGAAAATCTAAACTATAAACCAAGGACTGTAACCACAATAGCGAGTGCTTAATAATGAATTCAAGGTCCAAAAATACAAATCTGAAAGTCTAGAATCAAAGACCAGGAAATCTTTAAAGGTGTCAGAATTTGGGGTGTTGTGAAACTTTCAAGCCACAAAGAGCAGGTCACACCGATATAATGTACTGGTACTTTGACAATGGACATCACATCAAGGTCTCTGGTCATAACCCAAAGATGAAACGGAAGTTTTCAGTTGATAGCAGTGCCGAAGTTTTGCACACACTGTGAACTCACGTGAGGAACATTGAATTCAAAGGGTTGTGCACCATGAAGTCGTTCCTCTCTCTGTTCCATCTGTATGAAAACTCCATGGCAACCCACTTACTCTCTCAGGCGTAATAGAAAAGGAACAATCGGACTGATATAATATTAATGCTTGTTTGCCTGAACTCCTCTACGGTGCTCAATGAGTCAAGGACATACTTTCAGGTTTTCATTTTTACTTTCTCATAACTTTATAAATTCATGGTGTTAAAAAAAGAGGTGATGCTATTCTGCTTCATGACTAAAGAACTGTAAAAAAAAAAAAGTATTTTCACTGAAATAATTACAAAAATTACAGAAATAGCCGAGTTTCTAAGACAACTAAAGACTGAAAGACAACAAAGATGTATCAGGCCTTGTTGTACTGTTCCAGCCTGCTTTAGCACTTATTTAAACATGAACATGTTATTGTATGTATGATATTTGAAGTATTTCTTGGTAATTAGAGTGTCTTTTTTGTTACATTTCATTATGGTTTAAAGCGGGAAGCAATGCACTATGAGGTAACGTGAAATTCTCTTTTATATTTTGAGGTATCTCAGGAAGAGAATCTGAACTTGTGTGCCATCATTACTATCATTATTTATTTTTTTGCCATAAAAACACGACCTTTGCTCATGGGTAGCTCCATATTTGGCTCCCTGTGACTTTATCCTCTTCATCAAAATACAACTGAAGCTTTCAAGGAGATGACCATTCAAGGTCATCTCCTTGTGCAACGCTGCTTTCAAAGCTTCAGCTATTTTCATAACACTGCCTGGTTGTGCTTTTGTGATGTGTGCTGGATTTCTTCCACTGAGTATCTTTAAAGCCTATGGGTAGAAGGACTGAGGATTAATTTCCACAGGTTAACAGATTAACTGACTAACAAGATCTGAGTGGAACTGTCTGGCTCCGGTTCATCTACAAATCTGACGAGGCACAAAGCTCCCAAGGGGTCTGCTCTTTAGAATACTTATAGCTAAGTGCTCAGAGCAGCAAGAAATGGAAGGGAACAGACTCAGCAACCTGTCATAGGCTGAAAATCTGTCCAGTCTTTGTAGTGTGTCATTGTAATTTTGGCATGCTAGCATTCCCTAAGTATTCAGGGTTTAAAATAAGGGTATTAAGGTTAAGATGAGGGGACACACATCTAGATGAAGAACCTAAACTACATTTTTCTCCTCCCAGTCCCAGATCATGAAATAAAGCAGTAGACAAATGAAACCGTTGACCTGATGATGCCACTATATTGAAAATGACACCAAAGTTATTAACAAAATAGGATCATTGTGCATCCATATAAAAAGCATGTCGCATAATGACACATGATAGTGAGTTCCAGATGAGTTGAAGAGGGAAACTAAAACAATTTGTTTAGCGTTTAAGTACCAGACTGCAGCCCAGATTTACAACCCTTTTAAAGAGTCCTGCCTGTGCAGCATTAAGAACAGAACCCAGAGGAGCTTCTGTCATTGCATTATGCTGACACCTTGAACAAAAGAGGGTAAAAACTGTCACTAACTGGACCCCTGCAGTGTCACAAGTATTTGTGATGGATAACAGGAGACTCTCACAATCTGTTCTCTCACCTACCCTTGCAAGAAAAAAAAATAGATCAAATTAGTTAATCCCCTTAAAACACAGACACACACACTTTACGCGTATTCAGCACAAAGTGTTGATCAATGCTGCTGGATAGCCAGTCTTACACCCTAAGCCCTGGCATGACTTCACATCAGATGAAAGCAATGATGATTTGCTGTGAATCAGCACTTAGCCACCCACACAATACTGGGACAGCAGAGGTCCTACAGCCTTTCTTTCACAGCATGCACTATCCTCCACCCCCTGGTTAAAGCACAAGCAAACTTCTATCAAGCAATCGATAAAGTCTAAACTTCTTGAATGATACAATCTGCATCACTTGTGTTTAATCAAAAAGATATTTTAGGTTAAAAAAGATCTATTTTTTTTATTTGTATTTTTTTTTTATTTGTATTTGTATTTTTTCTAGAATGATTATGAACTGTTGCCCTTAAGTAGTTTCAGTAGCTTATACATTTAGATTGTATTTTTCAAACTGCTATCTTTGGGTTTTGACAATGCATTAGATGAAAACAGCACACAGGTCACTGCTGGATTTGCTCCAGGCCCCGACGGTCTTCAGCTATCTCTGGCTTTGTTATGAAAAACAAAACAAAAAAAAAACATGCTTTCTGCTATTCCAAGCAAATTTCCTTGAATTATGGATGACCCTCATATAGTAACAAATTGCAAGAAGCCATGCGTTGTAATACAAGATGGGAGGGAAGAAAGTTTGGACAAAACATGAAAGGGAATGTGTGTCTGTGTGCCTGTATCTTTGTATTTGTTCGAAACATATCAAGTTCCTTCCTTCCTAAGCAGTGCGTATCATAAACAGTTCAGAACCTTCAGAACCTTGGGATTCACAGACTGAAATAACATGCAGAGGCAAAGCTGGTGAGTCCTGACTTCCCAAAAAACCCCAAACTAGTCCATATTAGATGTAGAGAACAATGCATGAGGTATATACTTGCATCCCTGTTTTTTTATTGTACTTATATTTTTTCTAATAAAAGTACAAAGCTTTCCCCTGTGTTTTGTATACGTGTAGTAATGTCAGCATGTCTCGTATATTGACACTGTGCATGTTCACAGGAGGCAGAGTCAGAATTTAATAGCTTGTTAAGTGCATTGGCTTTGGGAAGAAGCCTATTGGGCTGTCATCCTACCAGGACCCCAGGGACCAGCTGGTGCCCAGGAGGCTTAACATGCAAGCTTCAGGGAGAAAAGCTTTTTATGTTACTCCTATTTATGTCAACTTGCTGCCTATAGAAATGAGGTATTAGGGACAGTTGATTTGGTTCTTTTTCAGTGAATATGACAAAAAAAATGTGCATTTGTAAAATTCAAATCCAAATTAAGTTTGTTAATTCATGACTTTGTTTCCTTCAGATATTTAGGAATTTGTTCCTCTTGAATGCTGGTTTACCAGTTTGAAAGACACTGTTGGGCTTCTCATTCCATGTTTTATAAATTTATGAACCAATAATAGAAAGTCAGATACTGATTTTTATCAGATTATATTTAGCAGCAACCAAATGTTTAATTACCAAACAAATATTAATCTCACAAACCTGAAAAAATCGTGACCACATGCATTATGTAACACTCCCCTTTGACCTCATGGTTTTACAGCTGGTTTATAAATAAACCTCCAGTGACTGTGACATCTACCTTTGCTGATGCCAACATGCCTTTGACAGCAGGCATTGAAGTGCACTACTGTGCTATAAAAGGCAGGAACTGGAGCTTGTTCTTCATAAACAATTACAACACATAGTTTAAATCACATATTACACTGATGTTCATTTTGTGTTTCATGAATATGTGCTCACACCACAATATAATTTTTTGTAACAGAGCATAAAATGTTTTTATCTGTGATATCTTTCTTACCCATTACCCATTTTATCAATACAACCACTGTTGCTTTCATGTGGCAGCTGCAGTCTGGTCAAGACAGAACTGATTCTTATCTCACCAGCCTCTACTCTCACACATGATCTAAAGCAATCTTCATTCAGTTCTCAAGTATTCCTCTACGAGACAGCTTAGTACAATATTAACAAGAGTTGAATAATAGTATGACTAAAAAGCCTATGGTAACAGTTCTTCAGCATCCTTTCCCCTTTTATTATTTCCTAAAATGCATACTGTGATTTCACATGACTGACAGGAGCAAATCCAGCATATGCTGCTGTCTGCTGTTAAAATGCATCAATCTGGTGGTCCACAAAACCAAACATTAGACTGACAAACATCACAACCAATATGTGAAAAGTAGAAAGTGATCCCAGGTTTTTCACAATAATGCCCCCCCCACCCCGCTTCCCCTAAAAAAAAACAAAAAACAACAAAAGTCTGCAGGTATACCAATATGGCCATTTAGGAGCTTTATACAGAACCAGTGATGTACACAGGCAGTAATAATATCATATAACAACCTTTATTCTTCCACACAGCCTGAACTCTCTTGGACAAGTTTTCTTGTAATTTCTTTAAGTAGTCTTCAGGAATAGTTTTCCTTCTTGAAGGACATTCAAAGGTCTACATTGGATGTTAGCAGCCAGGGGCTCTGGAGGAGGCCAGCCTCTGTGTTACTGTCTTCCACTGTGTGTTTTTTCTATCCAGATGTGCTTTTACTACATTGGCAGTGTGTTTGGGATCATTGTCACGCTGAAAATGAAGCCACTGCCAATCAGAGGATTTCCAGATGGTATTGCACGGTGAATCAAAATCTGATGGTACTTTTCTGTATTCATCAATTTTGACAAGATCCCCCAACACAACTCTATAAAATGCTGCCCCAAACCATGACAGAGGCTCCAATTGTTTTACAGATGGTTGGAGACACTCACTATCTATAGTGAGATTTATCAGTGATTAATTGTTCCATAAGAACCACTCTCTGTCACGGTCCTGGGTCTGTGACCCAGTGTTTTCTGTTTCATATTATTAGTCTTTGGTTTCATGATGTACCTTTGTTAATTTGTTAATTCTTAGTTTGGTTTCTGTGTTCCCTCTGTTTAGTGTCTGTACCATGTTTCAGTTCATTTCCTGTTTTATTGTGAAGGTCCATGTCTCATGTGAGTGTATTCTGATTTGCTTCCTTGTCTCGTCTTCCCCAATCAGTCCCAGCTGTGTTGCCACCTGTTCCTCATTCCCTCTTGTGCTTGCCTGTGTTTTTATAGTGTGTGTCATCTTGTGCTCGTCGCTGGTTCGTCTGTGTTGTGTCCCTGCATTTCCTCCCTGTATTTCCTCCCTGTGTTGTCTTCCCTAGTCTCCCTGCATCTCCAATTCCAGGTTTCAGGTCTGTTTTGTTAGTTTTCCCAGTGTAGGTCATCTTTAGGTTCTGTTTCATGCCCGCTACATTTCTGTTTGCTCTCACTGTGAATAAAGCTCCCTCTCAGTAAAGTCAGTGCCTGCATGTGGGTCCTTCCTGTCTTCACTTCCACACGGCTCACATCGTTAGACAGTACGAACCAGCCACCATGGGCCCAGCGGCATTGGATTCTTCTGAGGAGCTCCGAGGAGACATTATCTATTCTATTGAGAAATTAATTAACCTTTGGCTAGATCACAAGGGGAGAGAATTTTGTCATGCTATAGCGGGCCGGCTACAGCGCTTAGTTTCCGGTCTCCCCTGGCTGCTCAGCTCACTTCACCCACCTGCCCAGGATTTCCTTCTAAACGAACTTCATCTGCATTCTGCTTTTTCTGCTTCATCTACAACGGACACTACAATGACTGACTTTCCCGTGCAACTTTAAATTCAAATGACTGTGTCCTCTCTGCTGCTTTGGAGCCGGGAGTAACGATAACTGAAACTGTTAGTTTAAAGACTCTTAAACTAACTCTTTCTCAGTATCTGAAATCTCAATATCTGAAACCAGTGTCACACAGTCTGTTGTCATTGAACCTGCTCCTTTGCTTGTCAGTGTCCCAGCCCCTCAGTTACCACAGTCCGCTGCTCAGCTGCCCTCAGTTCAGTCCACTGCTCAGCTGCCCTCAGTTCAGTCTCCTGCTCAGCAGCCTTTAGTTCAGTCTCCAGTGTTGCCACTAGCTGAGTCTGCTGTTCAGTCTGCAGCTCAGCCACCCTTTCTGCCATCGTTCCCATCCATCCATTCCATGCAGGGAGGAAGCCTCACTCTAACCCTAGGTGTTTCTCATGAATTGGATACCTTAGAGACAGTAACTCAGTCCAGGGCCTCCCCAGAGGCTGGGTTTTAGCCATTAGCTGATTCTGGGTCCCTGGAGGCTAAGAAGACTTTCGAGAACTGCACCTTGTTAGCGCTGCCTGGGCAGAGCCAGTGCCTTGCGCAGCCCCAGTCACTTTGCTATCCGCCACAGGAGCGGATGCCTGCTGGCTTTGTGTTTGTCTCCGCTGGAGGGTCCGAGGGACCGCTTCAGCCTTCTGCCGTCTCTGCTGGAGGGTCCGAGGGGCCCGTCCAGCCTTTGTCTGCCTCCACTGGAGGGCCTGAGGGGCCTGTCCAGCCTTCGTCGTTACCACCTGCGGCTCCCACACCGTCGCCTGCAGCGCCACTCTTGTCTGGTTGTGCTCCATCTGGTCCACGACCTGTTCGGATGGTGCATTCATGCCTAGTATGGCCGGTTCTTCTACGTTTACCACCTCTGCATCGCCGGCAGCTTTCCAGGCCACTGGCTGGACATCATTGCTGCCGTGGGTGGCCCCCTGAACTGCGTCGATGCTGTCGCTGCCTTCCATGTGGTTGGCCTCCGGACCCGTTTTGCCTGCACCGCTGCTGCCTTCCGCGTGGCCGGCCTCAGGACCTGCTCAGTCGCTGCTGCTGCTGCCTTCTGCGCGGCAGCCCTCTGGACCTGGTTCGCCTGTGTCGCCGCCGCTGCTTTCCGCGCGGCTGGCCCCCTGAACTGTTCTGTTTTGGACCTCTGTGCTGCTGGCCTCCTGGTCGGCCTCCTGAATTGTTTCCATGCCACCACTGCCTTCCGTGTGGTCGGCCTCCTGAACTTTTTCTCTCTGGGCTCATGTGCTGCCATCCTACAGGTCGGCCACCTGAACTGTGTTTTGAATGGTTCCAGTGCCATTGATGGACCTTTTGTTTTCGACGTTCTGTTCCCAAACTCCTGTGCCTTTTGTGAACATTTTGTTTTGGACATGAATTTTTTCTCCCTGCATCTCCGATTCCAGGATTCAGGTCTGTTTTGTTAGTTTTCCCAGTGTAGGTCATCTTTAGGTTCTGTTTCATGCCCGCTACATTTCTGTTTGCTCTCACTGTGAATAAAGCTCCCTGTCAGTAAAGTCAGTGACTGTTCGTGGATCCTTCCTCTCTTCACTTCCACACGGCTCACCTCGTCAGCTGTGACACTCTCACCGATTTTCATCCGTTCCTTAAGAATATCTTCTGACCACCCTTCATGGAAACCATTTCTGATGGTCCTTCACTGAACATCCCTTGAGTCAGGTGCTTATTTTATGATTGAATGATTTATAGGACAGAGTTGATTACTGTAACAAAAACAAGCCTTCCTCAAAAAAAGGTCAGGTTCAAGACTGGACTAAAAATGAATGAAAAAGTAACCAATGTCTAAAGAACCTTTAGACAAGACAGACCTTCAAAAAGCCTGGAAAACCTTAACTGTATACTACACTACTACTAATAATACACTATTTTTGCACAGTAGTGTATTATTTATACACACAGATACCACTGGCATATCCCTTATCTACATCTTGCCTTGACTACATGGGGATCTTTCTCCATTCCCTCATATATCAATTAGATAATAAAATACTTGGCAGGCTGCCCATTCCATTGCCTGACAATGTCAGTAATAAATTGAGTATTTTCCTTGAACCAATTATAAATAATGTGGCATCTTCACAAGAAGATAGGCATCTGATTTTTTTCTTGCAATAATCATCAGTCAGAAACCATAATGAATAACAACCTCATCCCCCCCCCCTCTTCTGGTCAGAAGTAGAAAATGAGAAAAGTGGAAGGTAAGAAGGACAGGAAACAGGGAAAGATAACTGCTCTGACCTTGGAGAAGTAATCCTGTAGATATAGGCAACACTGGTGCTGCTTCCAGGCTCTTGTACCTGCCAGCTTCAGAATCTCAGGGAGTGAGCATAAACGTCACCCACTTTTAATTTCCCATGAACGTTTTGGAACAACCCGGACTTACAGCAGTTTGTGAAATAGTCTCGAACAAAGAATCTGTTCTTTTCATGTTCATGGACACAAATAGTTTTTGTGTGTGTGTGAGTCAGTCATCACAATTTTGTAAGTATTGCATTCCAATTTGAAATGTATTTTGTGTCCTGTATTTTGTGTGCATGCCTTTTTGAAAAGAAATCAGAGAGCCACAGCATTTTAAAACATGTGGCAAGTTCAGATAAACCTGGTTATTTTTTCTAAACCTAACCTAAAGTTTTGAATAATTTTGGTCATTAATAGGAGTAATCTTTTCAGTATTTTAGAAATTTCAAAATGTCAAAATACAGAACTGGAAGGCTTAGATGAACACAATGTTTAACTCACATAAATAGAAAAAGATGCCAAAAGGCAACAGACATGGCACAGGAACACACAGACTTTAACTGAAGAAACAACAACAACAGCCAATGAAGACATGAAGACAGGACTATTTGTACACATGAGGGCAATCAGGGACAAGAGGATTATGAGAAACAGGTGTAGACAATAAGGATAGGCATGGAAGTAAACTAAACACAAGACACAAGACAGGAAACAACAACTAACTGACAAAGAACAAACACAGAAACACTGTGAGGACTAAAAGAACTCTAAATTGGAAACAGTAACTAGAATGAAAAGCCAACCAGGACTAAAGGCTCTGGAAAATGATTCAAACACATGCTTGAAACAAAACTAAGGAAGTGGTTAAAACAGAGCATGTGAAAATAAGAATACAAAACTCCAAACATCAAAGGATACAAAACAAACCTGGATAGAAACTCAAGGTCAGAAATCCATTAGAAACTGAAAATGCACAAAACCCGAGGATCAAAATCAAATCAAATCAAATCAAATCACTTTTATTGTCACATCACATGTGCAGGTACACTGGTACAGTACATGCGAGTGAAATTCTTGTGTGCGAGCTTCACAAGCAACAGAGTTGTGCAAAAATACAATAACATAAAACAAGCAAAACATAAGAATTGCTAAATCTTAGAGTAATAAATATATGTACAATATAAGAGTGTATGCATAACTGGATGTGTATAATAAATATGTTTTTCTACGTGTGTGTGTGTGTGTGTGTGTGTGTATACATATTTTACAAATTAAATAGAGTAAACAATAAAATAAAATATGTAAAATATACAGAGGTTGGTAGTTGGACATGTGCAAAACAAGTGGCATTTATATACAGTGTGGAGTGCATAATGTTGAAGTTCCAGTAGTGAGGGTGAGGTGTCTATGAAGTATTCAGCAGTCTGATGGCCTGGTGGAAAAAGCTGTCTCTCAGTCTGCTGGTACGGGACCGGATACTGCAGAACCTCCTTCCTGATGGAAGTAGTCTGAACAGTTTATGGTGGGGCGACTGGAGTCCTTGATGATGTTGGAGTTGTTAGTGGCCGTGCAGTCATAGGTGTAGAGTGAGTACGGGAGAGGGCTCAGTACACACCCCTGTGGAGCACCAGGATCATGACGGATACTTGTGTGTCCATATACACTTTTTTGAAAACTTAAAATACTTCAGATTGCTTTTGTGGGGCAGTTTTTAAAAACTTTAAATTTCCAGTTTCCAATATGGCAATCACATCAATAAATATAACACGACAAGTGGACATTTCCTAGTGTTGATATTACCAGACACAAGGATTGGCATCTTCTCCAGCACTAACTGTGACTGTTAAAGTGTACTTGGCGAAATGCATCAGGTTTCTGTTGGCAATCATAACAACCTCCAAACATTTTTACCTCAAAAAGAGAAAAAGAAGATGAAAGATGCGTGAGAAAAGACAAACTCTGTGGAGCCAATACGGCCTCGCTGCATGTCCACCAGCGATTGCAACTGGTGGAAAAAACAAAAACCATGAAATACTGAAAAGCTTTACTATGGACCAACATGAGGGAGATTGTGGAGAGGATGTCTCTATTAATCCTTTCTGAAACAAAATAAAAAGAAACAATTGTCTTACTGCATGTGGTAACAACTCATGTCGTGCCAAGATTTCCTTTTAAGTTGATGAAAGAAAATTCTGGCTCTAAAACATCAAGACACACATCAGTTAAAAAAACAGTCTTCTCTGAAATCCTCACTGAATTCCTTGGATATATTAGCTGCAAGGGTTTATTGGTTATAAATGAACTAATCCACAAAAGAAATATGAAAGAAGAAAAGATTGAGTATCTTTGTGAAAATTTATCTTAAAACGCTTTCATGTTTGGCAAACACTTGATCCTTTAAGAACAACTGATCCTCTACAGAATGTCTGGTGAGTCTTACTATTCGCCTTCGTCATATTACACTCTACAGACATCTTGCCTCAGAACAAAGAACAGGGCGGCACAATTCCCAGCTCATATTTTTCAAGTGAAGCAATCAATAGATTCATATGAGAACGTGTGTAAGTTGTTCACTTGTAAGACACGTACAAGCCTTTACTGTTGCAAAGGGATTTCTTGGGTGAAGTTTGAAATGGAAAGAAAAACTGGACAATTTATCTCACTTTGCCAGGTCATTTTCTCAACATTTACCTTGGACACAAAGCCACTGACCACAGCCTTTAAAATGTTGTCGGAACCTGACGGGAAGAAAACAGCTTCCCAAGGTCAAACCGCAAGTATATATTCTCTGTTTCACAAAGATGAAAAACCTCCGGAGGGCAGTTAATCCAAGACCCTAGTGATCTCCCTCTGACCTTGAGTCACCACAAAGGACCCATGAGACCTGTATTGTTAGCATGCATCACAGAGACACTCACTACCAGACCCGGCAACAGTCTGCAAGGGAAAAAAAAGCATTCCTATCTCACCTAATGGGGCGTGACAGGTCATTGATTTCAGACTGAGCAAAATATCAATATTACCTTACAGAGGAGATGGAGCACGAGTGACAGAGGCTGTGATTTTTTCAAGCCAATCAGAAAGGAAATGTATCACTCTGACCTTTGATACGGGAAGGCAGTTTTCATGTTATCAATGTGATTTTTGAAAACCACCTGCTGTAAACCCTTTGAAAGCCTTTCTGAATTAAAAAAAAAAAACATGCTTGGATTTTTAGAGTGACCACTGCAGAGAAATAGAAAGTAATGTGTATCCCTTCATGCTATATCTTCTGTGAAGATCATATTAAATCTCAGAATTATAGGAAAATGAAAGCAAAGGTAGAAAAGAATGAGTAGAAATGGCTGCTACATATTTTATATTTTCATATTTCATTGCCTCAGAATCAATGCTGCTGCTTTTTTCCCTCTAATTTATTCATTTGAGTCTTTGTAAATTTAAAGTATGGTTCAGAGTGGTTTTTGGAGCACATTGTTTTTATTTTATATTAGTATTCTAGCTGTCATCAGACCAATCTACTGAGGCAGGAACTAACACAAGTTTTGAATAAGTTTTGGTGACCCTGAGCCCTCCTTTAATTATGTTGCAGTAGGCCTAAGCTGCTGGCTCCTTCCCATGATACACTGAGTGGTTCTTTTTCTCCCTCTCTTCGTGTTATGAACCACTTTGCATTTAATCATTAGTTATTAGTAATTTCTGGCTCTCTTTCACATTGTGTTTTTTCCTGTGTGTGTGTCCTGTCTTTCTCCCATCACCCTCAACCTGTTGCAGCAGATGACTGCCCCTTATGACCCTGGGAGGGAGTTTTTCCTTCCCTCTTGAACCCCTCAAGCATTTGGCCTGAGGGGTTCATCTGAATGTTGGGGTTTTCTCTGTATTATTGTAGGGTCATTACCTTACAGTAGAAACTGTCTTGAGGCAATTGATGTGTTAGTTTGCCACTATATAAATACAGTTCAACTGAAGTGAATTATAGGCTGACGGTTACAGTATATCAAAGTGACAGGACAAGAAGTTCACAAGACAGTCACAAAGCCTTTCAGGTTGTTAGTTGAGATCAAAATGAAGGTCAGACGGTAGAAGTACGAGGAGTCAGGGACCTGACTTACCTTAGCAGTATAATGTAGTTGTTTCTGTCCTGGACACAGTTGCTAGTGTGCTAGTATACTTTTCAGATTAAGGAAATTAGTAGTTTTAATTTAGTGAAGTATCTAAAAGACCGGCATCCAGACCAAGATTCAAGATCTTATGATCTCTCTGTCCTCTTCGTGCTGACCTGCCAGTTTCTGCCTTTCTCTCCATCTCATGCTCTGTGCCTCATTCCTCCTCGATGCCGGTTTGTTTTTACGTCTGTTTGTGTGTCTCTATGTGGGTATGCTGGTTTTTGTGCAGCAGCAGGACTCAGTGGAGTTTTCCCACCTTTTGGTATGGGACACCTGCTGGCAATGAGGCATCTGCCTGTGATGACCTAGTTAAAAGCGACTACTTAGGGGAGTGCCTGAGCTTTAGTCGGTATTGAATCGTTGAATGACTACAGTCAGTGTATCCCTGGCACTGGTGTTATATGTATCTTGCTATTTGTGAAGAAACCTACCTGCCTTTTCCTGTGTACTGCCACCTGGGATCAGGAGTTATTGTGGAACACTGCTGTGGAATTGAGTTTTTGGGATTGTTGTCACGCTTTTTCGCTCTAAATAAATTCATGGTATTGAAGCAGTCCTGAACTTTAGTCCCGCTTTGCCTCATGGCAAACATGACATAAGAATTCAAGTTGATTTAGCTTCAGTTCAACATCCAGTAACTGAAATATATGTTACCAGTTTTAGAGCATTGCTGTTGTAAAGTCAGGTATGTTCCTAAGGATCAAATGGCTTCAGGGGTTAGCATTATACTTCAAATGCTTAAGCTAAAATAATTTAGCTAACCTTGTACCTTACAGCAACCATCCTAATATTTCAGGCTGTAACCTGCCATCAAAATATGTTAACATTTTAAATAAATGATCTGCATGTTAGTGACTTAACCTCAGAAGACCTCTTTAATTCTTTAATGGCCTGCATTTTTAATTTCTCTTTGCTATTTGGGCTGATTGGGACCTGATGAATGTAAAGACAAAGAATTACGTGATTTTTTTTTTTTTTTTACCTGATTTTTGTTTCTGAGAAAAATGAGATCCACATATGAGGACATTCACTTTAAATTTCGATAGAACAGTGGCAGTATAATGTCCTCGTAAGTGGATATCAGGCCCTTGTAGAGCAAAAGTTAGTATTTTTGTCTAGACAACCGAAAATGTGATATCCACATATGTGGACGCCAGGTCCTAGGAGGTTAAATCAACTTTTTTAATAAAGGAGTTCTTATTTAAGTATGTAGGATAATCGTCTTGTTTTGATATTGTGACTCATGTAATTTTGTTGTACTGGTATCAACGACTAAAAGTGTTTTACAACTCACCAAATTATGTTTTGTGTATATCTAGTGTATAATTATATAACAGTTTAAAAGAAAGTTGTGATGTGAAAACTTCTCTGTTAATCTTCAAGAAGCAGGTTTGCAGAGTTTAGTTTGGAAATCTTGGATTAAGGATTTATAAAGCCGAATAAGTATCATAAGACCTCAAAGCCAAGGGGCGAATTCAATTAGCTGGAAACTAAAACAAAAGAATGCATAGTTTGCAAATGTAAAATCTGTTTTCATGAATCTATAAATGATCCATGTTTGTGCATATTTATGAATCTTCACTCCTGTAAGTCTGGTGATTCTTCCTAAAGCTGAAATAGAGTTCACCAATCACAAGATAACTGTGAGTCTAAGATGACTTTTAGGTCAGAACAAAGTGTCAGAATGACTAAGTAACTCTCCATCTTAATGCATCCTGGGAGCAATGCTTGGCCTTAAAAGAGAACTCCACTGGCTTGATGCCACTGTGTGTTTTAGTCTGCCATTGTAAATATATTACAGTGAAGAGAAGTTGGCAGCTGCCTTCATCAGTACTTTATTTTTTTTTCAAATGCTAATAGGTGCAGCAGCAGCAGCTCAGCATGCATATTGAAGACCTTACTGCAGTTCCACCAGTACATATACACATACATCTGCACAAAATGACTGAGAATGAATGCTAACAGAGAAAGTAATATTTAAATTGTTAACTTGCTGTGAGCATACTATATGAAAGTGCTAATCCCCAGAGGTTACTTTTTATCTCACGTTTCTTCCTCTCTATTCGCTTCCCTTAATCTTCACTCCTCCCTATCTTTCTATTACCTAAATGAAGTACAGACACAACTGGATTTCTTATACAACTCTTTGATGGCAAATGCACTTTGACTTTGAATACAAATGCTACCTTTCATGAATGCCTCTGCCAGGGATTATAATAAGGCATTCTTCACATTCAACCAGCTAAAGGTCTTATGAATTTATTGAGCTGAATGGGATAGCAGATTATAACAAATGAGAAGAATACATATATGTTTCATAAAATGGAAAATATTTAATACAAAAGTTGACAGGTCTTCCAATATTTTCTGCCGCTTATTTCTGGATTAACATGTTAAATACGTATTCTTTCTCCCAAGCGACCGACAATGGATTCTCTCTTTGAGGATTTTTTTTCCATCTTCTCTGACATGTACATAAATGTCAGTATCTAGCTTTTTCACATTAATGGGTGCACACAGGAACACAATAAGTTCCTCATATTAAAAAAGAAATAACATCTTCCTGCTTCCAGAAATGGATTACACATCGAACACATGCTGCTCTGCTGTGGTTGTATGTCAAAACCTGACATTCCCAGAGAGCAGGGGTTGTGTCTCTCTGAAACTGAGCATGGCTCGGGAACCAAGGCAGATGGCCAGATAAGTCCCATTACAAGCAAGCTCAAACTATGATTCATATAATGCTGAGATTATTTTGTTAGAACACACTACACTGAAAAAGTACTCTGGTGTTCTGAGCTATGCAGAGGTTTCAATTCCTTTTTTTCCATATGAATACTAGTGGAAGTTTGAAGCCTTGGAAATGAGATCTCTGTTGGAGTCCAAAAATCCACTCTGTTTTAGCAAGAAAAATGACTGTGGGAACCTGCCAGTGGGAACCTGTGTGTGTGTGTGTGTGTGTGTGTGTGTCTTCTGAAGAATCACCTGAAATAAGGCGTTTTTCAAGCCACATTAAAGACTGCCACAACTGACATCTACATTTTAGTGTGACTGAAGTAACTTTACATCGGTTTAAGAATTGGCTCACCCTTTCAGCCTGCAGTAACGCTAAAATGTGTGATCAAAGTTAAAAGAAAAACTGTGAACAAGTAAAATGCAAAGCCTGTAAACAAGACCATGAAATATTAATACAGTTCAAAAGTGCATTAGCCCAATATGTTGACCGAAAGTGGAGAGGGGGATTACCAGGTAAGGTTAAGAGATATGCCTTTATTAATGAAAACCTTATAAAGATACAGTACAGGGAGTGCAGAATTATTAGGCAAATGAGTATTTTGTCCACATCATCCTCTTCATGCATGTTGTCTTACTCCAAGCTGTATAGGCTCGAAAGCCTACTACCAATTAAGCATATTAGGTGATGTGCATCTCTGTAATGAGAAGGGGTGTGGTCTAATGACATCAACACCCTATATCAGGTGTGCATAATTATTAGGCAACTTCCTTTCCTTTGGCAAAATGGGTCAAAAGAAGGACTTGACAGGCTCAGAAAAGTCAAAAATAGTGAGATATCTTGCAGAGGGATGCAGCAGTCTTAAAATTGCAAAGCTTCTGAAGCGTGATCATCGAACAATCAAGCGTTTCATTCAAAATAGTCAACAGGGTCGCAAGAAGCGTGTGCCACCAGTTTGGCCATATTTCAGAGCTGCAACATCACTGGAGTGCCCAAAAGCACAAGGTGTGCAATACTCAGAGACATGGCCAAGGTAAGAAAGGCTGAAAGACGACCACCACTGAACAAGACACACAAGCTGAAACGTCAAGACTGGGCCAAGAAATATCTCAAGACTGATTTTTCTAAGGTTTTATGGACTGATGAAATGAGAGTGAGTCTTGATGGGCCAGATGGATGGGCCCGTGGCTGGATTGGTAAAGGGCAGAGAGCTCCAGTCCGACTCAGACGCCAGCAAGGTGGAGGTGGAGTACTGGTTTGGGCTGGTATCATCAAAGATGAGCTTGTGGGGCCTTTTCGGGTTGAGGATGGAGTCAAGCTCAACTCCCAGTCCTACTGCCAGTTTCTGGAAGACACCTTCTTCAAGCAGTGGTACAGGAAGAAGTCTGCATCCAAGAAAAACATGATTTTCATGCAGGACAATGCTCCATCACACGCGTCCAAGTACTCCACAGCGTGGCTGGCAAGAAAGGGTATAAAAGAAGAAAAACTAATGACATGGCCTCCTTGTTCACCTGATCTGAACCCCATTGAGAACCTGTGGTCCATCATCAAATGTGAGATTTACAAGGAGGGAAAACAGTACACCTCTCTGAACAGTGTCTGGGAGGCTGTGGTTGCTGCTGCACGCAATGTTGATGGTGAACAGATCAAAACACTGACAGAATCCATGGATGGCAGGCTTTTGAGTGTCCTTGCAAAGAAAGGTGGCTATATTGGTCGCTGATTTGTTTTTGTTTTGTTTTTGAATGTCAGAAATGTATATTTGTGAATGTGGAGATGTTATATTGGTTTCACTGGTAAAAATAAATAATTGAAATGGGTATATATTTGTTTTTTATTAAGTTGCCTAATAATTATGCACAGTAATAGTCACCTGCACACACAGATATCCCCCTAAAATAGCTAAAACTAAAAACAAACTAAAAACTACTTCCAAAAACATTCAGCTTTGATATTAATGAGTTTTTTGGGTTCATTGAGAACATGGTTGTTGTTCAATAATAAAATTATTCCTCAAAAATACAACTTGCCTAATAATTCTGCACTCCCTGTATAACTAAGTCTACGTACACTTAGTTATACTGACTTGTCTTTAAAAAATGGTGTCTTCATTAGTAGCTTGTCTTGATTCCAGACAATTTGTTCAGCAACAACCCTGTCAATTAATCAAATCAAGACTAGGGGCTGATGCTGAACGTGCTTTATTATCTTGATAATTAATCTGTTGTCTTTCAGCAGCCAGCATTAATGGCCCTCCTGGTGAAAATTTAAGCCTTTAATTAAAAGCCATTCATTGCTCAACAAGCCACCTATGACCTTCAAATCACTACCACAGTTAGAAAGCGCTATTACGGCAGTTTGATTTACACAGGGGGCAAAAACTTTGTATAAATTATCCTAAAATACTTTGGATAGTGGTGGAGAGGGACTGACAGAGAGGAAAGAGAGAAAAAGCAATAAAGGAAAAGTGTAGACTTTGAAATTAATTTAATAAAAAAAAATGGTTTACAGGCACAAAGTGCCATCGGTAACTTAAGAGAATAGTTATTTTTCATTCTTATTAATTTTATTTTTATTTATTTGCCAAATCATAAGCAAGATAGGACCACTTCCTGTCTATTTTTAAAGAGAAAGCTGTAAGCAACTGGAGCATTTTTAGATTTTTTTTCTTTTATAAATTGTGTTGCCTATAAAAACAAAATGGATCACGCTTTTAAAAGTGACTACTTTCACTGTATGCCCGGTTTACCATGTGGGCATAGATTGATATAAACTCCTAGGCATCAGCTGCTTTCTTTTCAGCAAGTACATTTTGTTGTAAATCCATTTTCACTTATCAAAAGCATCCTGGTTAACAGTATATTGAATATGGATGTGCAGAAGCAACATCTGAAAGGCTTTAAATCTGTAGTCAAAAAAAAAACATACACGATGTCACACCGACTGCATCTATTATTTGTCTGCAATCTATGGTGCAAAAGTAGGAAAACATGTCAATTAACGTGCTGACTAATACACATGTTTTGAATAAAAGCAAGAATTCAGTATGAAATACAGGCTAATTTGCTGGTGTGCTTTCTGACTAGATGGAGTAGTGTTCTGTAGTTTCTGCTGGCCACCACTCAGAGACTAAAAATAGCGCAACACCGCATAAACTGAGACTTGTGATTTTTACACTTGTTTAAAGGTTCGGTTTGTTTCACTTCAGGAAAGTTCTCTCCAACCCAACCCTTCTAGTTCATCTGCCAGTAGCTCGGGCACACAAGAGTAATGGTAGGATGGTAGCCTCCTTTCGAATAGGAACAACTGGTGGTTGCTTAGTGATGGAATTGAACATTTTTGCATTCAGCAGCCATTTGCAAGTAGCTGTGGTGATTTTTGATTGAACATCTATTACATGAGTTGGCTGTTTTTAGGCAACCTGCCTGTGTGTCATAGTCCAGTCTGAGTGTCAGGCTGTGGTAGAGTATTTTTTCGAGGCTCCTCCCTCCTGGGTGGAGTCCAGTTTCCCACTCTTGGTTGGACATACCTCCATGTCATCACCTCCAGCTAAGAGACTGTTTGACGTCTAGTATAAGCCCTCATTCTCTGCCACATCGTCTGCTAGCTTTGGTGGTAATTCAGCTCACAAGCTGCTGTCTTGTAGTTTGTTCTCTCCTTGTGTTAATTTTGTGATCTGTGTCTTCAGTTCATCACAGTCTTGGCTCAGTATCTGCAACATACCTGTTTACTCACCTGGTTCTCGACGCTAACCTCCTTTACTCCACGGCTTGTTTCAGAAACTCATCTGCACACTTTCACTCTTGGGACTCTGGAAAGAACAAATTAGGGCTGCTCAGCTTCACACTCTGCCGCTCCTCTGGACACTTACCTATTGTCTCCCCCTGGAGTATCCGCTCCTAGTTACCAAGTAAGATACACAACTTTTCTCATACCCCTGGATTCCTCCTCCATACTTACCAATACAGAATCAGTGGATTAAACCAGCTCTCCGCTTTTGTAGCGGATCCATTCCTTGTGGCATTCGCACCTTGTGATTACCTGTTGCCTTTCCTCTGAGTAATCTGCTGCCTGAGTAATCGTGTCTGTGTCTGAGTCCAAGGGCCATCTCAGCTCTGACACTTTGAGGTTCTGGCCTGACTGAATTTCTGTGTTTGATGGTAGAAAAACTTGCAATTGTATGTCATGTACAAAAGTAGCTTTGGGGACAGCAAATGAGTGCAAGTGGTTGCAGACCTGGCACCTTCAAAGCAACCAATATTGTTACTAAATGTAACAAGCTTGTAAGTTCATTGTACTTCCACAGGGTCACAGTGATTTTTACTGTGCCACAGTCACAGGAGTATGATGGAGCAGGATGGACGTTGTGGTGAACAAGCAGATGAGGTAGTGGAATGCAACAGTGGCCTCTAAGGAGAGTCTGAAGGGTTTGGATGTGGTGGAGTGCTGATGGCATGCACAGCGGACATGATCTACTTTGGATTGAGTGTAGATCATGATGTCATCCATATAAGCAAACACCTACTGGCCGACCATGTCATGAAGGACATCGTTAATAAGTTGTTGGAATACAGCAGGACGATTGCACAGGCCAAATGGCATCACCAGGTACTGTTAGGAGTGATGAAGGCTGTCTTCAACTCGTCCCCCTCTCCGGTGCACACCAAATTGTAAGCAACGCGCAGGTCCAGTTTAGGAAAGATGCTGGCCTGAGAGAGAGAGTTGAGTGTTGTTTAGAGCCAAAGGAGGGGGTGGCAGTTCTTAATTGTGACCTTGTTCAAACCCTGATAAGTCGGTCCAGGGACAAAGCCCCCTTCTTTATTCATAACAAAAAATAATGGAGCAGTGGCTGGAGAGGTGGAGGGTTGTAAAACCGTTGTTGAAGAGCCTCTGTGATGTACTCTTCCATGGCCTTGTTCTTCTCGGAGGATAGCGAAAAGAGACGACGACGGGGTGGTAGAGCTCCATGGACGAGTTCAATGGGGCATGTTGTAAGGGGGGGGGTTCTTGTGAATGACACAACAATACAGACAGCCCAGCCCCTATGGACATGTATATAAGCTGAGTCTGGTCCTGGATGGGGTAAGGTTGAAGAAGACACCCATCTAAAGAGGTGACAGGAATCAAACAGTCCACTAAAGTCAAAGGGATATCAAGTTAAGAAACAAAGTTCACAGCTGCCCCTGTATCTAGGAGAGCCTCAACAGTTATCAGTTTGTGTTTCAGCTGAAACACTACCTTAAGCTGGAAACGAGAGGGGTCGATGGAATGGGTGGGTCCAGCCAGGATTCCCCCGATGTTACCTGGCCTCGCCATTTCCAAGAAACAGGGGACACTGGGACACTGGGGATAGTGATGTTTTGCCGACCCACAGTAGGCACAGAGGCCTTCACGTCAGTGTCATTCTCGTTCTTCTTTGGATTACTTCCTCAGTTGCTTTGGTTCCTTGATTGAGAAACTGCTGGAATTAGCAACGGCCCCTCCAGAGAAGGGAGGAGATGGAGGAGCTATAGACCTTTGGGACCAAAAGGGTTTAAAGGTACAAGAAGCAGGACGAGGTTGTGACATGGCTCACTGATCAATCTTTAGGACAAGGTATACAGTCTCATCCAGTGTCTTAGGAGCCTCACGTCCAGTCATCTCATCACATATGGAATTAGCCAATAGCTCTATAAAAATCGACCGGACTACAGCGTCTCCTCAGTTCAGTTTAGGTGCGAAAGTGCAGAAGTCACAGACAAAATGACAAACAGACTGATTTTCCTGACGTAAATGAAATAATTGTGATTTCATTTCCACCGCTGCTACGAACAAAGGCCTTCTTTACCTACTCCACAAACTGGGCATAATCAATGCATGCTGGTGACTTCACATTATAGAGAGCTGCTGCCCACTCCTGGGCACAACCAGATAAAAGAGAGGTTAGCATTGCAAGCTTAGCGCGGGAGGTGGAGTACTTAGAAGGATGACATTTGAACATCAAATCCAGAGTGGCAAACTCTGACGGCTGATGAACAGAGGGTCTCTGAGCTCCAGACATGAAAGGAATGATATCTGAGCAGAGAACAGGAGCTTCCTTTTGGCCACCTGACCACTACCTGACACTAGTGATGGGTTCATGACATGAAGCTAAACACTGAGTTTTTATTAAATGTTTTTATTAAATGTATATTTATCTACTAACAACTGAGGAGTTTTAATCTTAGTAAAACAAATAAGCAATAAAGGTTGAGTATGTATTTACCACTGTACAAATCTATTTTATACACTACCACATTCAGATCAGTCAATCAGCGATTCCAGTTATTAATTATTCCGTAAAATCTTGTGAAAAAATGTTTACCTGCACACATCTTGGGTAGGAGATGAAACCTGCTAAGCTGACAGAATATCTTCAATTTTGAAATGTGGGAACACCAAAGCACTGTAAATGCATGCTGTGGGAAACTGTAAATTTTATGTAGCTGGGAAAAGAAGGAGAACCAGAGATCAAGATAAGAGACGGCGATAAAGACAGAAAGCCAGTGAAATACACACACAGACACAAAGACAAACACATACACACACTGCTGTGTGCAGTTTAAAAGGGATCGCAATACTTCTTCTGACTCATTGCCATGACACATCTTCACTTTTCTCCATCCTTTTTGGTCTGTATTAGTTAGCTATTTATTCAGCCTGTTAGCAGAGGGAATACATTTTTATTTCAAAGAGCTTTACTGCTAGAAATCAGCTGGCTAGAAGTTCTACCCAGGGGTACTGACTACTCATCGAAGCATAAAACACCAGTCTTACTACTTGATTCAGGGATTCAAAGAAAATGAAGAAGGCTCTGCTGGTTATCCCTTTTGGCTGAGTTGTGGAAGCACATCAGTGGAGGGCAGATAATAGAATGAGATGCCATTAGCTGCTGAGAGAAGTTATCTAACTGCTTTAATAAGAGAGAAGAGATGAGAAAGGCTGTTCTAGCATTTAAATGATCACCTCTTGATGTGTTCTGAAATATCACCTGCATAGAAAATGAGTAAAAGCTTATAGGTTGGATATTCAGTTGTTGGACCTTTTTTAATAAAGAAAAGAAACAAAAGTTAGAAACAAGGAAATGTGAATTACCAGGTTGAGTTGCACATTAGCAGAAGCTGGATCTGGGCAAACTATGAGGTCAGGAGCATTAGATGGCTGTTTACATATGGGTATTGTTGATAAACCTCTTGTTTTTAAAAGGAAACTGATTGGAGAGAGTTTGTATGTATAGCAATACATGTGATCATAGGACAGCCATAATACAAGCATAGGATTTTACTGAAATGATGTGTTGCTGTAAATTAAACAGACTATAAAATATTTAACCTGAGCTCAACTTTACACATCTTCAGCAATAATCTTAGTCTGTATAAAACAAATGGGAAACAGTTTGCAACAGAATAAATACTTTTACTTTTGATAACATACAATTTACCAATAATATGCAGTTTTTTCTGTAGTGAGGTGTTTTTATAGTGTTTTATTGTTAGCTTTGTTAAAGGATTGCTTTTATTTTACTTTTATTTTTGAGAGTTCTTCAGTCTTTTCTTCAGGACTGTAGAAAGATGAAAATGCCCATGCAGAATGCATCAACATGCACAAGGCTGTCAGAATAAAACTAAGGCAAAATAATTATGAAATAATACATTTTAATCCTGCCTAGTTTGTTCTGTTGAACAGTTGAGTGGACTGAAGTGTATTTTTCCTGCTTGCCTTTCTGTAAAAGTCACTGTATACCAGTCCCATAAACTGTACACTGGAGTTGGAGGTAACCACTATGATGCCTTCCAGTAATTGGTAAGCCCTATGTTGACGTTCCAGATCAAGCGTTTTGACCATGGTGTCAGTGAATTGCATACAATATGCTCCTGGTTACTAGGGAACCTGAGGTCACATGAAGTTCAAATAGAAATCATTGTGAAGGACAGATCTTGTATTTGGCAGAATATAGTACAGTATGTGGTTGATCAAGCCTGTGAACTGTGATGCTGTTTTAAACAGGCAAGCATTATATTTTCTTCAACAGATATTGACTTTCCAAATGGCAGGTTATTTAAAAGAGGATATTTGAAGGAAGAGTGGTTATGTTTAAATGCATGTAAAATGGTCTCTTTTACAGCTAACTGACCTGGACCCAGTCTGCTTAGTAACATTTTGTTTAGTGTTTTTGAAGTGTGTTTGAGTTAAAGGGGTTAGATTCAAGAGCACAAAACAGACAATTCTTTAAAACCATTTGTAGAGTGTTTGTAATATGTGGCTATTATATCAGTAAGGTTTTTCTTTTTTATTTGAACTCTGGATTGATTGTTATAGACATACTTTGACAAGGAGGATGGTTTGTTTTAGATATATATGTCTTTAGTCTTTTTATTATGTTATTGATGGCTATTAAAATGATACATATCAGACTCAGCTGTGTCAGTGTATGAATAGACTGTAAATATTACTTAAAGCATTAGTAAATGGCTGCCTTGTCTCCCTAAGTGCTGCTGTGAGCGAGCCAAACATCGTGAAACAGTGGGTGGCATATGAAATAAAACACCAACCAACCTTTTCTGTTTTAAACAGAATGAGAACAGTCAGAATATGTAGGTGTAGCCAAGCTCAGGTGGCAGCCTATTGTGACTTTTTAACACTGTTTGGCCTGTATTTAATTTTACCTTTACTTTTATTGTAATAATGTATGTATAATGTAATAATGTATAATGACTGAGCACTTGATTGTGCACTGAGTGTCCATGATTCTAAAATCCAGCTTAGTGAATACTAATTGCTTTGTTTGATTCTTTTAGTTGCTGGATTTGGCCACTTTGTGTTGGCTGCCCCCTTTCACATTGCCCTTATTTTAAGGCACGCGGGTATGAAGTTGTAGTGTGTTTCTTTTCATCCCTCTTTGTTAGGAGCCTCTTTTTGTTTATTTTTTGAGTTTTAGGACACCATTTAGCCAGCGCTACGCCGTTTGTTTTAACCGTGTTTTTGTAATTTTTAACCTTTTATTGTATTACTGTTATTTTCAATAAAATATATTTTATCACTTCAACCATTTCTTTTGCTGAGGTGTATTTTCAAACTTGTGGAGTCTTTTATTTAATATATTCAAATATTGAGTCTTTAAATTTCCAAATGGTTAAATTCTCCAGGATGTCGTTGTTGCGACCTTTCAATAATACTCCCCTGACTATACCGCCAATATAAAAATACATGCCTAAGTACCTGTAAAATCATACAAGTACAAAAAAAACCCACACTCCTTGCCCTTACACATTAAAAACTAAAAAATGCAAATCTTATTTTTGATAAAGAAAATACAATCCACACCTCAGATTGTGGGATGCAGATATCTTTGGGTTGCAAGGGGTTTGTGTGACTTGCAGAGACAACACTGCAGACCTGGGTCACGTTGTCCCCAGTGGAGCGATAGGATGGGTGAAAACCATTAGCCAGTAACTAAATCCATTCCTAAGGTGCTGGATGGCAGAAAGAAGAACAAGTCTGTACAGCGTAATGAGACACCTCCACCCAGAACTGACACACAGACAGGCAGGTTGAAATGCATCACCAGGACTGACGTACACACAAAGATATTAAGCCACCAAAAACTGACATTACTGAATTTCATCTGAGCACAGAATGTATCAAGATACACAGACACACTCACAAATTTATGTACAAACATTTACACACAAGTACACACATCAAATATTTTATTTCACCTCGTTTCACCTCATCCTAATGTCATGCTAAATTAATCCATTTAAATTTGTAATCCTGAGTAGTAATTTAGGTTTAGCATAGCTTATCTTAAGAATTTTTTTAGTTTGTATGACTTTTACCATCTTAGTTTCATCTAGTCTATAATTTTTGGTCCATAATCATATAACCTTTACCTCAAATCAGGTAATCAAGTTGTGATAGAAATGCAGACTTTTAGCTTTATTATTTATCTATAAAATGTATTATTTTATTCATACATTTTAATTATCTTCTACATTAGCTTAATTTGTAAATTAAATAACAAGACAACATGCCTGTGAAGCTGCTTATTACTCAATTGTCCAATTACCTTTGAGCCACTGAAATTGGGGGGCTGTGTATAAAAAATGGCTATAATAAATATAAATCAAAATTTTTGTGAAACCTCTTGAGTTAGAACTGAAAGTCTACACTTCAGTTGATTTATTTAAGTTGTGATATTATACATATAACAAATGTGCTTTTTGTCCAACAAATTATTCGTGTACAAGATAAAAGTCTTATCTGATCTAGACCACACTTTTTGCTGTGGTTGGCCCAAGTACACAGTTTTTTGGTCGCAGCATATCCAGTATCTTTACTGGTAAAAAAGGTTTACAATTTCACCCACAACCGGTCAGGGCACATGTCTGCCCCTCTCTGAGCCCGGTTGTGCTGGAGTTTTTCCCTACCATTGTTGCCAAGTGTTTGCTCATAGAGCATCGTCTGATTGTTGGGGTTGTCTCTATATCATTGTAGCATCTTTACCTAATAAAGTGTCTTGAGACAACTTTTATCATGATTTGACACTATATAAATAAAACTGAGTTCAACCTACATTGTAAATGTCAAAAACTATTCTCCTGTCAAAGTCTAAATCATGTAACCATCTTCTTGGTACTTTACTCTTTCCTTCATTGCATTCATACGACTTGTCAGATTTGAGCCTGTCACTACATGCTTCCACCTTGAGGGGCAATCATTAAAGCTGTCTATATATATAGTCTACTGTAGTAGACTGTTCGTAAAAAGTCATGTAAGACAAGAGAAGAGTCCACATTCTGAAGCAAAATGATGACGTTAGTGCTGCCATTTCATTTTACAACCAGTCCTGTCACAGTAAGTGACGCAAATGATAATGGAACAAATCACACAAGGCAGAGAGTGGAACTGGATTATAAAAAGTTTGACACTGGCATGTGTTAGTATGCTTTATAGTTGCAGAAATATATTTTTTAAAAGCAGCAAAAATAAAATTTCTGAATTTAAAAGCAGAGAACCCTCCCATGGAACTATATTTAGGTCAAAAGTCACGTGAGAAAAAAAAACATCAGGAGAAAATTATTTCATTTCACAGGTGCAGGTATTGCTTGCCTCTCATGCAATTAAATCCCTTGTGCGTAAATTCAGCAACCCACGCATGAAGAATTCAGCAGCGCATTCCGCAAAGAACCTGTCACACATACGAGAGTATCTGCTTTGCGAGTCCTGCAGCAGATTCATGCTCTCATGGTTAACTCGGCTCTCGATGCTGAATCCTGCTCATTCAAATCAACAGAGTTTTGACAGTTTCGAGGGTGGAGCCCAAACAAAGAGGGGTCCTAATACTAATCCTAATCACTTATAAAGTAGTGATGCCACAGCCTCTGTAATGGACAGGATTAGGTTACTGCATTAAATGGATTTACACCATGTTAGCAACATAGCTTCTATTCTAAACTGTATATGTTTACAGTTTGGAAAACAAACTTTGCCAAATTAACTATCAACTGTAATTGTTTGCTGTGTAGCAGAAGAAACCCTGAAAATTGTCATTGGAGTACTTAACACAATTACTTAATGCTAAAGGATTCTTAACACTGTAAGATTTTGAAACAGGTTCTGAAGCCTCTGCACTATTGTCCAGTTAATCTGTTGTACAGTCTTTTCTGTAGTAGATTTTAATTATCTGAGACTTTTTTCTCTTATTTTCTTGGAGTTTCTTAATTTTTCTGCTTACCTTGTGTGATAAAGTATAATTATGTGAGAACATGCCTAGTTGTCAGCTTGCATTCACCCAGGAAAAAGAAGGTTGTGAGAAAGCCCTTACCCTCTTTTGTTTGATCCTTGTAGCCTTGTAGCAATACTGTCAGTTGTCAGTTGATTAAATCAAAAACGTTAAATAAAAAGCTAAGGTTTTGTAAGCATTTGATTTGAAGTAAAAGTAGCTGAAGACATAAATTAGCACAGAGTGCACTGAGCTTTAATCAAACTAATGCTAAACTAATATCTCCTCACCATGCTCTCACCAGCACTGTTTAGTCTGACTGAAAGCGATCTAAATGGACTAAACTGAGTGAGCATGAGCAAGCCTCACCAATTTTACTTTGAGCCTGAAAGTGATTTGTAAATGGGTACAATTAAAAGGCAGCCTTTGATATGAATAGAATAACAAAGATTATATCATTTCAGGGCAAGCATGGCCAGTAGCGCTTGCTCAGTGAACTCTAAAAACAGATCTCAATTATAACACAGCAAAGTGAAAGTAAGTCTTGACCTTACATCTCAAACAGTGTTCCATCCTATGCAGTTTCAGCATATTACACACATGTACAGATGATTAAAACAGAGACAGAGAAGTTATTCTCTGATTCATCATCTCAGCAGATACATTTTCTGTTGCATGATGTAGAGGTGTTAGAGTATAGTGTGAAGACTAACTCCTTTAGCATGTTAACAATGAAACGATGAAAGCCTTCCCAGGGGAAATTCAGATCTTGGAGTGAGTACCAACAACTGACTACATCGTCAGGTTTGGGTAAACAGGCAAGTTCAGCTGGTGCAGGTTGCACCAGCATTTTCAGATCAGTATGTATTAGTTGTCGTTTGAGTGATATTTTTAATCCCCCTGTAGATATTGTCGATTAACCAGTTCTAGACACAGTTCTCACAGTTTCCAAGCCTTTTTAATTAAGCTGAGTGTGTGTGTGTTTAAATATTTTAGTCATATATTTTAATGTACTTTTTTTTTAATTCAAGTATTTTTCTGAGCTCATGAACACCTGGATTTTAGAGTTGAGTCGTCCTCACTGGACAGCCCATCTACAAAAGTATGATTTTACAGGATATGACCTTTGAAATCTGCATTGATAAACAATAACACGTTCTTTTATTTTAAGTATTTAGGTGCTTTCCTAATGTGGTATTGCTACTTTTTTTCCCAGTAGAGAACCTCTTTAGCAACCACCTTTATTGCCTTTTTCATGTATAAATAATGTTTACACAATTACAAAACACAGAGAGACACAATGGTAGCATGAAATGGGATTCCAAAGACTACCTGCCTTATACATATATCACAACTAACAAGAGTTTTATGTCATCCATGGTCTGTATGTCTTAATACAAGCAAAAAGCATTATTTTTGGTCTTGGCGAAGTGAAACAATAATCATTTATCATCCCATACACAAGAACAGCCATCTTAAATGATCCTTCCTAGTGGATGCCTAATGAAGACAAAAGCTCTTTTTGAGAATAGTTTCCTGTCTGTAAGGAATTATGTCCATGTGTTACAGAGTGTGTGAAAGAAGCAGGGAGGTGACGCAGGGATGATCCAGGGCTCAGAGCGGAGGAACAGAGACTAGTAGTGAGGAGAATGAATAGTGACTGGCGCTCAGCCCAGTGGCAGCTTAATGACTTGCGGTCAGTTGACTCTGTCTCAATTAATCAGACTGCTCTTTCCCGCTCTCCTCTTTTTTTCCTCATCTTCCCTTGGCTCTAATTTCTTCCTTTGTCTCAGAGCTGAGAGAAGATGTTTTGTTCCCACTCTGTCTATCTCTTTTGTTTTCTGCTTCTCTATCTCCGCCTGTGGATTTCCATCTCAGACTATCTCCTTCTCTTTCTCTCTGCTCCCTGACAGCTTCCTCAACAGGACAGTTTTCATTTCTTCTTCAACTCTGCATTAGTAAGAGAGTGAAAGAATGAGGCCATTTTACTATCACCTTCTATCTTCCTCTAAGTATGGCAGAAACCAAGTCTCCTCCAAGACTCAGAGAATTAGGTTTTGAAGAAAACTCAAGCCCGCTTTAGCTGCAACAGAGACAGTGAACGCAGGCTTTGACCCATGTAGATAATGGGATAAAATTCAGACCTGACAACACAACTAGCCTGGACATGTTTGCTTCTGGATCACAAAGTACAAGAAGAGGCAGCACTGTGCTTCTGTGTGTGCAAGTGGCCGCTCAGCTCTCCCATGTCAGTTGTTATCTACTTTCCTGGAGTTCCCAGGGGGGGTCTTGCTGGCTTCCCAGGGTGGTCCTGACCGGGTTGACATTTGGAGGACTGGTCTGCGATGGCCTGTAGGGGTGTTTCATGCAGCAACAGTCACAGCTGCACTCAGCTTTGCTCCTCTGTTCCTTCTTTTTTGGCCCTTTGTCTCTCTAGATTTACTCTCTAGTTGTCACACCTTTCTCTCTCTGTCACTTTATGTTTTTTTTTCTTTTTGTACTCTGCACTCAGCTTACTCCATCTCTGTCTCATTTTCACTTTGTGTCCCTCTTGCCCAGCTTTGTCATTCTCTCGCTCATTCTGTTATCTTTCTTTTTCTCACATACAAGCACCCTGCCTCTCTGTCCTCTGTCCCTCTTGCCTCACACAAATCCATTTTCGTATTCTTCAGTGTTTCATCTACACTCTCCCTCCCCTCTTGCTGTCAGTGGGGTCACTGTGCTGGGGAAAGCACCCTAAGGAGCCTGCCTGCCACAAATCTTACACGTTGGGAAGAGAAGAGGTGTGGCAAAGGACCTGTGCACTAACTAGGCTAATTCCCTCATGCTTCACTGTGCAGTCAAGCAGACAGAGAGAGCAACCAAAGGTCAAACACTCCAGGTGGATGTGATGCAGCCATTGGGCACGAAAACATCAATATTGTAGAAGCATTGATTTACTTTTCATGCCCATTTGCTGATTGGAATTTTGTTTTCTACTAAGGAAATGTGAAGAACAACCGAGTGAGTTGTAGCACCATTCAAAATCAGAGTGTCTTTCTAAAATTTGAGCTGTACAGTTTCTAATAGGAATTCTCTTTAGCATTCATTGGCCTTTGGTCAGAGCTGTACAAGTCTGACATGCCAACAACTTTTCTCAGAAGCAGTTTCTTGTCACCAGACAATTTACCTGACAAACAACTCTCACTCATGTGTGTTGATTCTGAAGAACTGTCTCATGCAATTGGTTTGTTGAAACCCTGCAGACCTTGGTCTGTAGCATCAGTCTTTAACTCTGTTTGAGTGTGTATGTTAGTTTTAGAATAGATTCAGACATTCTCCACAGTTGCATGAGACTTAATGTCTTCATTTTAAAACTGTAAATTGCAAAAGGGTCTTTTTATATGTACACTATTAAATTTTTTTTAAATTCTTTTAAGTTAAAATGCAATTTTGAACTTACACACATATTATTATGCTGACAAAACCAGCATTTTGCCAAGCTATCAGGAATGTTTTGTTAGAGAAATTAAACTCCCATAAAACTCTGCTGCAATCAGAAGAAAAGAGACATGATGCAAATCAATGCATCAGAATGGGAAAGAAGGGCGATAACAATTATACCACAGTCAAAGTCAGTTATTTCCACACGGGTTGGTCTGAGAATTTCAGAAACTGCTGGTCTATTTGGATTTTTCCACACAACCATCTCTAGGGTTTACAGACAATGGTCCAAAAAGAAAGTGAGTGAGCAGCATTTCTCTAGGAAAAAAATACTTTGAGGTCAGAGGAGAATGGCCAGCAGGAGAAGACCGCACCAGGTGCTCCTCCTGTCAGCTGAGAACAGGAAACTAAGGCTACAGTTCACATGGGTCCACCAAAAATTGAACTAAGGAAAGATAATATAGTGGCCGGAATACTCATATACTTCAATTCAAAGTGGACCGCTTTATTCAGCTTGTGCTTTTGATGCTTCAAGGACCATTACCAGTGGCTTGCTATGTAGTGCAAATAATCTGTGCAGTTATAATAAGTGAAATTTTACTGTTATCCTGCTTGGTACTCATTAGCTTATTTATATGTCTGTGCATTGTATTTTCAAAATGTAAAGATGTAGCTTCCTAACTAAGCTAGCTAGCATTAGCAGGATAAGGCCTTTTGCGGTTTTATTTTGACGAGATGACCCTTGTAAAGTCTTCTACTCATGTAGAAAGGGAGGGTATTCAGATAGTTGGATAAAATGAAATCACACACACTGCCCTTTTAAAAAAACTGCTCTATAGTATCTCTTACTAGATGAAGCGAAAATAATAAGAATGGTCTTGACAGTCTTTTAGCATATATACAACATAGCAAATAGCAAACAGTGATGGACTGCTTCACCTTGTACAGTGAGTCCAAATGAAAGTACTTCAACAAAAGTTCAACCAAAGTTAAGCAACAAACACAAACTGTGGTCTAAAAAGCAAACACATCACCACTGACCCAAAACTTCCATTCCCTACAAAACCTTGAAGTGAAATTGACAGAGCTTATCTATCACCTGAGAGAAAAGGTCCCACCTCTCATTGCCACCAGTAACAGAGTCGGGATAAGGAGGAAACAAATAAGAACAAACTGAACACACAGGCAAACAGAGCCAACAAAAAGAACTCTAAAGTGAGTCTTGTGTGCACCTTAACAAAGTAAAGAAAGCCTTCACAAATAGCTCTTCATCCTTTTTCTTTCTCGGTCTTTAGCCTTCCCAGTGGTGGTCCAATCTTTAATTACTGACTCTATTTGATTTTAATCAGCAGTCTGAAAAGACAGATATCACATCCCCTTCTAAACCTTCCCACAAAGACCTAGCAAAGTGCAAAGTTATATTTCTCCCAATTATCTAGTCAGGATCGAATGGCTTGGTGCTGAAGTTCTCAGAGTGTGTTTTCCAATTTGCTGTGTCAATTAGATTTTCTCCTAGGTAAGTAATCAGACTCTAGGAGAGGGTGTGAGAGGGAAAGATGAAGGGAAAAGTAATTACAGTTTTTTGGGAGGTTTGCAGCTGCTGCATGGTGCCTCTATACCACTTTTAATCATATTTATTGGGGTTTATGGGAAACCCTTGCCTTTGTGTTTCTCACAAAGAAAGCAGATTAGACTCCAACAAAGATAACTAAAACACTCATGGAAAACACACATTTGACACTGCACACACATGTTCTCAAATGCACATAGACAGAAAGAAAGAAAGCTGAAAACTGATGACAGCATTGTTTCTTTTCATTGATTTCACCACAGTGTTGCAGTCTGTAAGGCAGGACTATTGTGTTGGAATGTTTGGCTTTCTTTTTTAAATTTGGATTTCCACTCCAAGCACGCTGATAATAATTTGCAAGAATTAAAAAGTTTCAATGTGATATTTACTTTTAATCAGAGTGAAAATCACAGCACTTACAGCAGCTAAAGTTAGAACTGGGAATTTAATGGTTGATGGACAGAAATATCTGAAAATAGGAAAAAACAAGACACAATCAGAACAATCCATTAAAATAAAAAAAACTCTCAATTTTATTTCTGAAAGCTTGAATTATATGTCTTTGTTCTTGTTTGAGATAGAAAGAGACAAAGAGGGTGAGAGAATTACGCAGAGAGGCAGAGATAGGCTCGCTCTGATGCTTGGCTGTCCTGTTTGCCCTTGTCAACGCCTGACACTCCCCTAATCCCCACTCCCGGCCACCGCCATCACAACCCCCATCTCAGCTGGCCCAGTTTGGCTCAGAGACAAGGCTGTCACCCAGTCAGAGATCTGGGACCTATCCAAACCTGGTCCAGATGTAAGCATCAGAATTCTCACAGGCTCCTTCAGTCCTATGCATATGTTTACCTGCCTCCTGAGACAAATCCTCAGACAACATTGGCTCCTGAGCATTTGAGGTTGCCAATGCTTTTTTAAAGGAAAATCCTGAGCAAGTATTTACTTATACCCTTATTCATTTCAGTTTTATTTTGTAGAACACCAGTCCACAACATTTGTCTCGAGAAACTTTGTACTGCAAAGTAAAGACAGTACAATACTATTACACAGAGCAACAGTATGAAAGATTAAACTCTAGCATAATGCAGGGAAACAAGACTATGCTCGGGTAGGGGCACCCCTCTGCCATGGCCAAATGGTGAGAGAAGGGAAAGAAAAGATAGAAAAGAGGTGCTTAGATAGAGACTACAGGGAAGGGAGAAAACAAAATTTAATGAAATTAATGCAATATTAGCATATCAAGTCATCTGGACTGAAAAATACAAATGGTATGTGCTTGTTACATCACGAGAACTTCCCCAGCATCCTGAGCCGAAAGCAGTATGATTAAGGGCTAGATCAGGGTCAACCGAGCCACTCTAAATACATTTCACCACAGAAAGTTTTTACAACTATTTGTAAATTGCAGAGATACCGATTTTTGCTCGACTGTCTTCCAGTTCCAAACTGGTAGCAGGTTCCACAGGAGAGGAGCCTGGTAGCTGAAGACTATGCCTCCCATTCCTCCTTTGGATATGGAGGAATGGGAGCACTGAGTACTGTAAGCTGCAGTCTGAGAGCAAATTTATTGGGAAAACATGGCACTATGGGGCTTTTAAGATATGATGGGGCCTGAGTGTTAATTTTAAATTCAAGTCTGGATCTAACAGAAAGCCAGTGAAGAGAAGCTACTGTGGGAAAACAATTTTTTGTCTTATTTAATACTCCTGTTATTGTGTTTTTGGATCAAAACAGCTTCAATAGCTTTAATACCAAAATATTCAACTAATCAACTCTAGGACTAATAAATGCAGGGACTATTTTTTGTGATAGTACCATGCATAAGGATGCAGTCATGAAGTTTTATTGTTTTTAATTACAAGCACCACAAAAGCTTACACTTTATGGATTTATGGATTAAAAAAATAAATTAGTAAATGATCTTTCCAGACTAGCTGAAATGTATGTGAATCTGTGGACTTCCTTTTCGGCTTATGTGTTATCTTCTTTAAGGGGCATTTCTGCTGTAATGCTGTTTAGTCAGCTATTTTCAATTAAAATATTTATTTAAATAAATATTTAAATATTACTAAGAAATGTTCAGAATGGATAGAATAGGGGTCTACTACTATTAAAGGTTTATATGTCATATGGAAGGGTGAGATTGAGCGCATCATTGAAATGGTGAGTTGACTTATTTACATTTTGAGAGAAGCCAGTTGAGTCTAATAATGAATTTAGTGCACTGTTGTGACCGCCATGTACACCAAAATCCCTTTTATTATCAGAACTAAGTACCACATCACACAAAATGTCTTAGAAGTAAAATAAAACTTTAAAAAATCTATGCGGAGGACCTCAGCTTGTGCTTTGAGGATTCAACTCCCGCTTTCAGCTACTTCCTTTAGGGGTCACCACAGCAGGGGTCATCTGCCCCTATTTCACCCTATCACTAGCATCCTCCTCTGCCACACCAACCCTCTGCATGCCTTCCTTCTTACATCCATGAAACTTCTCTTTTCCTTGTGCCTGGCAGCTCCATGTTCAACGTCCACTGTGCATTATATCCACTATTCCTCCTCCTGTACTTGGCTTTGAGGGTTCGGGTCAGTATAAATCAGGAGGTCATGCTTTTTTATTTTCTTCTGAAGACCAAATGTACTCAAAACATCAGAGTTTTCATGGCACAATAAATAGTTAAAAAGCTGCTGATTTATTTTTCATTGGCTCATTTTTGCCCCAGAACCTTCTCCAGTCTTGGTGTGGATGTTTCTGTATTATTTCTAGTTTTTTGTCAAATTATCTGTGTGAGTCACATTGAGCCCATAGTGATTAACACCGTCACCTCACAGTGAGAAGGTTGTTGGTTTGAACCCTGACTGGGGCTTTCCTGTTTGAGGTTGCATGTTCTCTCTGTGCCCATGTCAGGTCAACCAGTGATACCAAACTGGCTGTGAATGTGAGATTTAAAAGAAATTGCTTAAAATGTTTAGAGTAAAACATTGTATCAGTGTGTGGTCAAATGATAAAACAAAATTTTAATCAAAACTCCATTTAATAAAGAAGTTACCTCAAACTTCATTGCCTGTGTTCCTTGATTGTCCATTAAAATTTCTCTGAACATCACGAGTGTGAGACATCAGCAGCAGCTCTATGGGACTACAAAACAATATATTCTTGATTATCACTTGCAGTATATTTTCTCAGTGATGCTCTGCACACAGAGAGCTCATCTACTTTGTCATGCCTGTTGTTTACCAGCCCTTGCATTTTAAATGTAAAAAGTTCTGTGATGAGCAAGTTCTTCCGGAGTTGCATTGGCAGAAAGAAGTGGGCGGTGTGCCCTTTGAATTTAATTTATTCTAGACATTTAGCTCTTATCATAAAATTGATATGCCACTGTCAGATTTCTTAAAATATGCATTGTTCTGTTTCGTAAGAAATGTATACAAAGAGAAATCACACATTCATATCGTCTGGCACAGTAAATGTAATCCTGAAAACCAACAAAACATAAAGCGTGCTATAAATTTAACACCTATTTCAGGGAAACTGGAAGAAACATTGCTAACTTTGCACCTGCTGAGAGCTGACTTCTCATAAAAGTGGAAAATTTGAGGTCAAGCAGTTACTGTTCACAGTTGGTTTATTTACCATTAACAGTACATAACTCATTAACAGTAACCAGAGGAGGCAGCTGGGTCCACATGCCTACAGCTGTTCTTGAGTTTCAAAGTCAAACACATAAAAGCTATGTAAAGGCCCAGCCAGGATGTTTTTAGCATATAAATCAAGGTCCAGTCTACTCACATAACTAAAATGTAAAATAGATTTTTTTATGCATTTGTCCATTCATCACAAGTGAAACATGATAGATCTCCTTTACTCGTCTTTTATCAGAGAGCATGTATAAATTAGATTTTTCTGAGTAGGCGTAGACTCTGCGTGCTAAAAGAGTTTTCCCCTGAAGCACTGCGTGTCTGTAACAGTCACACCCAAAATACATGAAAACTGATTCAGCTGAACTAAATATTACATTTCCTATACTGTAACCAGAAGACGTTTATTACATTTTGTATCCTGATGTGTTTCTTTCCTCAATGAGAGGTGCAAAAAGATTTTAGACGCAACTTTTCACTTCCGTGTTTGTGTGTGTTTTCAAAAAATGTTAAAGTGTGAGTCTTGTCCAATATCACATGCTGTTTTCCTCTCCTAGTGCCATTAGCATTTCATACTGTGGATACCTTTTGATCCCAAATTGAATTGACTGTGATCATCCCACAGAACACAGGCCCTTTATTAGACACGAGCTGTGCAGATCGCAATCCTGTTTTTAAACAAGATTAAAACACCGAGACTGAACACAAAACTAAAATTTGTGCAACTATAAAGGAAGGTTGGTGCAAAACAATTTTGGCTTCACTAGAGGCTCATTTTTGTATTTTTTTCTCTTCTTTGCACAGCTTTATAATAATAAGATAAACATGTATTTTCTCAGAGGAATACGGGGGATAATCAGATTCTGGAATCACCGGCTCCCTGATCTCCTGTGTTTCTGTCGCAGTATGTGGTTGCATTAACGAGGACATAACAAGTTTGGATCTTGCAGCTGAGAAGAGCCATCTGAAAATTACATCAAAACCACACATGCACATGTATTCACTCCTAATGTCTAAAATTATTTCCTCAGAAGCTGGTTTATGAGAACACACACACTCAAACAGATGTACACCGAGGGGGTGTGCATGACTCATTCCGTGTTCATTAGCAAGGAAGAGAAAAATGCATCACCAGCGTTGGCTGAAGACTGGATGTGTAGCGTTAGATGCATGTTTACTTAATGATTACATTTCTACAGTGTAACATTGCACCCCTTGTTGAAAGTTCAGCTGCTCCGTTTCTTTGCAATCACACAAAGAAAAGGAGGTGTGGTGTGTTGCCTTCATGTTATACATTCTGAGATCTGTTATATGAGTGTGGACTTGATACATACTGCTAAAAAAATGAAAAGAACATTTTGAAAACACATCAGATCTCAATGGGGGAAAAAAAACATCACGCTGCATATCTGTCCTGATATTGACTGGATAATGTGTTAGGAATGAAATGCTGCAACATCACTTGATGGAAATGAATATTATCAACCTGCAGAGGGAGAATTCAATGACACCTCAAAAATCAAAATGAAAAAATGATGCAGCAACCTAGTCCATTTTGCTGAAATTTCGTAGAGCGCATGTGTGCACGCCTGACAACATCGGGGCATGCTCCTAATGAGACCACAGATGGTGTCCTGAAATTCTTCCAGTTTCAAACCGGAGCATCACTGAGGTCCTGTACGGTCTGTGGTCTTCTATTGGATTTAGCTCAGGTCAGAGCAGAACCAGTAATAATATCGGTTCCCTTATATTCTCAGCACATGACGACAACCATTGTCATGCACCACGAGAAAATCAGAACCCACTCCACCAGCATAGTGTCTGACATTTCATCCTGATAACTAATGGCAGTCAAGGTGCTGTTGGCTTAAGAGGTCCTTCCATGGATATATCTGCCAATACCATCACTGACCCACCACCAAACCAGTCATAGGCAATCCCAGAAAGTTGCTTCCATTTATCTGGGTGCAGCGGAAGCATTTAGTCAGTCATCGAAGTGACTCCTTCAGTCTCAGCTGAATGCAGGTTTCCCCAACCTTAAAAACAGCAGATTTGCTTAGTGACCAAAAGTAGCACCACTAACTAACAATGGGCCGCGAGGTCAGTTTCATGATCATTAATATGAAAATTGTCATGAACAATGATCAGTGGCCATAAGTACATGTATAAATCATGACAATCCTTCTGGCACTTAACAGCGTACTATGTTACTTGATTTGTAACAGAGGACCAGATCCTTGGGGTAGATCCATTTTCAGCGCAGCTTGTTTTGGGGTTCGAAAGCCACAGAGACGCAGTGTTTAGAGAAAATGTCAGCTGACACATAAGGGATCGCTAAGGTTTTTTGCTAATGCTGCAGTCTTCCTTTTCTTCTGCATCGCCTGGAGCTTTCTTTCGGTGCCTTCCCAGCTTTGACAAATGTCCAGGTGGGATAACCACATTTACTCAGGGCCTTCTTGATATGTTCTTCTGCTTCCCTGGCCGCTGTGTCTGTGGGGATGGTGTTCGCTCTGTGTTGTAGTATCCTGATGACACTCAGTTTGTTCTCTAGTGGATGATGAGAGTCAAACCTTAAATACTGATCCGTATGCGTTGGCTCATGGTACACATCGTCTTTTAAATGTCCCTCATGTCACTGTCACTTTTGTCACTTTTCACATCCTCCCTGGTGAACTTGATGTGTTTGTAAACCAGGGTTAATGTGATCAGTGAATCGTGGTACCTCCTGAGATTTGAGGCCATGTCCAGATGAACAAAATCAACTTTCTGGGATTTCCTTACCCATGATCATAGAGCATGCGTCAACACAAAATGTTACAGGCAGCATAACATTCTCCACAGCTTCTCCAGGTGTTTTCATATCTGTCACATTGCTCAGGATGAGACTGCTCTCATCTGTAAAAAGTACAGGGCATCAGTGGTGGACCTGCCATTTCTGGTATTCTATAGCAAAAGCCAGTCGGGCTTCATGGTGCCGGTCAGTGAGCACAGGCCCCACTAGGACCCACACCACTCCAGGGTGTTTCAGGCCTGATGTGATACCCTGGAGGAGTTGGACTACCTGTACAACCTCTGTAGGTCCAGGTATCACCCCACGTAGTGACCCTTGCCAAATGCAAAACAAGTGAAAACACCGTCAGAAAGATGAGGGAAGAAAATGCCACTGTGAAACCATTCCTGTTTTGGGGATTTTCTCATTGTCACCCTCACCTGTTGTTTATTTCATGAACAACAAAGCAGTTGAAAAGGATTAACAACCCCCTCTGCTACTTAACTGACCAGATCAGTGTCACAGAAATTTACTGATTTGATGCTATACTCTGATTAAAAAGTGTTGCTTAAAATAAAGATAAGATAAAAAAAAATGGTTGCAACAAACTTTAGCATTATTTTTGTTTAATAAATTATTACAGTGAGGTTTCTTTGTGTTTTAATGATCATCACTACATTAATTAATTCAGCAGTTAACAACCAACCAGACCACTAGTGTTTTAAGTGTTTCATATAGACATTTACTCTGGTTTAGCTTGTAATGAACTGCTGGCATCTGGGGTTTGACCACATGGTTTTGCAGGTTTTCTCAATTTCTCAACAAAATTCTCAGCACAGAACCTACAAGTCAGACATGTCAATAAGCCAATGAAAAATGACCTCATATAATTTTATTGTTAATATAGGTAATGTTGACCTGCACTCTATTAAAAAGAGAACTTGGCCTAAACATTCAGTATAACAGCTGCTGGGGCTTTTATACTGGACCAGAAACTAGATGTGTTGGAATTAAAAAGCCGATGACCACATGACACACTGGATTTAAAGGTTTTGAGCTGTGTTTTTGTAGGAGAGATTTAAATTTAAGAGGTCTTGTGTCATGGCAGCATCTTTTTTATGATGCAGATAAATCAGTGCCACTGCTTCTCACAGACTGTATATCCACAGCATCATCTTAATAATTAAACTTCAAAATAACTGTCAGAAGTGCAGATGCATTCATCCCTGATGGGTATAAATATATTGAAAAATATTGGTATTTAAACCTTTTCAGTGGAATAGATGTGAGGTTAGATTCTGCAGGATAAATGCCTGTTGTTTATTTGGTGACATTTCAGTGTCTAGCTGAATATCAAGCCTTTTATTGAACAGCCCGCATAAAAACCGGTGTCATGAAACACTGAACACACACAGACAAAACAAACACACCATCGGCTAACCTAGGACACCTTATCAGCTTTTTGTTAATTAAAAGCAGCGTAATAAATTTTCCACGCTTTGTCCTCCCCAGGAGTAAAATACTTCCTGGAATAATGACTCAGTACAAATCACTTAACATGCTACTTAGTGGTGTTACTGTATATGCGCGTTTGTTAGCATGTGTTAATGTGAAAAATGATGTATGTGTTATTGATTCACATTCACTGTCTTTTGAACTTCAGCTTTCTGTTTTCAAGCAGATGAAAGAAATAGCTGTTAGCCAAGATGAATGAGATTATAGATCTCTATGTTTCTCTAAAAGCTGCACTGCAGTGTAAACCTGAGGGAAACATGACCACTTCATTTTATCATTAAAGGCAGAAATTCACATATTTATCCTGTGGACTCTTTTGAGATAAGTCAGAGGTGTTTGCTATTGTTACTAAATATAGTTCAGTGCAATATTACATGGAAATTTAAGGCCTACGGCATTTCAATATTTATTTTTCTGATCCAATAACAGACGATTTTAAATAATTCTGTAATTTCTTAACAGTTGTTTAACAGGAATGAATGAGACTGAAAATGATCCCAAATTAAATGGTTTTGGGGGTCAGAGTATTTATTTATTTATTAGCAATTGTGATGGACAGGTTGACAGATGAAGTCAAGCAGGAGTCTTTGGGGACGTTAACTGTTAATTAACAACACTGTGAACTGCAGTGAAAGTAAGGAGTAGGTAGAAGAGAGCCTGGATAGATGGAGAGGTATGCTCTGGAGAGAAGAGGAATGAAAGTCAGAAGAAACAAGATAGAACACGTGTGTAAATGAGAGGGGGGATATCTAGAGGCAGTGAAGGTGGACAAGTTTAAATACCTGGGGTCAGCTATCCAAAGCAATGGACAGTAGTGGTGAGTGATACTGCAAATGTTATTATCCATCCAATACTGAATAAATAAAGGGCCAGAACTGCTGGTACAAATACTGATGCTTTGAACTTGCAAAGTCAGTTTATGTAGTGGAGATCAGTGTGTCGTGATTTATGAATCATTATCAATTTGCATATTATGAACACATTAATGACTATAAAATAACTGATTTTTACTTTGCGCAATAATGAGTTAACACAGTAAATGACACTTTTTGCCTAATGTGCTTTAGAAATAGACGTGACAGTCAACACTGACATTTTTCCTAGTGCATGTTTGATGTGTTTTTTCATTTCCAGAAATAAATATTTGTTTAACACAATTCAGTGGGCTACATACTTAGAGAATAGAAACAATGTATCAATCCTATCAAGCTAGTATCAATCCGATACCATTACCGGCGTTGGTATCAATACTATCGATATTTGGATCAATATGCCCATCTCTAATGGACAGTGCACCAGAGAGGTGAAGAACAGAGTGCTGGCAGGGTGCAATGGCTGGAGACAAGTGTCAGGGGTGCTTTGTGACAGAAAGATAGCAGAAAGAGTGAAAGGGAATGTTTACATTAAGGCCTGCTTTGATGTACAGTATGGTTTGGAGACAGTGGTACTAAGAAAAAGACAGGAAGAAGAGCTGGAGAGGAGAGAGCTGAAGTTTTATCATTGTCACTGTGAGTTACCAGAATGGACAATGTTAGTAATGAATAGAGGGACAGCTCAGGTTGAGCGGTTTGGAGACAAATTTGGAGAGGCAAGGCTGAGGTGGTTTGGATATGTGCAGCGGCGGAATAATGGATATATTGACAAAGGAGGAAAGAGGAAGACCACAGAGAGGATCCACAGAGGTAGTGAAGGAAGACATGCATAAGGGTGGTGTGAGAGAAGAGGAAGATTTAAAAACTGATACAGACACTGATTTAGTATAAATATCCACATCAAATAGCCTACAGTTAGGCAATGAAATGTAATGTACTGCTATTTCACTGTGTTTAGTATATGCATAGTTTTGTGCTTGATTCATGTAAGCCATGCCTAAAATGTAAAAGACACAAACTCTTTGATAGGTTACATATTGCAGTCAGTCTGTTGCGGTACAATGTTACACAATGGATTGTTAATTTTCCCTTTTTTGGAATGGCAGATGGTAGGCAACAAAAAGCAGCCAGACTAGAGGCTACTGGAGAAGTTCTGGTTCTTACCATGTGATTTAAGGTCCCATTGATTGGATGTGAGAATTTGTTAATCAGGGCAAGGCTGGCAACTGAAAACAACAGATGCATGTAAATTAATCTGGGATTAACTGTATTACTTCTCAGAACACATTCAGTCCAAAGACTGGTCCAAGCACCATAATTATGGAACAGCAGTGAGACAGAGAGTGTGAAATCTGCCTGTGAAGGTTAGGCCAATATATCAACACACACTGGGAGTCTGACAGGTCTCTGAGCACTTTAGTTCAGTTTATTTTCCCCCTTTCATCACATTTTTTTTGGCACCTCAGTTGGCTAATGTCTGACCTGGCCTGCAGGAGTTTGGGATTGACAGACTACAAGCTTGTCTGGTGTCAGAGTTCTCTGTGATAAGAGAAAATTATTGCAATATAGAGAAAACCACACATCCTCACATTCTGAACAGGTGGCTTCTTGTATTTTATTTCTCTTTAAAATTAAATAGTCTCATCTCACTCGCAATTTTAAATGTACAGGAGAGTGGTAGAAAATCTAAACTGACCGGTTTGATCTATGAAGATCAGAAAAACTTCATAGGACACAGTGGATGCATATGAGAGCTTATTTCTGTCAGTGAGAAATTAAATCGATGCTACTGGGTTTTTTTATTCTTTCTTTGTCCTTATCTACTCATATATGTTTACTATTCAGGTTTATAAATGTCATCCATGTACAGAACCAACATTTTCCTAAAACTATGAACTTACCTGTCGTTATTGAGGTCCAGAGATGGAAGACTATCACCCAAATTGAGACTATAATTATAATGCACAATTTTATGTTTTCAGAGGTAACTCAGTGTGAAGATGAAGGTGAAGAGGACTAATATAATTTATGAAACATGTATGAACTCACCATTCGACACAAATATGTTTTTTTCAAATGCTATGAATAAGAAAGGAAATGTGATTTATGACCATTTTCTTTTCACTATTATAAAAAATAGAAATCCAAGGTGTGACTGACCAAGATATGAATCATTACTGCTCTCATAAAAACTGGGAACTGTTATTTTAATGAATGCATAATGGCTGTGACACATCTAATGCTGAAAAAAGAACATGAAAAGCATCAAGACATCATTTGGAAATAATTTTTATATAAAATGTATATGTCATAACATTTAAATGAAAATGTGACTAATGCATCAGCATTATTTTCTTTTCTGATGCCAGTTTCATGCTAATTGCTTCAGTTAAGGTTAAGTTTAATGCAGAAACATGATAGAGTTGTAAAGCAGTTCGAGAAGTTATATAAATCTATGGTTTATATACACTTTTATGTTCAATAGGTGATATCTGGAAAAGTGAGTTTAATGCAATGACCTCTTTCAACATGTAGCTTATCTCATTAATGAATGGTAAGCTAATGAAGTTAGAGCTCGCAAAGCACGGCACCGTGTAATGAAAGAATACGGAATGACTATGAGAGAAAACGTAAAAGCAAACTTTAATGATACAACAGATGATTTCAGTGAAAATTTTAAACGAACATTTAAGGTAGATTTACACAAGAATCACTCATGAGCAGAGTTGTGCCTTTGTGGCACACACACACACACACACACACACACACACACAATTTTGATCAGCTGACGTGAGATTTTGTGACATTTCACAATTTTCTCATGGGTACAAATTAAATCCATGAGTGCTCCAGATAGAGTCTTGCCATATGAGTCATGAAGAGAGTCAGCCTTTCTCTACAGTCTTAAGATTATCACCAAAATGCCTGAAGATAAATTCAATTTGAGTAAAGAATTAGTTACAAAAATAACCCCCCCCAAAAAATCACACAAGTGACGCAAACCTAATGTAAATTTAACCAACTTCTACTCAAACCATTCAGTCCAAATGTAACTTCACAGCAATATATTTCTCTGTTGGTATGCAGTCGGCAGTGAAGTGTTATCAGCTGTTATCAGTTATATTAAGTCTCAGCTGTGACAATCTGTTATAACTGGCGATAAACAAAATGCAACCCAAATTATGTAGGACCTCTAGAGGTTGGGTGAAGAAGTGCATGTACAGTATCTGGTGTTATCTTTTGTGGTAACCTAGTGACTGCTTTTAATAACAAACTGTGATCTTTTTCTTAATCCTAACTCAGGGAGTTTGGTGCTTAAGCCTAACCTTAATGAATATTATTTTTGCCATTTTTTCAAAATAAAAGGAGGAAAAAAGTATGAGCATTGAGTCCACCTTACATTTGAAAGTCTTATGATTATGCCTTCAACACAACTCCTATGTCCTTCTGCAGGTATATGTTGGTGTTTGAAACTGGAAACACTCCACCCATTGTGGAGTGTTTCCACAATGGGTGGAAGGCAGAATGATCACCATTTAAGTGAGGTAACAATTACTATTCTGGTAAATGGAGGAAAACACCTACTGGCAATATTTATGAGACAGGAAACAACAGATAACAGCTATTCAGGGGGTTTGTATTATTCCCATCATATGAGCTCTGAGTAGAGTTACTTCTCATTATGGATGTGGCTTAGACCTTACAGGGTTATTACAGGTATATTTTGATGTGATTTCCAACATTGCAAAAGGGTTTTTTTGTTTTTGTTTTTTTTTTAGTGCTTGTTTTAACACTGGTATTTTTATGATTAAAACAACCAAAATGTTTCTGGGCTTCATGAATATAACTTGGGCCTTTTCTGAAATTCTGAACAAGTGTTCCAGCTCAGCAATGAACAATAAAATCTTTCATGATCTCCACTGATTTTACAAAAACAAAAAAAAGAGCAGAAGTTAACCAGTGCACTTTGTAAAAAGCTTCCTACGCGAAGGACTGACATTTTAAAGCATATGGCACCTCTTTAAGTCTGCGGTAAAGAACAGCCGGTTGAGCACTTTCCTCTTGACTCCATCAGGAAGAAAAGAAAGCAACCACTGAATATTCATGACCATATTCATGACAGCATAAGGTTTCTGCTGGGATGTCGGAGGGGCAGGTCACGGCTTTGAACGCACTTAACTCGGCGAGGATTCTCTTAGATAGCAGCCCACAAGAGATTTCTGTAAGAGCCCAAATTCTCTGAGCCTCCATGTTGTGCCAGAAGTCAATGATCCGTTGACCCCGGCAGGTGGGAGGCTGCTGGGAGCCAAAGGCCAATCAAATCAATTCCACCAAGCCAAGACTGAGGTCAAAGGTCCTGTTTGTGTATGTGTGCATAGGTCAATGTCAGTATTCAGTCCCACAAATTAAGGGCACTGATTCTTCATAAATCACACACCGATAGCCCATTAGCTGCATTGTAGTTGCTCGTTACCATTCAGTCTCTCAGTAAAACCTTGTGAGGAATTTTTGTCCCGAAGAGTCTGCTCCCTTACCCCCTCTTCTCTTTTCACTTTGTATGAGTCAAGACAACAGACTAATTGGTGCATTAAAACAGCCTGAAGCCTGAAATGAAGCAAGGCAGGGAGTACAATCTCTGAGGCACACAAGGACTTGAAGAGAGAAAAGAGTTGAAGAGGAAAAGAAATAAGGAAGTGGAGATAATGAACAGAGACAAAAAGGACAGAAAATTGCATCCAAAACAAAATAAAACAAAAAAAGAGAGACGATAAGAAAACAAACAAGCAAACAAGCAGAATGAAAGACACAGCCAGATTTCAAGCTTGTACAGAGATTTGTGAGTGCATGTGTTAAATTTTTGTACTTGCTGGAGACAAATTGCAGCACAGACTGAGTGTCTGAGCCAGGATCAGACACCAAAAGAAAAGATGGGGGAGGCCAGACCTGCATTTGCACCAGAACTGGCAGGAACCCCACGTGTTTGAAATACCAGGCTCTCATATCCAGCTTCTTTGTCTACTTTTCTATTTTCATCCTCTTTTCATCAACACAGTATCTTGGCATATACATCCCATCCTCAACTATAATTTTTGTTTTCCCCGTGACTTCATGTTGCTGTAAGTTACTCTGTGTTTTGTGGACAATGATAAATTGTTTCAAAATTAAACAGATCTGATGCATCTGCTGTTGTTTATAATTTACGATGCCTGCACTGCACTAAACTCAAATCTTAATAGTCTATGTGTGACCGAAAGATGTGAGCCTTTGCTGTCTGTAACCACTTCACCATTTTTTTAGGTGTTTGTCAGCAAGTTTAGGGGAGTCAAGTTAGATTTAAAAAAAGGCAAAGAGCTGTCAAAAATCATACTGTCCTGTCAGTCTGATCTATTTAGTGGTTTGCTACCCACTTCACTGTGCCATAAGGTAGTTTTTCTCAAGAAAAAAAAGCAAATCTTCCCTTTGGTCATCTCAATTCAAATTCAAAGGACAGACAGATAATGGGGCAAAATGACTGAGCAGCAATCGTGGTTGATTATAGTCATCCTCCTTCTTTGTAATAAAACAGCACTAAGTCGTGTTCATCAGCTCAAGACCATTGGCTTTGTGAGCAATTTAGCATTCTGATGTTAGCATTTAGCTGAAATGACAGCTGTGTCCTAGCACAGGACTTTATCATTCAAATGTGTACTTCATACTAATTCTGTAATGTGTTTGGTATGGATTTTTGGTTGCTTTATACCTTGCATGCTTTTATTTTGAAATGTAGTAACTTACTTCAAACCTACATCTCCTCTAATCAATGCAATGAATTACATCTCCCTTGTGCCACTTTAAAGAATGGACAGGAGGCCAATACAGGGGGTCACAGGCACAGCAGAGCAAAGGGGAAGGAGCTAAATGAACATCAAGGAAATGTGGGACTGGGAAACCGTGGGATTGCTCTTTGGAACCAGGGCAAGACATGGAGGGGGAGCCAGAGCCAGCAGTAACAGTTGATTTACAGTTAAGAGAGACCCTAATGAAGCTAATGAAGATATATCTTTAACAAATTCCTGGAATGGTTTCTACAGTATTTGTGTTAAGGCTGTGCCAGCCATGGGCACAATATATTGTTTGACTACCAGCTGTGTTCTGTGCAGTTCTGTTTTTGATATTGTTTTTACTGCCTTGAGATTGTTTTGATTGATTTTTGGAGTTTTAATTTGGTAAAACTCATATTTCTCTTGATTTTAGGATTTAGGACTTTGGTAAATTTTTGTTTAATTGGTACTCTGGTTATTGCAAATTCATTGGTTACAGTCCGTCTTTTAACTGCTGTCCACCAAATGAAGGGAAGTCCTATACATAGTCCTATACACAGTAGCGTGAAACATGTTTTATATTTTAGATTCTTCAAAATAGCCACTCTTTGCTTTGATTACTGCTTTGCACACTCTTGGCATTCTCTCAATGAGCGTCATGAGGTAGTCACCGGAAATGGTTTTCCAGCAGTCTTGAAGGAGTTCCCATAGATGCTGAGCAACTGCACATTCAAAGTTTCACCAATTTTCCAGACTGACTGACCTTCAGTTCTTAAAGTAATTATGGACTGTTGTTTCTCTTTACTTAGCTGATTGGTTCTTGCCATAATAGGAGTTCTAACAGTTGTCAAATAGGGCTGTCAGCTGTGTACCAACCTGACTTCTGCACAACACAACTGATGGTCCCATTAAGAAGGCAAAAAATCCCACAAATGAACAATGACAAGTCACACCTCTGAAGGGAAAACCATTTCAGGTGACTACTTCATGAAGCTCATTGAGAGAAGGCCAAGGGTTTGCAGCGCTATCAACAAAGCAAACTGTGGCTACTTTCAGGAAACTAAATTATGAGACATGTTTGGAGTTATTTTTCTTCTTCTTTTTGCTTCCCCTTTGCTAATTTCTTCCCTGTATTTTGTAGTCTTTTGAAGCAGTTTCATACAATTATCTGTTCAATGATATGGCTTACTGTGTGAATAATTTTTCAAAAAGAACATCAAAGCAACCTGTGCTCAGGTTTCTATGGCAAATAAAATTCTACTATTATTTTATTTATATGTTAGCACTTGCCGCATATCTGTGTCTGTACAATGCAGCCAATTGTTATGGTCCTGGGTCTGGAGACCCAGTGTTCAGGTGTTTTTGACTATGGTTAATATTTCTTGGTTTTGTATCAGTTATGGTTGTTGTGCTTCTGTTAGTTTTCAGTCTCTAGGTTTTGGAGTGTGTTAATTGGTTTAAAGGATATTCCAAGTTAAATTAGATTCTCTGAGTGGTTTATGTTTTTCTGGTACTTTTGGTGTTCCTGATAGATCATTTAGTTTCTGTCAGTTTCTTGCTCTTGGTCTCAGTGTCTAGCCTTATGTTGTGTTTTGTGAGTCTTGTCACAGTGTCAAGCTTTCATGTCTTGTCTGCGTCTATGTATTTGTCATGCTTCCTGTTTTATTTTGATAGTCTGTGTCCTGTGTGCAATGAATTTAGTTTTGCTTCCCCTTTGTCTCATTATGTCAGATTTGTCCCAGCAATGTTTCCACTTGTTCCCCATCCTCTTGTTATCCTGCCTGTCCTCAGTTTCCCTTTGTCTCTTGTTGCATTCTCCACATTGCTGTGTATCGTGTGTAGTTCCATGTTCCCCAAACACTAATGACCAGTCAGGAGGTTCTTAGATCTAGTTCATGTTTGGTTTGTTTCTTTAGTATTCATGCATTTTGTTTTTAGTTTGTTTTTTCCAGCAATAAAGCTGCCGCCTTTAGTTAAGTATTCTGTCTCCGAGTCCTACGTTTGGGTCCTAACCTAGCCTGCCACAGAGCCCACCATGACACACAATACACTGAAATAAAACTAAAACTAACTGAAACTATTTTGTGAACTTGTGAGAACAAACTAAAAACAAAAAGTGCAATTAAATTAAAAATGGAAACTAATGGAAAATACAAAATTAAACTCTGTTTTAGCCACCTGAATTCAACAAGAGAAAAGCAGATATTATGTGAGGTGTGTGGCTGATTTCAAACCCTTGATGTCTGTTTTTCAAAAACACAAATCAGCAACAGATAATATGTAGAACCAATATGTGACTGAAAAACTGGATGGGTACATTAAATGTAAGATTTAAATACGTTTCCATTTAATTTTTTTTTGCTTTCTGTAAAATTTCACTTTTAGTGCTTACCTTTGAGAATAATCTGTCATCTTCCTCTCCTTTCAGAAGCAGAGGAAATTTGTGTATTTGGTGATTTTGTTGAGCTGCTTGAAAAGTCCCATATGATATCACCCGTCACTTAAAAAACAAACAACAAACCCAAAAAAACAAAACATAAAAAATCTACCTAGCTACATACATAAGTACCACAACTACAACTTTACATCTACACCATGAATGCATCAGACGTATGAGAAGGGAAAGGGCATGTGTTGAAGGTGTAAAGGGGCCAGGTATGACGTTATTTTCTTATTACTCAGCCTTTACCTAGATGGAGTCACAGGAAACAACTGCAGGCTGCAGCATGTGAAAAATTAACCAATTCATTAGTAATATGCACAAACCCGCATATCTGATTTAATTACTCATTAACTGAAGCTGTTGGTATGATGTTCCAGATCATGGTTATACTTACACAGACTCCACAGAAAAACCATAGCTGACCGGGTGACTTGAATCATGAACCTTCTTGCTTTCAGGTGACAGAACTTTAACAATAATCATATTAAAAGTAATATTATATTAATATTGCCATTAAAACTACTGTAATATTAAGAATAACATTCTCACAGCAAGAATGTTAGTTGGAATTCTTAATTCATATACAGTGTAGTACAGACCCTCACCTCAGTCCCTCTAGAATTTCCCATGTGAGGACAGTCTGGCAGCTGGCATCTCGGCAACTGTCTTGCATCGTCTGGCATTCACCCTGCCTGCAACAGCTGGAAGGGAGCAGACTGACAGTCACAGACAGCAAAGATCAAAGAGAAGTAAAGATGGAGGGACAGAGCCCATCTGTCAACCTAAGCAGTCACATCCTGTTCAGTGCTGTACAATGACATCTGGCCACAGCCTTCTGCTGCAGCTTGGCATAAACTCAACAAATGTTTTAAGGCTGATTATTAGCAATTACCAATGCAAGGTCTAACAGTAGTTCAAGACAAGAACGCCAAAAGAAAAATCCCTTTATTCTTAAAGTGACTGTAAAGAAAGATAACTTGGGACATCACTTGCTCAAACATGTGCTTTGCACTGAAAAAAGGTGCAAGTAAGGTTATGTTTGTCATATGATGGAACAAAAAAGCATACACAAGCACTGCAAAAGTTAGAACCCAATCTGATACCTGTAGCTTTATTTGAATTTCAAACTAAATTATATAGATTTCTAAACTGTAAACTCTCTCTCTCTTTCTCAAAAGTAATTTATGATATGGAGCATGTGTGTGTGTGTGTGTGTGTGTGTGTTTCAGCAAATCCTCATTTACAGGATATCATCTAACCTTTGCCTTTTTTCAAAACTTCACTTTGACTTGCCCTAACTACTATATGTTCAGTGGATGCTACGTGTTTGATATAGTCTTGCAACTTAGTCTTTCACTTCAAAGAATTAGAAAAAACAATTTGTGTACAAAATTCAGGGAAAACATTGACATTTATTTACTGGCAACTTATTTTTTTTGTACAGACTACTAAACAAGAAAACATATGAAAAAAACGTTTTTTTCAAATGTTTGCAGGTTTATGGAAGCGACACCCTAGTCTGTGGATTAGTTTTTGTGCATATCTTTGCACTTCCCAACATGCAACACACGCTGCTATAGTAGCCATCAACCATGCCTGCTGAGATGTTGCTGCCTCCATCTACCTGGCCTTTCCGTTGCATCTGTGTTACATGGATGTATGACAGCCCTGAAGCAGTCCACTGCCACCAACTCGAATCACTTGACGTCTTCGTGTATTTATGACTCTATTAAAAATCTCCACAAGGACAACAGGGTGGTGTTCTAGGACATTTCCATCGTCCTTCTTGTGCTCCCATCTTACTCCCTCGGTCTCTTCACAGCCTCCCCATCATTAACTGAGATTTATGTAACCACCCGCTGATGGGAAGTAGATAAATTTGTAGTTAATGTAAAAATTAGTTGGACAATTTGTGGTCAACATGGAAATTTTCTGTCTTTTTTCATTTTTAGATGGCATGTATGTTACTTATCACTGACATTTCCTGGATGAATTATTGCAGGCTGGCGTCTGTCTTCCTTTAACCTGACATTTTAATGAACTGTCTTATGATAGCAATGAAAGGGGAATGTTTGAGGATTCATTACATCCCAAGAACAATTATATATTTGTAACCATTTTTGATAGGTAACAACACAGAACATATATTAAGCTACAGTATTCTTCACAAAGCCACTTTCCTTGCTGTCAGCAATTCTCTAAAAAAACCATCCATCCATCCATCCATTCGCTTCTGCTTATCCTTTTTTTCAGGGTCGCAGGGGGCGCTGGAGCCTATCCCAGCTGTCATAGGGCGAGAGGCGGGGTACACCCTGGACAGGTCGCCAGTCTGTCGCAGGGCCAACACACAGGGACAGACAACCATTCACACTCACATTCACTCGCACATTCACACCTAGAAAAAAACCAAAAAAACAAAACACCGTCATGTCAAACACTCAGCCTACGCTCAGAGAAGTTGCTGAGTTGATGACCTTTTCACACCAGAGCTAAAGTATGTGAACAAAATAGTTTTCATGAGGTCAAAGCAGTTACGAATCCATGCCTCTCACATGTACACAAATACATCTTTTTGTTGCACACTGAGTTCAAATGTGCCATTTCACCTTCAGCCATGCTTAAGAAGCTGCTGAAAACAGATGTTTCAGTTAAAGTTAGTGTTGTAAATCTACATCTTTTTTTCAGATTTCCTGCTTGAATTTATTTTAATGTCTATGTCCAGCTTTCTTATTTGATACAGATAGCGCCTGCTTGAGTTGACATAAAGTACTGTCCAAAAGTTTTCATCAACCCCTCATTTCTTTATATTTTTCTTCCAAGGAGCCAAACTTTCTTGTATTTTTTTTTTAAATGCACTTCAGGAACAGTTCTCCAAGCTTTCTGGAGGTCTATCAAAGTTTGTCTTTACACGTCAGGTGCTTTTTCACTCATTTTCTGTCCTGTCCTTGTACCTCACCATTTTAAGAAGAATGAAATCTTTTAGTTTACTAATCCATTTAACACTGACCTACGAATCATTCAAGCATAAAAAAGCACTAAACTCGTGATAAACCAGTGTTCTGTCTACACATAACTGACAGCTTAGAAAAGAAATAATTTAAATTGTATTTTTGTTACTAGCAGCCTGTCACAAAAACATATCATTTGTTCTGATTATTTTAGTTGAATCTTTAAAATACCAAAGATAACACAGTTTGACAGACATAAAACAGAATTTTTCACAAACAAAACTATTGCTTTCAAAAGAGCTATTAGAAAATATCTCAGTATTGTGTGCAGTGGCTTGTTAACAAAATCTATGGAAACTGGACAAATGGAGGCCTAAAATCTATCAACAGCAGATAAACAGTGTCTGAAAATCATGTCCTTAAAAAATACCCAACAAAGACCTCACACAGGACCTGAGAGTGTCGCGGTCCTGGGTCTTTAACACATTGTGCTGAATGTTTGGACTTTCAAGTTCTGTTTTGAACGAAATATTTTCTGTTTCATTATTGGTTTTGTTTCTTACATTTTTCATATTGTTCCTTAATATTTTCAGGCTTGAGTGTTTACTGTTACTGTTACAGTTACTGTTTGTGTTATCTTGATTTATTTCCTTAGTGTTTTCCATCTTATCCTTCCGTGTCTGTTCCCCTGTGTCAGTTCTTGAGGCTTTATTTCCTTATTTCCTTATGGTTTTCACTTCTTGTTTTATTTTATCAGTTTTGCAGTGTCTTGTGTTTAGTTTACTTCCCTGCTGTCTCATTGTTTTAGATTATTACCTCCACCAAGGAGGTGTCGTCATTTTTATCTGTAAATTCGATAGCTTGAAGAGTTTTGAATGAATTCTCATAAAACTTTGTAGAGGTGTAGTGCAGGGTTATGTTAACAATCCATTAAAATTTGGCTTACATCCACCAAGGTCTTCAAGGTCAACTTAATGATTTCTTGGTCAAAAATTGACGAAAAGCTTTACAGCTTAGAAACTTTGATTCTTACAAGTGTGGTATGTATTGTCTACATATACAAAGGACCTAAAGGTCAAACTGATAATGATTCTGTATACAGCTATTTGAAACTTACTGAGATTGTTTGTATTGACAACATAAGGGCATATAGGGATATTACATTTCAGATTAGTTTGGACCTTTGGCCTCTTCTTTGAGGTAATATAAGGCCGAGCTTTCATAAAATGTCTTTTATATTTAAAACAGCGCTTAAAATTCTGCTGCCTTTCTTTGTTTTGGCAACATTTAGGAAATGATACTGGTATATGGGGATTTTAAATAACACATTATAATTTGGATCCAAATATTATGTCACATTTAGTCTCTAATCCCATTTTTTCATTTCACATCTGCTTTTCTTTCAAGTTGACTCCAAAATATATCTTGAGAGAAAGAGAGTGAGCAGAATGGTTGGAGGTTTGTGCTCTTTGAGTTATTTTTGTTGTCACCTGGAACTCGTTACTCTCCTGTGTCCACTTCTTCTAATGACCTTTTGTGTGTTTAAGTCCTGCTTTCCTTTGTCCTATGATGTTATGTCTGCTAACCTCCTCTCTGTTTATCCAGACAGTCTTCAATCCTGTTGACTTTGTTTATGGACTTTTAAAAAGTCAAAATTGAAGCTCACTTTTGGTTTCCCAGTCTCAGCGTGTCTGCATTTGGGTCCTAAACTTTGCATTCATGACTACTTTGTCAAAATTGGATCCAAAATGGTCTCAGTATAATCGTGGCTGCCAACAAGCCATTTTTAAGGAAGGGAAATGGGGAGAAAATTTTGCGGTGTGCCAAATTACATAAGAACAAAAAATCAGTGGCTACAGGGCTCATGGAGTCATAAATTCAAACAGTTTACATCACTCCTTAAAAGATGATGGAAGCTCTATTATGGATCGTGTCAAAATGCATGGAATTATGCAGAAAAGTACTGCCAGAATGAAATTCACTGTGAACCATCTGGGGAAAACATCTGACTGACTTCATTTTTCAACATGACAATGATCCCAAACACAATGCCATGACAGTAAAAGCATACCTAACCTTGAAAAAAAATAAACCCACACACAATGAAGAGCTTCGAATGTCCTTCAACGAGCCTGGAAACTATTCCTGAAGGCTACCTAATAGAATAACAAGAAAGGTTGCTTATGAAAGTTGAGCCTCTACTGAAGAATAAAGGTGATTGTACTAAATATTGATTAAGCTCATTAGAGCTTTACAAACTGTTTTTTTGCTTTATATCCCGTTTCAATAAATCACTGACCCCATTTCCTGTTTTTCTAGTAAATTAAAAATAAATGACTGGGTGGCCCAAGACTTTTGCACAGCTCTGTAGAAACTTTATAGAATCACAGAACACTGTCACAATTCAACCAATCAGACCTTGAGTACTAACATCTAATTGCCACAGATTTGATGGTAAAATGTAGTTTTCTTGATTTATGAGATAAATATTAACTCATTATTTTCATGCTTAAAAACTGAAGATATGGTTTAATATGCTTTGCGCCCTCGTATGAAAACAATAACTGAAAAAAGTGAAACTTAACACAGTGTGCTTAAGTAGAACATTCTGTATATATTAAATAATGTTTCAACAAACTTCTCAAGACCCCTCTGAGCACCTCAGCAAGTATAATCATTATGAAAGAAACTGTCAGGAATATCCATGGAGGTTATAGCAGCCTATTCACCAGTGTGCTCATTATGTTTGTCTAAACATACTGGAGAGAAACATCTTGGAGCAAATTAGCGTCTAAATTGATGCAACTTTGTCATTATGTAAAGAACCTCAAAATCTAAAGATTTATTCATCCGTGCTGTCAAAAGGAGAGTAACGAACTGCAAAGAAAAAGCTATTATTTATAAAAGAGCACAGTAGATTGTCAGCAGTACTGCTGTGAAATGGCTGTGCTGACATAAGTTTTGTGTATTCTTATGCTCACTGGATGGGGAAAGACTCAAGGTTTTGTGCACAAACAAACTTAGAGGCTTAAAAGAGCAGTTGCAGTATCTGTAATGTCTAAAGTTTAATCTGAAAAGTTCATGTTTTTACCTGTTTAAGAAAATATCTGAATATAGCCAACATTACACTTATTTAATAATGCCACGAGGGACATATTTTCTAATAGCGTGGGCAACTAAAGTCCCTTTGGTTATTTGTCACTTGTACTCTTTAATAACTTGCATAGTGCCATATTATCAAAATCATGTTGTTCCAAAGGACTAAAAACAGATTGAATTCACCCCAGTCTAAGTATAAACACAACAGAGCCACCAACAGAGGCGTTCACAGCTGGACAAGTTAAGTAAGATATGTTTAAGAAAGCACTGAGTGTAAGGTGATCCAACAACTGTTTAACAGGCAGCTACCGCCACAGGTTCACACACATCAAACAAATAAAAAATCCCCATAAGAAAACACATTTCACAAATGCATGGTAGAGGCACGACTTAGAATGCACAAACACATACACACACACAATATTCTCTGAAGACCATCCACCAAAGCCATTAAAAAAGCAGTGATAATGACTACACTACCCATGCTTGCTTTGGGAACCCAGGCCTGAGGGGCCCCAGGGACCCACTGAAGAGTTGCTTCAAAGCCGCGCCAAAATAAGTTACAGAGTATTATGTATGAGAGGTTGCAGCAATGAATAAAATATTACACTAAGTGTGAAAAAAAGTTAGGACATACAAGGAGTGGTTCCACCGCCTCATATAGTTGGCAATCTTTGCACAGGGGTGTGTGCAAATGTCATGGATGATATGTTGAAAGGAAAATTCAATGAAGAACACGAGCCACAGACTTGTGTTATTTAGACCCAGAGTGAATACCTGTCTAATCAATCAATGAGAAACCCTTTGGCAGTGAACGTGCTTTCATCCAGATACACACAGACACAGTGCAGAGAGACTCCTCCCTGCTCTTCCCCCGTATTCTCCATTTACAAATTAAGACAATTATTACTTCCCTTGTGCTTAAACTTGCATTGACTTGGCTTACATCCCATTTTACCTCCAACCTATATGCCTTATGGACATGCTTTAATGTGGACAAATGCACAAATATATCTGACCCAAATAAGTGGAAAATGCTAATTAAAGCCACTGAGACCATATAGACCACGCTGGCAAAACAGATGTAGCAGCCAGCCTGAGATGAACACAAACACACACACACACAGAGCCTGATCATCGCTTTGAGGCACACAATCTTTTACAGCAGCGTATGTTGAGTCGTGGCAGTACATCAATCTTTTTTGCCTCTTAATGTTTTTACCTGTAAACACACAGGCATGCACTCAAAATAAAGAAAGCTGTATATGCACAAGTACTTTGACACGCATGAGCACAGAAAAAGCACCCTTGTATAATTGGCTGGCTCCTCTGGGACAGGGCCTTGGGTGGGGCTCAGGTGATGGGGAAAAAATGTTGATGTGTCTAAAACACCTCAAGAAATTATCTATTTTCTCTCTACTTTATATTCTTTTTGTGTCACTCCCTTTTTATGCTCTTTTTCTCACTGTTCTTGTGATAAATGAGTCTCTTGGACCGTGCGTGTTGCAGTATTAAATCATATGCACGCCTTTTCCAACACAGCATCTAAACAACCTTCTCTCAGACTGAGAGAGAATATGGCTTCCAAGGGCAAACACAAACTCTTTTCTCTTAATGTCAAATATCGTGTATTGTTGAACTTGACTTCTTCACATTAACCAGCAGTTTCCCTGGGCTATCAGCACAGTGTCCTTGTAAACGTGTGCCTTGGACCCTAGGAAAATGTGAAGTGGAGAGTGTAGTGTTATTAGGTGTGAGTCAAAATACCCCTGACTGCACTGCAACTGACTTCTGCCAGTAAAAGAGTAGGAGGTACAGAAAGAAGTGAAGCAGATAGATTATGATAGTTAACGTTGTATTTAGCACTATCACTTACATTAACACAGAATCAAAGTTCCCTGGAAAGAGTTTATTGCTGACAGCAATGATTGAATTTTGTGCAGCTTGAAGCTCGTTGGTCTGGTTTCTGGTGGATGCGAGGGCAGTGTAACACAAAAGCTAATTTATGTAAATATCTTTTATTAGGCTTAATTGCTTTTTTTAGAAAAGGCAGCAGGTCAAGAACATGACTGATTTCAGTTTTCAGAAATAAAGGTAGGGAGGTACTTATCACTCCATTAAAGACTCTGTGGGCAAAAAGCTCAAAAACATGAGAAGATTTTTTCTACATGTAGGATTTTATGTGCTATATAATATTAATTTAAAAAAATATATAAACCCTGCATAAAAGAACCAAGCCAAAATCTCAAGTGGAAAGCACTACATGGGTTCAGGAAGACTTTTGTCTGTAAACACAGTTCTGTGTTGCATCCACAGCTGTGAGCTTGCTATCAATCTGCTGCCTTCTCGTGGCCTTATATCAGATGCACTGAGGATAATGGTCCTGTGGTCTGAAAAGCAAAATTTGAAATTCTTTATGGGAATAACTGCTGAACACCCTTTAGAATAAAGAGGAGAGGATCCAACAGTCTAAAATTCAGCATCACTGATGTTACTGAGATGCATTAGTCCACATTGCATGGGTATCTTGCACATCTCTGCTGGCACCATTAGTGTTCAACAAGATACAATATATGGGAAAAAAAGTATTGAGTCACGATTCTTAATCTTCTAATGTAATTGTTTTCAGTCCCTGTCCCAGTGCCACAGGTGTATAAATGACAGTGGTAGTTTACAGTACCAACAGGTACTGTAAAAAGATGCCACACTTGCAAATTTTGAATTCAATTCACTTTTATTTATATTGCACCAACTCACAACAGCAGTCACCTCAAGATGGAAGAGAAAGACAGGACAACAAGTTAGTTGGTGAACTTTCATCCTCCTAAATATTCCATGATCAACTGTGAGTAGTATTATGGCAACGTTATAGAGCGAGGACATCTGTAATTGCTGAGGCACACGACGCGTACAAAATTGCCAACGCTGACAGTGCCAAACTAAATCCTTCATCACCCATTGAAAACATTTTTTAGCTTTATGAAAGAAATAAAAATATAAAGTGGGCCTTCAGCAGATAAGCAGCTTAAATTTCACTTTCAAAACTATAGCCACCAGTCTTGTTAGTTCCCAAACGCTTACAGAGCGTTGTTAAAGGAAAAATGATGCAATACCGTGATAAACATGCCCCTTTAAAATTTTCTTTGAAAAGTGATGTTGACATCAAATTTAAAATGAGCATCATGGGTTTCAGAATTGTATATGCGGTTGTTGTCCTATTTTCAATTATTGCGTTCTGTTTTTGTTTTTTTTTTTCATTTGTTATTTATGCCACCTTCAACTCTTATGGAAACAGTTTCTTTTAAAGTAATGAAATAGAGCAGAGAATGTGAGAGGGGGAAAAACTGTCTTATTGAACCTGTCTCTGTAATGATAACACACCAGTATGAGCGTATTTAGACACTCATTACTCAGCCATATTGAGCCATTTAAATGGAAGTATGGTCTTTATATGAGCTTCATCTCACTCTAATTACTGTCACATTATGCTTAAATATTTGGTAGGAAGATAAACTGCACACTTTATTCCACACTTATCTGTGAATTACCTGCGTGTCCTGATAACTGACCTTGTTTCTGCTTTACTTATTTCAAATAGAAAAAAAAATTTAGCACTGTACAAAAGTCTTGAGTCACTCTTCTTTAGATATATTTTGCTAGGAAAATAGAAAATGCAGTAATTTATTGAAACATATGCAAATATACATGAAATACAGCTTATAAGACAGAAACAGTTTGTACAATTCTAATGAAAATGTTGAAAATCAATACTGTGTATGACCACTTTTATTCTTCATTCTTTGTTCAGAGATTGAACTTTCTTAGGAAAGCTTTCATCTCATTTCTTTAAGTTTTCTTCAGTAATCGTTCTCCGGGCTTCGTAATGGATGTTCAAAGCTCTTCTTTGGATGTTGGCTATCTTTTGTTCTGTTCTCTGTCAAGGTGATCCCACACTGCTTCAGTAACACTGAGGTCTGAGCTCTGGGGAGGTCATTTCATTACTGGCAGTCTTTGTGTGCTGTTGTATCCAGGTGTCCTTTTCTTGCGCTGGCAGTGTGTTTGGGATCATTGTCATGCTGAAAAATGAAGCCGTTACCATTTGTTAAGGACATAACTTTCAGATACTATTCATGCGCACTGGTTTGTTGGTTTTTTTCCACCATACTTGTCCACTTTCCTCAAATCTGTTTTAGGGACATACTGCACAACATGACAAGGCATGCTAGGTTTCTGTCAAAGCACTCTTTGGCTTCACCTTGTTGCAAAAATACTATTTTAAATTGTTTACAAAAAACAAACAAAACAATCTTCTGAAAATGGTCAAGGATTAAACTGAAAATGAGTGAAAATGCAGCCAGTGTCTAAAGGCGAACTTTGACCTTCAGGAAGCCTGGAGGGCCATTGCACCAGTTTTTAAACACAATTTTAAATAATTACAAGAAATGGGTAAAACAATCGTTGTCTTCTACACAGTACTGTACATTTGCAAAGTTCTAATTTTCTAATGTAATACTGTCATGAACCGGTGGTTCCAGCAAGATACAAAATCAGACTCAACACGGATTTAACTTTTATAAGACTTTTATAAGACTTTATTTACGCAGGAAGAAGGGAAACGGGTTCAACCGTAAACACACACAAGGAAACACCAAAGGTGAGCTAATGAGATGAGATCACTAGCTGAGACGGGAACACTGAAACAGAGGTGAAAGACGTTACTAGAGATGGCACGATACCACTTTTTTATGTCCGATACCGATATCATAAATTTGGATACCGTGCTGATACCTATTTGATTCCGATATAGTGTGTTTTTTAATCAATAAAACTGTTTTTTTTAATATCTTGCTGGATTTTGTATAAGTTCATGCTCAAGTTTAAAAAAAAAAACACTAAAGCTATTCTGTTAAACCTGTATGCAAAAAATACACTGCACCCAAAATATTTCATAGTTCAGCAACACTGATCAATCTAATAAACTTAAACCTACACACTCCTCCCTATTCTGGTATTTTAAAGAGTACTTAGTGGAAATATTGAGCAACCTAACTAATAGGGTTGCCAACTCCCTGTCAGGGTTCCTGGGTCATTGACCCAGTGATTTCAGTTTGTTCATGTTCAGTTTTGTTTGCCACATTCACTTTCTCACTTCCTGTTTTCCGTGCCAGCATACCGCCTGCGTATTCTGTTCCAGTTATTTCCATGTATCATTAGTCAGACTAAGTTCAGCTGTGTACTCACCGGTTTCTAATCATTCATCACCCAGCGTGTATTTAAGTCCTCAGTTCCATCTGATCGTTGTCGTGTCATTAATGTTGATGTTGTGTACGCTGTCCGTGTTTCCTATCCAGCCAGCCAGTTCAGTCATTTCAGTTCAGCCAGCTATCTCAGTTCAGTCAGCCCTCCGTTTCATGTTCTGTTTCATCCGTTCATCATAATAAATCACCAGGCTTCACCTACCTGCGAGTCCCGCGTTTGGGTTCCTTCTTCCTCGCCTCCACACAAAACCTGACACTCCCAGCAAAAAAAAAAGGGAACCACCCCCCACCCTCCGCCTCGCGATGTTTAATCGACGTAATCAACTTTAATTTAATGCAAGTGTAAAAAAAAATGCACACAAATCAATTATTTTTCTACAATAATTAAATAGATTCAACATCTTTCTTCAACAGAATTGCAGACTGCACAGATGGTACCTTCCCAAAGGAAAAAGTACTATAGCTTACTAGGGTATATTAGACTTAATAGTTACTATATACAGTATGGATAAAATGTATAGAATGGATTTCTATACATTTTACATCAGATTAAAACTTTGGGTGTAAGATTCAGATAATTATTTATTAAAAGCTAGACATTTTAAACGAGAATAAGAAAGAAAAGTGTGTCTTCGTACCCCCCTTTTCCCTGTTAATGCCCTACCTGCCCCCCTGGCTAAACTTTGCTAGATCCGCCCCTGCACAGTTATCAGCCGTCAGCTGTAGAAAAGGATCCTGGTGTAGAAAGTAATATTAAATAAATTCTAATAACAGCTTATCAAGCTCAAACGTGCTGCTGATGTTCAGCCGCTGGTTTCCTCTTTCTGGTGCAAAGTGGGCCAAAAACAAACAAGAGAGAGGGGAGTCGCGACAGAAAAGCCGATCAGCTGATCATTGATCAGTTTCATGATTGAAGTAGCAGCAGGAGAGGGAGGGAGAGAGAAGAGGCAGTCGCTCCATATATCGGTTGTTAAGCTTAATGTGAGAATGCTTTACAAACATTCAGAGATGAACTTACACACTTGCTTTACTTCTCTCTGGGATAACTTCCTCGGAGATGAAATGCCGGTTTGGTAGCGAGGCTCCAACTGCTCAACGAGACCGCCGAGAGGTCTCGCACGCCACAGCCGCTCTATCACGTGATACATACTGCTCCGACGTGCTAAGGTTATGAGCTGAGTTACGCAATGTCGCAAGTTTTGTGAGGTGCTTTCATGATATTTAATGGATCAGATTACATTTTTTATTTCTCTCCAATATCTGATCCAGTAATTTAGGTCAGTATCGGACCGATACCGATACGTAATATCGGATCGGTCCATCTCTAGACATTACTGGACTGACATGGTGGTTGAGAAGAGCTAAAGTTTAGCATTAACAGTGGTGTTTGCTGAGGCCAAGGATATGATGCCTTGGGGAGCGTACCCATGGATGTGTCCGGAGCGGGGACCGAGTGCTGAGGTTGGCGAGGAGTCCATTACCAGAGTTTCCAGAGATGGTCCTGGCAGAGTGCGATGGGCAGGGGGCCAGGTAGGTGAGTGAGGTGAGTAATGAATCCTTACAGGAAGTGGATTGCAGGTGAGTGAAGCAAGTGGAGCCAGCATTGATGGGAAAAACAGCAGAGAGTGGATCCAGGAGATTGCCACTGGGAGCTGCAGACAAGGTTAAACACGAAGAAGACTGGTATAAAGCTAAACACAAGGAGAGCCTAGTTACCACCGTGGGGTAGCTGATGAGTGGAAGACAGCGCTGGCCTAAAAAAACCTTCCTGGTGATTAGTCGTGGATATGCCACAGGTCCGATGCCAGACCTCCACCCCTGAGGGTGGATACAGGAAGCACGCCAACCCAGACTGGAAAATCCCCAGACACTTCCGTGGGCCGTGACAAATACAACATGTTCATATTTATATTTTTCTGTCAATCCAGGCTAAATGTGTGTCAAAGATACTGAGCAATTTGATTATAAAAAGGCCTCTATTCACTTCATTCAAAACAGGAAAACATTTTAGTGATTAATGTTTTGATTTCATTAAACATGCATGGGAGGTTTTATAATCTGGACAAGTTAAACAGTGCTCTCCATCACCACGATAATAACGCCAAATAAGGGAAAATCTTTTGCAGGTTTTCTTCAGAGTAAGCCTTACAGGATCAGTGGCTCAATACCTTGCAAAGAGTGGTTTCTCCTTTAATTTTTTACAGCTGTTTGAGACTAGGCAGATACAATGAATAATTTATTTATTGTATTATTTATATTTTTATGATAAAGTAAATTGTGTAAATCAGTGGAGTGGAAGCGTCAAAACCACCATTTGAAAATCAATATCATAGTAGGTGTGTTCATTAATAACAATCACCAGATATGCCTGATTAATATTTTTACCCGAGGAATCTGACAAATCTATGCGCTAGCATGGCAAAGTACTAAACAACCTGGCTCACTCATAGACAACTATGAATAAACTGTAGCAACATCACTATTTCATTCATATGCTTTTACTGTTATCCATCAAAAAGATTGTACTTGTTTTAACTCAAATTATTATTTACTGGAAAACACTTTCAGAAGTATTATCACAATGATCTGCACAATGGTTTTTGACACACAGATGCAATTCTTTGAACTTTAGCATTAGCTGTACCTTCTTTGGAAACACATGCAGGAAACCATCAGAGGGAGGAGAGGATGAAAGACAAAACACCCTCAGTCGGTCCTTCTCCCTTTACTCCCGGGGCTGTGCCATTGATCCGCCTGCAAGCAGCGCTTCTAGTGGTTTGAGAGAGAACACAAGGGGAGCAGGCACACAGACTAACTGAAGAGCCAAATGAAAATTGAGAGGCAATTTAGGGAGCCATTGGCACAATGGAGTTCTTTATAAAACACTCTGAAGTCTATGCTCGTGTGTGTTAGTCAGAGAAGAAAGACAGAATTAGAGGGAAGAGACAGACATCAATTTGACACATTAGAAACTTGGTCATCTCACCCTTGGCATAGAAAGAACCCACTTTCTTTTTTCTCATTGGCTTTTACTATGCTTCCGCCATTCTACTTCATCTCCACCTCTCATCTTACTGTTCTCTTAGATCTGAGTGTCTTTGTGTTGCACTACTTTTTTTTCCAGTGGCAAGACCTGTGCCTGCAGTGGACTTCCCAGTGGCCCAAAGCCCCCATTAATGTTAGAAGGTTGTATGAGGCTTCAGTACGGTGTAACAAGTACAGTACAGTGGCATAATGCTCTTATCATCAATCAGAGAGGCAGTTTAGCTCTTTGGTTGTCATGCCATCGTTTTCATTAGCTATTGTGTGTGTGCAGCTGTGCCATATTCAGTTCTTCCCTTCAGGGCAGCTATTGAAGGCACAGCGGTGTCATAGAACATAGTTCTCCTGTCCTTGGTCTATGACACATTACCCAGTGATGAGTGACATGACACAGGAAATATGTGAACAACTACATACCATATACTGTATAGTGATGTCAAACATATATGAGAAGACTGACACCACCACACAATCTTTGTAATAAACCATGTCACCTGGCTGCTGACTTTCTATCTTCTATCGTAGTACCAGCATTTTCTAACTGATGGGCCACTCTTTAAAATTTTGACCTTTTCCTCAAATATGATTAAAGGTTATTTTGACATTGATTAAAGCAAAATGCCTATAGGTTTGGAGAGTTAAGCAACAAAATTAGTAACATGAAGGTCTCCTTTTGGCCTGTAGGGAAATGTGGAAAATACTATAGAACAGTGGTTCCCAAACCTTTTTTTGCTGGGCCCCCCTTGTTTAACAAGAAAAATGTTCGCGCCCCCCCACCCCCGCGCGTGCACGCGCGCACGCACACGCACAAACACATCCTTCAACCACACACACCCATATTTTGCTCCATTGCGGTTTATTTCACACCTCAAACATTTATTAAACAATTAAGCAAATACAAATAATCTGCAATAAATTACAGGTAGTAAGAAAATAAACTACCAACTCTTTTACGCTCCGTCCGCACCTACACGGGTATTTTTGAACGCGCAGCTGTTTCGGGCACATGTAAACGGCGTATCGAATCACCGAGAACGGAGATTTTTTAAAACTCCTTTTTTTTGCGTTTACGTGTGGACAAGGAATACAGAGTTTGTCACGCAATGTCAAAGGTATGTGCCTTTTTCACGTCACGTCACACTCATTGTTTACATGAGATGAATGGCAGATAGAGACAAAATACTTTTAATCTGACTCTGCAGGTTTTACACGCTTACATATACAGGCCATTACTGTCCCTGCATTTAGAAAGGCAGAGGCATCACGGTGTAATTATTTTACATGTAGTTGTGTTTTTTTTCCTGTGTAATAATGTTCAACATTGCTATCAATACATTTTTCAAAAAAACCCTCTACAAAATGGGTTCAAAAACATAAACAACTGTGGGATACTGTTTGTCCGTGATTTGAACAGCCCAGCGCTGCTCCCGATGCAGGGAAAACTAATTCTGCAGGGAGACCTACGTCAGCACTTGTGCAGGTGAAACCAAAGGGAAGATATGCTTCACCATATTTTCTAGTCTTTGGCTTAGAATGAAGTTGGTTTGGAAACATATTCAGCTATGCTTCATCTCCTGCTTTGCGTTTGTGTGGGCGCCCCGTGCTAGCAGTGTCCAAGCGTTGTTTTTGTTTTTGTTTTTTTTCCCTGTTCATGCGGCGCCCCCCCTGCAATAGCTCTGCGCCCCCCTAGGGGGCGGGCCCCGCACTTTGGGAACCACTGCTATAGAACTTTATTCCTACAAATTTGTAATGTTCAGGATTGATATTATTAGTTAGATTAAATGATGATGACAAAAATAGTCACAGTTTCTAAAGAAACCAATTTTGAGCCTTGGTTAACAGTTTAAAAGTGTCAAATTATTTCATAGTGGCAAGTATGCAGTCATTTGAAAATCTAAGTACACCCCGTGATTTAGCAGCATATCGAATCACTTTTCACAGCAATAACTTGAACTCATCATTTTCTGCATGAATTTATAATTCTCTGAAATTTTTGTGGAGTAATTCTGGTCTACTCTTCTTCAATCTCACTTCATATCATTGAGATTTGTGGACATTCATTCATCCACATCTCTCTTATGGGCCCACCACAGCAGTTCCATCATGATGAGGTCTGGACTTTTTTCTGTGGCATTGCAACACCTTTATCATTTTCTTTTTGTAGATTTGGGATAATTACCTTGTTGCATGACTCAGTTTTGGCTTTAGCTGGTGGACAGATGTACTCACGTTAGTCTCTAGAATTCTTTGGTATGCAGAGGGATTCATGCTTGAAATGATTGGAAAGTTTCAAGCAAAACAAGCTTGGCTATTTTGCTTGGTCCTATGGCTGCAAAACAAACCCAAATCATCAACCCAGCCACTGTGAGGTGTTGGGGCTTATATGCTGCATTTGGTTTTTGCTAATGTGATGCTGTGCATTATGGCCAAATATCTCCCCATTTGGTCTCATCTGTCCAAAAGACATTATTCCAGAAGCCTAGTGGTTTGCAAAATTAGCCATGTTGCGGTGTTTGTTTGTTTTTTGAGGCAAGAGGCTTTTTCCTGGCAACCCTTCAAACCATACTTGTTAAGTCTTTTTCTAATTGAACTCCATGAACTTTAACATCTAACGTGCTGAATGAGGTCTGTATAGTCTGAATTTTCCACTCTTGGCAATAATATGGCATTGTGCTAATACATCTGAGTCCTCCAGACGAGCAAACTCCCCAAACTTCCACTTTTGTAGAGGTGATCACACTTGTTAATAATCAATGAATCAATTTCATTTGATTAGGCGCACTCACCTGTTACCTACCCTCTGAATTCCAATGAAGCAGAAAGGGTGCACTTAGTTTTTTACAGGACTGCATAGAGTCCTGTGAAAACTGTATTTTTCACCAGAAAGAAAGCCCCAAAAGTCTGCATCTCTAAACATTCTACTTTCTCTACCCTCAAAAAGAATACTTTCCAATGGTAATAATATTTTATTTATATCGTTGCTCTGTATGCAACAGAGCTCCTCTCATCAGCAGGATGTCCTGAGTAGAACTATGCTCTGTAAGAAAGAAAAGTTGCTCTCTTCAGACATGCATCCCTGCCTACTGGCTATTATAGCTCCACTAGCTAAATCATTAGAGTAATTTACTTACTAAGTGCTTGCTACTCTGGAAGAGTCAAACTCCCCCACCATTTCCCTCTGGCATTGGACCAGCGCGCTCAGATTTCGACCCAGTCAATATAAATGGTCATTTTCTTGCAGCACCAAGCTCTGAAGTTCTCTTCACTCAGTTGTACTGTTTGCAATACTCCCAGGACCTGCACTGTAGCCAGCACACATGAAAGACTTTATATTAACAAAGGAAGCGAGATTGCATATTCATATTTTACAGTATTTTGTTTTCAGGGATTTTTTCAGTAACACTATCTACTGTTATTAAAACTGAGGAAATGGAAAAAAAATTTGTAACTTATTTTAATCTATAACTACTGACAGTCTATTTATTGGGCTCGTTAGTGGTATGCTAATTGTGTTCCATTCAAGGTAAGACTCATTCTCAGTAAACCTTGCAGTTATTAAGCACATAAAGTAAAACTCCACCAGTAAATTGCAAGCATTAACTTCAGCACAGATGTGGTCACTCAGGTTCTATAATGAGCTACATTCTGATAGGCACACTTTCCATTAAACATTTCCTTAAAATGGTAATAATAAAGAAAATGGTAATCTTACTGTGCTGAATATAGTATTATTTATATATCAAATTAACAAATATGAATGAACAAGATTACTACTAAAAAGACAACTGTCATATTAATGGATAGGCACAAAGAAACCACCAAACAGGAACTGAGAGCACCTTTCAAATTCTGAACCACAGGATTCTTTTTAGTCTTCTTTGTCCTTCACCACAGTAGCATTTCCACACACTGATAAGACTTGATAAGTGTCAAGTACCACTTCCTCTCTGTCACTGTCACAGAAGGAGCATGAATGTGAATGACAACAATCTGTAATCATGATGCCAGCAATGTTGCAGATAAAGTTGATATAATCAAAGAGGAACAGTACATTGCTGTAATTACAAACCATTATTACTACAACAGTATTTTGAATTTCTTAATATATTTAATATGGATTAAATGTACAAGATTTTTTACATAAAGTTACATAACAAAAACCCATCCAATAACAATACTTTTTTTTCTGTTTAGGGGTTGCCACACTGAATCAGCTCCATCTCACCATATCTCTAGCATCCTTTTCTGCCACACCGACCCTCTGTATGTCCTCCTTCACTACATCTATGAACCTTCTTTGAAGTCTTCCTCTTTTCCTCCTTCCTGGCAACACCATTGTCAATATCCTTTGTATAATATATCCACTTTCCTTGCACATGTCCAAACCATCTCACTCTTGGCTCACTAACTTTGTGTCTCAACTGCTCAACCTGAGGTGTCCATCTGAAATACAAATTCCTAATTTTGTCCATCGGTTTGACTCCCAGTGGAAATCTTCAACTTTACCACCTCCAGCTAAGCCTCCTGTCTTTTTGTCAGTACCACTGTCTCCATACCATACAACCACAGTAGGTCTCACTACCATCTTGTAAAACTTCCTTTCATTCTTGCTGCTATCCTTCTATCACAAATCACCCCAACACTATTTTCCAGTCACTCCTCTCTGCCGGCACCCTATCCTTAACCTCTCTTGTGCACAATCTGTTGCTTTGGATGGTTGACCCCAGGTATATAAACGCATCTACCTTCAGTACCTCTGATCCCTGCAGTTTACTGTTCCTCTGTCTCCCTCTCATTCACACACATAGTCTGTCTTGCTTCTATTTACTTTAATTTCTCTTCTCGCCAGAGCATACCTCGACATCTCCAAACTCTCTTCCACCTGCTCCCTGCTCTCAATACAGATCACAGTATATGAAGACCCCTTCCTGTCCATTTGTTAACCTGTCCTTCTTGTCCGCAAACAAGAAGGGGCTCAGAGTCGTTCCATTATGTAATCTCACCCCCACCTTGACCCCATCTGATACTCCTACCACACACCTCACTATTGTTTTTACACATGTAAATACCGTTTATTAAACTGGAACCTACAAAAATATAGAAAAAAATAGAAGATTTCATGTAGATTTAGGGCTACAGTATTTTAATATAATTTAATATATGCGTTTCAAATCTTTCACATTTTAATTACTGAAAATATCTGCATTTTTACAAGATGGTACAAGTTTTTTTTCAGTATATTCAGCTGAAAAGGTATATTCACTGTACTGATGGATGCATATGATATGATTTTCTGTACAGCTCATCCTGATTAGATTTGGCCCACCCCCTCAAAAACACACACACACGCACACACACACACACACATGCACACAGATCTAATATCCTACATTTCATTTGCCCAGGTCTGTGCGCTTTATGACATTTGCCAGTAAATCATTTAGTCAATTAATCAAATGTCAGCTGGGAAAAGCAAATGGCAGGTGCTGGCTGATAAGAGTGATTGCTTTTGGCATAAAATTAACAGATGGATACCAAGTCATACCTGGAGAACTTAAACAAGGACTGGCTTTTTAGAGGAACATAGTGTAAGCACTTGAAAAACAGCATTAGTGTATTTGGCCTTGGATACTGACAACAAAGACATTGGAGTGGGCTACACTGTGAGTCATTTTCACCTCACGTTTTTTTCACTGTCACAGAAATTCAAAAATATCTGGGCTTTTTGTCTAAATTTCTCTTTTTTAAGTTAAACCCTTTATAACTCTTTAAAACGATACACCATTGATTGGAGTCTAAAATACAGAGAAAGATGTCTACATGCATTACAGTTGCTGTTTGGCAGTTCTTTTTTCCATCCACTCTCTCTCTCTTCCCCTCTTTCCACTCTCCTCTCAGAACTAAGATTTGATCCACAGCAGTGTGCCCATTGGCAGCATGGGGTTTTCATCCATATTCAGAAAAGCTCTTCTCTTGGGTTGAAGCAGTGTGCCAGGAGAGAGAGGGGAGTGATGCCATGCCTCAGGGGACTGCTGTGAGTGGCTACATAGTCAGACTGGGCAATCTCTATATGGCTTTATTAGAAACAATGGCGTACTGCCACCGGGACATAAAGAGGCGTGACAGATGAAAGGAAAAAAACAGCATAAAGTGTCTCAGTAAGTTGTGGATCAGCAGCAGCTTCAATGCACACGTGTTTGGGGCTGGCCCACTATTGTCTAAGGTACTCCATCATTTGGTGCTTTGGCGATGGAGGTAGACAGTATCACCTAAGATTCCTCATAGGTGCTCAAATTAAATTATTATTTCTTATGTAAATTGGTTTTCTAATTACAGATGTGCCTATGTTTCCTCATACGATAAACATGATCACTCAGAACATCCACTAAAACCATGCCAGCAAATCCACCAGATTTCGACAGATAAGGATTAAGGGTTCGTATTTTTCATTTTTAACTGTTATATCACTGTATACAGAAAATACTAACACAGATACACACTCTGGCATAGCTCCAAGGTTAAAGTGTTAAGTACACGTGTATCTGTGTGCATAGAAATGTGAAATACATTATTTTCAACGGCCAGTTTGGGAAGCAACAAAAGAAATCTGGCAACATATAAGGTTTTGACGAGATCCGTGTGCACCCTCTAGTGTGCAAAAGACACACAAAACACCTCTGTAAATTTGAAAAAGATGAATGGCGACTGGATAACAGATGGCACCCTCAGCATTATGCACTGTTAGTAGCAGTACTAATTGCACCAATCTAAAAGATTAAGCATTTTTTTGTTTTGGATCACTCGCACTTATTCAGTGAAACTGGTCCAATTATTTTAGAATTATTGGCTTTAGGAAACTGCAAAAAAGCCTTGCCTCTCTTGGGTTACAACAGAAGAGCCACAGCACTACAAATTTACAAGATTTATAAAGTGACTTATGACTAAATGGAAAAGCCGTTTGGTATATTTACCAGAATATTACTGGGGCGCTGAAAGAGAAATGATGCTAAGAAGTAATATAAATCAATACAGCAAATCATATGTGCAGTTTTTTAATATGTATACAGAGGATACATCTCAATGATCTCTAAACAACAAAATAATGGGATGGGATGATAATAACCCTCCCTGCAACACATCTTCCATTATGATTCAGTACAATGCTGACATATGATGCGTGGGTGTCACTACTCACTCATGATAGCTTGTAAATGACTGTTCTACAGCAGCTATCTTTGTTTTTGGCCCTCTTCTGTTGTTTTTCTTTCTCTCGATTTCGCACACCTGTGCAAACACACTAACCCGATGAAACACTCGTGCATGCACACACATCTTTTATAATTAGCTCACCCCCCCCAGCTCACCCACCCCTCTTTTTTTGCAGCGTTGATGGGCTCACCTTGACAGACCCATTAGCACAAAAACACTGAATCTGAATTGTGCAGAGAAATTATTTCCTCCAGCTATAACACCGCCTGCCCTTTTTACGCCTACCTTCAATAATGACACATTCTGGCCATGTCAACCATATTTTCCAGCATTCTCACTTTTCTGTTTCCAATTTATTTTGCCCTGTCACGCAGGCGAGAGTTGGAGGAGTAAAAAAAGGACTGATATAAAGCCTGTTGGGTTGTGTTTTTTAAAAGGTGCAAAAATCCTCTATAAAAGAAGATGTCTAAAAAAAGATTGAGAACCATGAAACCATTAGAGTTATATTACACAGCATACAAAAGCATACAGGTACAAATGAAGACAGTACCAACTTATAAAGGCTTCACGAGTAATGTTGTTTGTTTTAAAAATGCAGCAGATGACCCCCCTCCCTTTTTTCCCTAAGGCTGCTTTATATTCATTTTAATTTATATGTAGGCTTTTATTGTAGAAAAACATAGCCAGTTGTTGTTGATTGATAACAGTTTTGAAGGAATGCCTCTAGGGAGCTGAAATGCTTTGCCTTGCACAACAATGAGCCTATGGAAAAAAGCGTTTGTGTACGATGCTGATTCATGATCCCTGTCTTTTCAAAAAAATCATCTCCTTTTTTAATCCATTCATACCTTTTTATTTTCTTCTAAACAACTGAGGATGCACAGATGTATTCTTTGCAGCAGTGTTTTTACGCATAATGCATGAAGAGCCAAAGCACACTGTTGGATAAACCATGGAGGGAGAAGGACACAAATAAGTGTCCCTTTTGTATTCATAAGTTGTTTTAGGTTTTCAAGACTTAAACTTTCTTCCCTTCACAGTTTGTGTGTGCATGTACAAAAAGGTATGATTTTTCTTTTTTGTCATAGTGTGCTGTTTTGAAAGTTTCAATAAAAATAGACCTAAATGTAAAGCGCCCACTTTATTAGGTACACCTACTTAGTGTCAGATAATTAATTCTTTGTGGTAAAATTCTTCATAGATTTTGGTACATATTGACATGATAGGATCACACAGTTGATGCAGATTTCTTGTCTCCACATTTTCCACCACATCCCAAAGATACTCTGCTGGATTGAGATCTGGTGATTTTGGAGGCCATTGGAGTACAGTGAACTCATTTTCATGCTGTAGAAACCAGTTTGAGAACTTTGTGACATGCTGTGCCATTGGAAGATTAGCACACTGCATTTATAAAGGAATGGACATGGTCAGCAACAATACTCAGGTAGGCTGTGGTGTTTGGGCAATGCTCAGTTGGTACAAAGGGGCTCAAAGTTTGCAAAGAAAATATCCCACCCATCAATGCGTTTTATGTTGTTTGCACCAAGTTTAGATCATACCATCTAAATGTTGCAGCACAAATCGAGACTCATCAGTCCAGGTGACATTGTTCCAGTCTTCTATTGTCCAATTTTTTGTTAGCCCGTGTGAACTGTAGTATCAGTTTAATGTTATTAACTCACAAGAGTGGCACCTGGTTTGGTTTTTGCCTATCCGCTTCAACGTCTGATGTGTTTTAAATTCAGAAATGCTTTTATGCATACCTTGACTGCAACAAGTGGTTATTTGAGTTATTCTTCACATCTGCTTCAAGCAGTTTGGCTATTCTCCTGTGACCTCTGACATCAACAAGAAGTTCTCGCCCAAAGAAATGCTGCACACTTGATATTTTATCTTTTCTGGAACATTCTCTGTAAAGCCTAGAAGTAGTTATGTGGGAAAATTCCCATAGATCATCATTTTCTGAAATTCTCAGACCAGCCAGTCTGGCACCAACAGCCATGGCAAGTTCAAAATAACTTAAATCACTTTTGTTTCACGTTTTATTGCTGAGTTCAGCAGGCCATTGTGACCATGTCTAATGCCTAAATGTACTGAGTTGCAGCCACATGATTGGCTGATCAGATATCTGCATTAATGAGCAGTATCCATCCATCTCAAGAAAAGACAAAACATAGAAGAGTGCTGATATATTTATTAATGAAGCTATGATCTTTGAAAAGCTCGGCAGAACTTGTGCTTAGCAAATTCGAGTAACCTTTTACATGCAGCACACACACACACAGAAGCACAAACAAGCAAATTTCATTGCCACATTGTACACACCCAGCTTGGTGAGGGATAATTAATTTAGCGACATATGAAATAATAAATTGCTCACTTGCCACCTGCCTCAGTTCAATCACTTCCAATATTCCTAGTAATAAGAAATTATGCAGATCAGATGACCTTTTCCACAAATCCCTGCTTCAGGAGTCTCAGCAACCACCTGTGGGGATGGTACAGAAATACATCAATAAACACATAAATGAGCAGTATGGGGGAAATCAAACACAGTATTTTGCATTTCTTCTGGCACAGTAAGGATCCTTGATTGATACTCATTATCATCAAGCTTATGCATTAGTTCAGTAAGAAAGATCTGGAATTGCTCATCTGCCTGCAATCCTGGGCTATTCTTTATTCTTCTGCTTTCCAGTGCTTTCCCATGCTGTCAAACGCAGTACTGACATCTTTAATCCACTCCAATCATTTTCTTGCCTGCCTTCTGTGAGCCAACCTGTCCCACGTGCTTTAAATCTCAGTGCTCTTCTCAGTGAACTATTGTTATGAAGAAAAAAAAGACTGCATGTGCAAATTCCTGTAAATCATTAGACGCACATTTACTTTTAACACGTTCGAGGTGGTTCACACAAGCACATGCAATCGCATTCAACCACACACACACACACACACACACACACATGATCCCCTGAAAAGCTGCCTAGACAGGCCTCTTCAGTTTAAGTAATGAGGTGTTTTGTAGTGCTTGATCCAATTATAAAACTTGGAATGCCATAAAGTAGAAAGAAAGAGGGACTGTAAAGAGCTGTAGCTTCTTGCCTCACAATCTACTTTTGCATGGGTCACCTAGAATGATTGTAGATACAAACCGTTTTTATTTTGTGCGGTCATGTAGCTTCTGTCCACTCTGAATGCACAATTTGACTACCACCAACTTAAGCCTTCCGGTTGTGGAGTGCTCAAGGTCTATGGCCTCTGCATTCACAGCCTATTAGCACAGGCAGGCTACATCACCCAGCTCACCCATGCATGAGATGGGCCCTCTGTAATACAAATTGTCTGCACCACTTACTGCAGCTCCACCACAGAGCAACATGACAGCCATTAATTGGCACAGCCCTCGGTGTGGGACAAGCTTCGAGAGAGAGAGCGCTACTTCCCAGTCAGGGAAGGGGGGTGAGAGGGGGTATGAGAAGACAGGAGTCAAAAGGGTGGGGAGATGGGAAGAAAGGAGGAAAGAAACAGTAATTGAGAAGATAGGATAAAGGGGCGAGGGTGGCGAGTGGATGGAGGAGAGGAAAGGATTTACGAAAAGAGGCGATATCACTGTATCACTGTCACCTTTTTAAAATGGGACAGCAGAAAGGTGTTAAAAGCTAATTTCCCACAGAATTCTATTAACAGTTTTCACAGAGAAAGTTAAGTAGTTAGGAAACTCTTCCTATTTGATTATAAAACTAGGTGATCAGGTATGTAAAGCATAAGAGAGAGGGTGGGTTTACAGCCAAATTAACAGGAGGCTGAGACTGGCTTGAATAAATTAATCCCAGGGCACTAATTGTCTTATTTAAAATGTTTTAAAGAAGTCACTGCCATCCAATGCAATGTCTTGCAATTAACTAAGATAGATAGATAGATGTTTCTCTCTTTATTTTGCTGATACAAGTCAAACTAAAAAAATACAGGTCTGTAACAATCAACAAGCAGGAACATGAGGAATCAAACATACAACATCAGAGGAAGGGTAAGAGTTCAAAAAGGCAGACTTTATTCGAGGTAAAGTGGCTTCAGAACACAGCTGTGGAACAACAGTGCAAACAAAAGCACAGGGAGAAAGCAGAGTCAAAAAACAGAAAAACAGGCAGTCTCAGGCACATGGGAGGACTTACACAAGCCTGCTGGAACGCCTGACTCATGGCACAAAGACAATCTGACACAGAGGCCACAGAAGGAGGACAGTTAATACTGGAAGATGTGAAGTGAAAAGAGAGATAACATTATAAATTAATACAGGAAGTAATAATATGATAATCACTAAGTGAATGGGTTAAATGCAGAGAGGAAGTTCCCCCACGGGGATCAATAAAGTATATATTACTATTATTATTATTATTAAAAAAAGAACACAATGTAATTTAACGCACACAACCAGACATGACAAGATAAGGTTCTTTGTCTATTTTTTGTATGTGTGTCCCCGATTTAAAAAAAACAACAAAAAAACAATTAGATTAGATTTTTAATTTGATTAAAGGGATGCTCATGCTGAGGGGAAACTAGAGTTTCCTGTATGGACTGTACACAGAAATACGCAAGTTAGGCTCACTGTCAAGCCTAAATGTTCAGCAAATGTGAATGTGGGTGACTGGCAGCCAGTTCAGTATGTACCTCATAGTTCATGTTTGAATCAGTCTTGTCAAACCCACCAGACTCCATTGACAAAAACATTAATTTTACCATGTAGAACACAAGCGATGACAATCTATTGCTTCCTCAATCTCTGCGTCGGCGAATGACTTTGGTGTTTTTAACTAACATGTTCTCAGATTTGTGAAAACACCAAACAAAAAAAGCAGACAAGAGAAAGAATACAATCGTTAATCATCAGTCTTTGACCACGAGAACTTCATTAGCAAAGGGACTGCCATGAGTCTGCAGGTCTCTGTTGTGATGTAGGTTCATACCTCCTGACAAGCGCTTGGATGTAAGGTGTATAGGAATACACTGAAATGGCTATTGGTGGTTACTACTCCAGTTGAGGCCAAATTTAAATCAAACAACCAATATGATTATAATGCTTACTTTCAGCTTTAATTCACATATTTTTCACACATATTTTTAAATATTACAATTTCTTTTCATATTTGGATAAAAATCCTTTTCAGTCAATGACTGCCTGAAGTCTAGACCCATGGGCTGTGGGCATCACCAAAAGCTGTGTTTTCACCCCGGAGATGCTCTACCAGGCTTTTTCTGCAGCCGCCTGCAGTTGCTGCTTGTTTGTGGGTCTCAGATTTCTCTTCAGTGACAGAAAAGCTGCTCTGTTTGGGTTGAGATCAGTTGACTTACTTGACCATTGAAGAATATCACTATATATTTCTTTCCCCTGAGAAGCTGAGAATTACTTTTGCAGTATGCTTTGGGTCATTATCCTTTTGCACTGTGAAGCGCTGTGCGATCAGTTTTGCAGCATTTGGCTGAATCTGAGCAGAGAGAAGAGCCCTGTACACTTCAGAATTCATCCTCTTACTTCTGCCTGCAGTCACAGCATCAGTAAACACTAGTAGCCCGGTGCCATTGGCTGACATACGTTTGACCAGAGGTGGGAAGTACTGTACTTACAGTTTTCAGGTATCTGTACTTTGAGTATTTTTTTCGGACAGCTTTATATTTCCTACATTTTTAAACAATTTTCTCTACTTTCTACTCCTTACATTTTCAAAACAGGCTCGTTACATTTGGTTTAATGGATTTGCGGGGAGTTATTATTTCACGTCACTCTGGGCCTTCATACATCAAACTGATTTGAGCCTAAACACTAAGACATGAAAGGTAGTCCTGTTTGCGGATTAATTACCAGGTAAAAAGAGATGAAAGAGGCAAAACCGTGTGCCAAAGTCAGGTCAGTGTTATTTTCTGATATTTAACAGTTGCAGTACTTCTGCATCTAGCTAGTGGTACAAAAGAGGAGCGAGGAGCATAAAGGGAGTCATATCTTTTAAGTGTCAGGTAACTTCAAATGCAGTGTTTCTATCAGCTCAACAAACATCAGCAAACACACAAACTTTTTGTGTGCAGTTTGTCACACAGTGTGTTGCTAGCTAAAGGTCCAGCTGCTGTATTTCACAGGGAGAGAAAAGAAAGAGAGTGAACTTCACTCAGAGATGGAGAAAGATAAGAAAGACAGGAGAGGAAGACGAGAGGTTAGATTTAAAGGTAAGGACTGCTCAGTGGTGTTTGATAAACTGGAAATGTAAAGCTTACATGCAAGTCCTCATGTTTTTAAATTAGATATTGGGTCTGCACATGTGACATTATGTTTTTTCATATTGTGAAACATACTGCAAATCAAACTGAGGTAGACTAACTGTGTTATTTAAAGGTGGTATGAAAACACTCTGCAGGTTAGTGCAGGATAAACAGGTTAGTTTCCTCTACTGTGGTGGATTTAAAGGTTCCTTCGCCTGCTGAATCTCATTTTAGCCTCTTTCCTGCTGATTTTCCTGTTTAGAGGCAAAGTCACACTCTACAATGTAGGTGACCAAAACTAAAGCCATTTTTAAATGTTCCTTCTTTTTCTCTGCTCATGTTCTACTTCACTGATTAACGCTGATTACTTTTATTAGAATTACAATTTAGACTGAAATAAAGTTTGTATTCCTATATTCTAATATTATTTTGTTATTATTACATTAATATAACACAAGGCTCAGTTAGCTTTGCACAAACAAAGCTGGAAGAAACGCCCTCCGAAGAACTACTTTTTACTTTCTTGCTTTGAGTACGTTTGAGAGCAAGTACTTTTTTACTTTTACTCAAGTAAAGATGTTAAACCATTTTTTTAACACTAGTATCTGTACTTCTACTTAAGTACAGAATGTCTGTACTTTTGCCAACTCTGCTTTTGACCAATGTAAATTGTATATTGCAGAATTTGAAAATGATGCATTAAAATCCTCAACAGTGGTCTTCATCTGGATGGAAGTTGTGAAGGGGTGTTCTTAACTAAGGAAATTATTAAGTCAAATTCAATTGTCCTATGTACTCTTTTGGTATTTCTGAGCTTGCCAGTGCATTCATCCACTTAAAGAATAAGTCAGCTTGTTGAATTGGACATCTCTAATAGGCTTATTTTGTCTCTGTCGTGCAGCTCATTATCTCCTTGGAACTCATGTCAAGGGTTCCAGTAAACAGATGCCAAATCTAAGTTGAACATGTCGAACCAATAAAGATCTGTTATCTGCTTAATTAACAAATAGCAATGACAGTTGCTCAAAGGTAAAGGACAGTTGGGGGATCATACATATACATAAAGAAGGTCTGTAATTCATTTAACACTTCATGCAATACTTTTGTCTGTGAAGGTTCTCAGTCATCCAGGTCATCGTAGTCAAAGGAGTTTGCAAAGAAAAGCGTCTGGACTTCTTTGAGTTGCTTGAAGACGTTTCACCTCTCATCCGAGAAGCTTCTTCAGTTCTAAGGTCAAATGGCCGAGAGTCCCAGATTTAAACCCAGTGGGAGTATCCCCCCAAGGAGGGATAAAGGACCCCCTGGTGATCCTCTAATCACATGCGCCAAGGTGTGAAAGTGGGTGTGGGACCTAATCAGCCAGGGTTTCGGGTGAGCTCATTGTGAAACCTGGCCCCACCCTATCATGTGATTTCCTGAGGTCAGATGGCCCAGGATGTGAGTGGGCATTAAGGCGTCTGGGGAGGGAACTCAAAACTGGATTATAGATGGCAGACAGTTGGTGTCGTAAACCACCGCCTCTGTTCAAAGATGGTCGCTCACAGTGGACATAGATGGCCTCTTTCACTCCTCTTTCAAACCATCTGTCCTCTCTGTCCAATATGTGAACATTGGCATCCTCGAAAGAGTGACCTTTATCCTTAAGATGCAGGTGGACTGCTGAGTCTTGTCCTGTGGAGGTGGCTCTTCTATGTTGTGCCATGCGCTTGTGAAGTGGCTGTTTGGTCTCTCCAATGTAGAGGTCCGGGCATTCCTCACTGCACTGTACAGCATACACCACGTTGTTCAGTCTGTGTTTTGGAGTTTTGTCTTTCGGGTGAACCAGTTTGTGTCTGAGTGTGTTGCTGGGTCTGAAGTACACTGGGATGTCATGCTTGGAGAAAACTCTCCTGAGTTTCTCTGATACACCGGCTACATAGGGGATGACAACGTTGTTGCGTCTGTCTTTCTTATCCTCCCTCGCTGGTGTCTGATCTTCTTTTCTGTGCCTCTTTGCTGACTTTATGAACGCCCAGTTAGGATAACCACATGTTTTCAGTGCTTCCTTTACATGTGTGTGTTCCTTCTTTTTCCCCTCAGGCTTAGAGGGAACAAGTTCTGCCCGGTGGTGTAGGGTCCTAATTACTCCAAGTTTGTGTTCCAGAGGGTGATGGGAGTCAAAGAGGAGATACTGGTCCGTGTGTGTGGGCTTCCGGTAAACTTCAATGTTGAGGTTGCCATTCTCTTCAATGTGCACAGCGCAGTCCAGGAAAGGCAAACAGTTGTCCTTAGTGTCTTCCCTGGTGAACTTGATGTTTTTATCCACGGCGTTAATGTGCGCAGTGAAGGATTCCACTTCTTGTGTCTTGATTTTGACCCAGGTGTCGTCCACATATCTGTACCAGTGGCTGGGTACTCTCCCTTTAAAAGAGCCAAGAGCCTTTCTTTCCACTTCCTCCATGTAAAGGTTGGCTACAATAGGTGACACAGGGGAGCCCATGGCACAGCCATGTTTTTGTCTGTAGAAGCCTTCGTTGTATTTGAAGTATGTTGTGGTAAGGCAGAGGTCTAACAGTGTGCAAATCTGATCGGGTGTGAAGTTGGTCCTGTCTTCCAAGGAGCTGTCTTCTTGTAGTCGTTTTCTGACAGTCTCCACTGCTTCCGTGGTGGGTATGCAAGTGAAGAGAGAGACTACATCAAAGGATATCATGGTTTCATCTGGATCCAGGGTAAGTTTCTGGACCTTGTCGGTGAAGTCGGTGGAGTTCTTGCTGTGGTGTGGGGTGTTCCCCACGAGAGGTGCCAGGATGGTAGCAAGGTGTTTCGCAATGTTATAAGTGGCTGAGTTTATGCTACTGACTATGGGTCTGAGTGGGACCCCTTCCTTGTGGATCTTAGGAAGTCCATAAATGCAGGGTATGGCATCCCCTGGATAAAGGCGGTGATATTTGAGGCGGTCAATGATTTTGTCCTTTTCAAGGTCTTGAAGGCAAGCTATAACTTTCTTTTTGTAGCTGCTTGTGGGGTCTCGTTTTAAAGCTTCGTAGGTGTTGTTGTCACTGAGGAGAGTAGTGATCTTTGTGTGGTAATCTGTTGTGTTTAGGACCACGGTGCACCTTCCCTTATCCGCTGGTAATATAGTGATGTTGTGGTCTTTGCTCAGGGAAGCGACGGCCTTCTTTTCTTGTAGTGTGAGGTTAGACGGAGGGACTTTGGCACTGGAGAGGGTGGCTGAGACTTTCATCCTGATTTGCTCTGCTTCTGTCTGTGATAATTTATTAATCCGTATGGCGGTTTCTGTGGCTGTGATGAGGTCCACTATGGGCAACTGTTGCGGAGAAATGGCGAAATTGAGTCCTTTGGCTAAAACCTTCTTTTCGGGTTCAGTGAGATTCCGGTCTGAAAAGTTCTTTACCCATTTCTCCCGACTGTCTTCCCGACTGTCTGCCATCTATAATCCAGTTTTGAGTTCCCTCCCCAGACGCCTTAACGCCCACTCACATCCTGGGCCATCTGACCTCAGGAAATCACATGATAGGGTGGGGCCAGGTTTCACAATGAGCTCACCCGAAACCCTGGCTGATTAGGTCCCACACCCACTTTCACACCTTGGCGCATGTGATTAGAGGATCACCAGGGGGTCCTTTGTCCCTCCTTGGGGGGATACTCCCACTGGGTTTAAATCTGGGACTCTCGGCCATTTGACCTTAGAACTGAAGAAGCTTCTCGGATGAGAGGTGAAACGTCTTCAAGCAACTCAAAGAAGTCCAGATGCTTTTCTTTGCAAACTCCTTTGAATGCAATACTTTTGTTTAACCTCTTAAATGTTAAAGTCATGTATTGATTGTTTGATTATCAGATGCATAAGAAACAAATATTTTAAAGTCACACAGTTAAGCAGTGACCTCCATGAAAACATATTACCAGTGTGTGCCAGTCAACATCATCTCAATGCAGTACAGAAAGAATGAAGCTGCAATGTTTGGGAGAGGACAGCAGGGGTCTCTGCAAGCCTAAACTTTCTTCTAGGCCTTTTGTGACATACCTGCTTTTCATACACATAAAAGAACTCATTCTCACATCTGACACAAAGAAGTTCGAGGAGCGTGTTGTCACTTCTTACATCCTTGAGCTTTTGTGTTATTTTCTCTTGAAGGTGTGATTACGCTTGGCGTGTCCTTCTGCTTTAACGTCATCACCCATCTCCTCTTCAGTGATGCAAAGTTTCTGTACAGCAAGCACACTCAGAAATAAAAGGCTGTTTAACCATTATTGGAAATGTGATGACATAAAAAGCAGAGACATTTGTGTCAGCTTAGTAGATGAGAAAAATGAAAAGGGCCTGTACTGATTATTACTGGGAATTTAATATTGGATTGTTTAATTAATCCCTTAAAAAGCACGGAAGCAGTTACAGATGAACTCTTTCGTTTCAAATATCCATATGTATAAAACAGTAGGTAGATGAACCTGATACTTCCACACATTACAGACTCATTGCCACATAAACGGCATGTCTGACTGTATAAAAAGAGATAGATGTGGGTTGAAAAGATGAGAGGCCAGAGATGATCGATACTCTTGAATAGATGTAGATATAAACATATCAATCATATCAGTCATGTAGGTGTGTAAGCACTGAAAACCTGAAAACTGAAATAAAAGCTCTGACAGACAGGTCCAACACAGGATGCCCCGCCCACGCACACAGGCAAAGGAACACACAGGCATACACAACACACACATACACACACCCAGCGGGAGTTCTGTAATCTCTTAATCTCTCCAGTGCGAATCGGGGTGGTTATGTCGTGTAGAAGAGAAAGTAGAGCTGTTTGAGGGAAGGTGTGTGTGTGTGTGTGTGTGTGTGTGTGTGTGTGTGTGAGAGAGAGAGAGAGAGAGAACAGCTTTGATAAGAGGAAAGTGCGCATGTGTATGAGGGACACGTTTGTATTTGTGCTGTGGGTTTTTGCTTAAAGGCTTGCTTGGCTGACAGGCCTTCAGACAAAACTCAATAAACTGAGAAAAAAGCAGAAATGAAAATAGAGTCTTTACAATGTACTTCTATCTCTTTAAAGCAAACAATTACAAAGTGCAAGGATGCAGCAACTTCAAGCAATGCAAACAAAACTGTATCAAAATAACAAAAGTAAAAGTGAACAATTGCTAGAACCTTGTAATTAGTAGCTTTTGTGCTTTGGCTGCATTTTATTTATTTGGACAAATAAATCAAATCTATCTGCTTCATGACTGTTCAATAAGTATAGACAACGCACTACAGGTGTAACAGGAGTCATGCCTGTTACAGTGCTGTGCAAAAGTCTTGACCCCTCCTTTTCTTAATATGTTGCTCAGAAAATGTGACATAGGTTCACCTATTTAGTGAAAGGTGCATCAACTTACATACATACAGGTATGTTTTTACTGCATTGGCAGTGTGTTTGGGATCATTGTCATGCTGAAAAATGAAGCTGTTGCCAATCAGATGCTTTCTAGATGGTGCTGTATGGTCGATCAAAATCTGATGTTACTTTTTTGCGTTTATAATTCCATAAACTTTGAAAAGATCCCCAGTATCACTGGCTAAAATGCAGCCCCAAACCATGACAGAGCTTCCTGTGTTTTACAGATGACTGTACTCACTGTTGTACCTCTCTCTAGTCCTCTAGAGGTGTGAACCGAAATTTTAAGATTTGGTTTCATTACTCCTGTTGCCACTGATTTTCAGTCTACTTTGTCCCTAATTTAGTACAACTCTTAGCACTTAGCACATAGCTCTTCCTGGTGCAAAAATACTATTTTATTCCCATCACTCTTTGTTATCTGTGGCATTTATGTAGATTTAAATAAAGAAATTGGAACAAATCAAGTTGTCTGTCATGTGTAGACACAACACTTTTTCATCCCTTGATTTTATGTCCATCATTTTTATACTTCAGTGATTCATAGATCAGTGTTCCTATGAAAATAGTCAGATACGAGGATTAGACTGAAAATGGTTGTAAATGCAACTGATCTCCTCTTGTAATTTACAATTTACAAGAAGTGCACACTACGTACACTATGTATGTCAGCTCAGCTGACAATCAAACAGCACACAGACCTGCAATACGTAATACAATGTGAAACACAGAGCTGGAGCAAGAGACTATGATGGAGATGTTAGGTGGTCACTGTTTGTTTTCTATAAAGTTCCAGCCTCACATGCTGCATGCTGTTATAAGCATGGGCCTGCAAACCTACTGAACAAAGTTTAAAACTGAGAAATGCCCCAAGCAAGAAAGTACAGACAGGAGGGTGGGATCTCTGCAGATAAACACACCTCCATCCACCTTCAGGCATGAATTTTTTATGAATCTATAGATTTTTTTCTTTATTTTGTTTTTAGGAAACCCCTGCCTTTTATTCCTTTAATAGCCAAAGCACTGCCCGTACATGACATCAACATCAAAACAATTAACATGCACTGTATCTAAGAGCATCTAAGTATGTGGGAAGAGAGTCCATTTCAGAGTTCACTTAATTCCATCCGGACTCCTCACTTTTGAATAATGTAGAGCATCTTATTACTTCATTAAGTATTTCATTGCCTGATCTCACAGGGCAGAGACATATTTAGCTTTAGCTTTATTATTCAGGATGCACACTCTGTAAGCAGATATGGCTCTGAGTGTGCCCCCCTTGTCTCTCTATGCATGTTTGATAGAGATGCAGAGAGACCTCACCCAAATCTTAGCTGGAGGTGATGAGATGCCAAAATAATGGCTCTTCTTTGTCTTGCTTGTGCACAAAATCGCTTCACTTAGGAGGATGCCTTATTTATGAAATGAGGGAACGTTACACCGTGGGTGGACGGCTTGTTGCCTCAGTCAGTTTGGATAGCAAGGGGCAATTTGAAGATAGGATGAAAAAGGATCATGTCATCGTCATAAAGGAAAATGAATGAAACACGTCCCTCAGCTCAAATATGTCCAAAAAGAGCAGCTAGCCTCCACACAGTCCCACTGCTTAGATTTAAACAAATCACCCACATGATGGAGGGATTTTTTTTGTATGTGTGTGTGTGTGAAGGAGGACAAATTTGTGGGTCATCATTTTAAACTCAATTTTCCCACGTTTGCCCAAATAGCCCATATTGAAGTAATTACTTCTAATCAGTTGTGTAACACCATGTAAATCTGTCTAAACTCATTTTCCGCATTCAAATGAGGAAAACAATGTTTGCCTCTGAGTTGTTAAAAATCAAGTCAAGTGTTTATTGCAAAAAAATAATGAGATTAAAATGATTTCCAAGAGGGGTGTACGAAATAAATACACAAAATTTTGCGATGCAACTATAATGCACAAAAAAAGAGGCGCCCGTATGTGTCTGTGTGCATGCGTTTCTCTGTGTATACAGAAATCAAAGGGTCTTTGAGGCGGTGGAACTGCGTGTGCATTGAGGCCTTTGGTTTTTTTAACCAGAGACTGTTGTGTTGCCATGGAAACGCCTGTTGAACGAAGGTTCTATGAATCTTTCAGCAACCCCCTTTTTTGTCCAACCACTTGGGATCTTTTCATAACCCACACAACATACAAAACTTTTCACGGCGGGGAGGGCGTCCAGTCCCCAGTAAACTGGTCAAAGTGTCTTCACAGGTGAGCGGCACACCGTCTCAATATCGGTTTGTTGCATCAGATGGAATGAATCCCATGCCTGAAACAAAAGCACAGAAAAAAAAAAAAACGATTCATGCAAAAAGATACAGAGTCTACACAAATGCAAAGAGGCCAAGCAAGCACCATGCATGCTAAAAAGATATTTGTCCACAGCTGGGGAGACAGAAGCAAACACGGCAACGACCTTCTCCTCCTTCTTTCTCTCTGTCTCTTTCAGCAGACCATGAGCTCTGGGTAATGATGAGACTGTCAACAAATGCGCTCTCCTTTATCTTGTGTCCTTACTGACATGAAAAATGAAAAGCTGTTGAACGACAAAGAATATCCAAACTCCCCGTTTCTCTCTTTTTTCTTTGCACTTCAATAATTTACCAAAAAATTAAGCTCATCATGTTGATGCTAGCCCGATTAAACTAGAAAGGAATCCTATATGGGCAACAATTCACAGAGTCTAGAAAAAATACAGTTTAAGAGGGTTCTGACTAGCAGCTCACTAGTTAGTGGTATGTTTGTGATGGAAATGCACATATGAAAGGTAATCAATATTTCAGCTCAGTGTAAAGCCAATGGACAGTGATGGGAGACTTTTAAAGAAACACTAGAGGTCCCAAGGTTTTCAAGCATAGACACAAGACATTGCCATTGCTGCCTGGTACTTCAGGCTGTTGCACCTTTGACATGAATGATTAATACACTTCAGCTTTTATGTGTCTAGAGGGATGACAAAGTGTTCTGACTAATCAGAACTTCATCCAAGGGTGCTTTGGTACTGACGGTGACACATTGTTACATTTAAAGAGGAACCTTTGTCCTAATCAGCTATTCTGTATTTCCCTTTTCCTGGAATCGACGTGCTGTATATTAATCACGAAAAGAAAAGATGTTTAATTCTGCTGCGCACTATGATAAAATAGGACTGCACAGGATAATATTTCCTTTTGCTACGGCTGAATTTGACTGCGCTGGTTTTGCATAATTATATATTCCGCATGCTGCCAATCTTGTACTGGTTGCGGTATTTGATAGTTTTCCAGCAAACCATCAAACAGAGATCATGCTGAGTTACCTCTGAGCCTTGTATGACACAGAATGATTAAAACAATCCCAGTTTACTCTGTTTGGAAATGTAGCAACAGAATCACAAGTAATAACTCAAAGACAAATGGACTTGCTTTTCTGGTCCTGAGGATGTTTCATGTCTCTTTTACAATGATCAGCAGCAAAGAGAAGGTCCAACTGCCTTCTAAGTTTCCACTTGTACCTTTTTGAACCTAGTGGATGGAGCATTTTAGACACCCTATAAGTACATTTCAGAGGTTTTCCTGATGAAAACTGAAATGTTTACCAAAACCTTAACTCATCCGGTTCTTTCCTTCCCCATCTTGCTTTTACCATCAGGCAGAGCTTTCTGGGAAATTCAATTTCCCTTTTATCAGAAAAAGCAAGATTTCATTTTGTAGGGCGACTACACTCAGGAGGAGACACCTGAAGAGCAAACTCTGTTTAAGAGGCAGACTGTTGGCAAATGTTTTTCATCTTCAGTTTTGCGGTTTTTCATATGGCATTGCTTCAGGTGTTGTGGCGCTTCAAAGTGCTAGACATCTGTACCAGTTTTGGATATAGATTACCACAACTTTCAACTTTCAAATATTTTTCTTAGTCATAGTTATCTTTTTGTGGCGGTTGGCTGGAGCATATCTCAGCTATCATAGCGTGACAGGCGAGGTACACCTCAGACAGGTCCCCAGTCTGATGCAGGGCGTGTTGCATTTCATCTGACTGATATATTTCCAGTATTCTGAACTTGACCGTGTGTCTGGTTTTTTTTTTCTTTTGGAGCATTTTTAAAACCTGACAGATAATATGGTTATGCTTTTTAAAGGTTTGTACCCAAATTTTAGAATTTATATTTTACTTAAGTGAGTAACACTTATTGGCTTCTGTGTGTGTCTGTGTGATGCACCAATACCGAAAGCAGCTAATCAAACCTAACAATTTTGCTTCTAGGGTGAGCGGTATCAGTGATTACAATATTAGAACAAAAGCTTTGAAATGTGAGTCTAAAAACCAATGGGTGATATCTCAGTAGTTATGTTCAATATTCATATACAGTATATGGTTACAACGAGTACCAGTCTATTTATAGATGAAACTTTCACATAGGACTAGCTGCTGTCTTTTTATACACAAATAATACTCAAAATAAATTCAGTATTTTCTGTCATCAAATGATGATGCCAAGTCTTTTATCCTTTACACTTCGATTGTGTTCATTTGCTTTACAAATCCCATTTATCAGCATTTTTCTGATAAAAAAGCGTGAAAAACTACACGTATGCACAATGACATTATATCACGATGATTTTAATAGAGCTCTTTTTGTAGAAAGCTTGGTTTTGGCCTCATGTTTGTGAACCATTCACTTCAGTGTAGGAGTGTGTGAATGGGACCATTAGTAACACTGGATTCTTCAAGCCTAGTGCTGACAACTAAAGGATATTTTACTTTCAGGTAAAACTCGTGAAATTTGCAGAAATTCTGTGATCAGTGATCGTTTTCTTGCTATAGAGCAATGGAAATGAAAGTTTTCTGTCAAAAACTTGTCCATCAAGAAAAACAAAAAAATGAAGCATTCCCAAAGATCAAGAGACGTTTGTCTCTCAAGACAAAATTTGTTCAAACAAGGAGAGAGGCTAAGATTCTTGGCTCACTTAATTAAATTGGATTTCTTCTCCAGCCAGATGTGTCACCTTGTCATGAGAATACAATATTTTGAGAAAGTGTGTCGAAATTGTGGTTTTTAATAGAATGGCATCTGACAATGACATACCAAGATGCACCTGATCCCTTTTTGCACAGTTTCTATTGCCCTGTAACAAACTGTGAACTCAAAATAAATGTGCTATCTACAAATTCTCACCAAAGATTAATTTTGGGTTAAATACCAAATTAATAAGTCTAATTACTTGCTGAGAGGGCCATATATTTACACTGAATGACACTAAAATGACAGAAAAATATTGGTCATTGCACATTGGCTCATAATGTAAAACCATAACTAAGTAACGGCCTTTCGACTGAGAGGGGCGGGATAAAAAGTGACCAGAGAAGTATGAGAATTCATTAGCTGACAGGTGCTCAGAGGTCATGGTAAATGTAGCAATGAATGAATTGCAGTGGGGAAAAATTAAATCAGACATCACTTTTTACAGTAAACACTGCTTTACAAAAGGTGTTTGGACTATTTTTAAGACTATAAAAGCAGGAAAATCAATCTCTTGACTGAACTGGTCAACAGGAAGGTCAGAGGTCTACAGAAAACATTAAGTATGGTTTCAATGACAGAATTTGAGTCACTAATAATGTCCAGCAAACTATCTCGCTGTCAATAGTACCTGTCCAGTCTGTTCACTTAATGGTAAATGGAGGATGGGAGAAGAGAAGATAAATGTTGCTTAGGACTGCTTGTTGTTAAAGGATGTTTCTAAATGGCAAAACATCTTTGGTTTAACAATCCTTAACCCTCACTGGGTTACAGTGGCAGCTGTCTAAGCAAAGACAGCCAGATCTCCGTCTCAGTGGGTCATGAGAAACATATTGAGGAACCCTTGATTTCTTCATAATTTGCTTGTGTGTATATATTTGAATTGTATTATATTCGCAAGGCCTTGATCAATAATTCCCCAAGTTTTGGAAGGTCTTTTACGGTTTCTTTTTGGACATTGGCTGCTTTTTCACTCATTTTCAGTCCGGTCCTCGTACCTCACCATTTTCAAAGGAATGTTTTGTTTTTTGATGTTTGTTAAAATGCCTAACATGACCTATGAAACATTCAGGCATAAAAAGGCACCTAACTCAGGAAATGAATCTGTGTTGTGTTTACATATAACACACAACGCAGCAAATAACCAATTTTAATCTGCATCTGACATGCAAACCACATGCATGTGTTCCCATTTCTTTATTTGAGTGTATTAAAAAAGCCTAAGGTAACACCGTTATTGGTATAAATAAATACATAATATTCTTGCACCAACAGGGTGATTCGCAAACAGCTATTAGCCAGAAACTTGGCATAGCTCGGCAATGTGTCCTTAAAAATTCTAGGAAACTGGATGTGTTGGAACACACACACAAAAAAATGGTCTCAGTGGATTGGTGTCTGTCAAGAAGACATTCATAGGGAAGGGAAACAGGGAGAAAAGGATGAGGGATGCCAAATTACACAAGAACTACACTGAGCATCAGTGGCAACAGGTCTTAAGGGGTGATAAATCCAAACGGAAATTTTTGGTTCAAACTGTCATTAGCATAGACTATATTATATGTTCGTTCAACTGCATTCACAGTCATATGAACTTGAGTGACATCCTATTCTTAATCCTTAAGTTTAATATAATGTCAGCCCACACTTTGCAGCCATAAGAGCTTCAACATTTCTGGAAAGGCTTTCTAGAAGGTTTTCGACTGTACATTTGTAAAGTTAGACACTGATGTTGGATGAGTAGGCCTGGTTCACAGTCTAAACTCTAATTCATCCCATTCTATTAGGTTGAGGTCAGGACTCTGTGCAGAGCAGTCAAGTTCTTCCAGACCAACTCGCTTATCCATGTCTTCATGGACCTTGTTTTGTCCTGTACACTGTGTCCACTGTAACTAAGAGAATGAGGACAGCTGGTGAAAAACAACCATATATCATAATCCTCCCTCCACCAAACTTTACACCTGCTACAGTGCAGTCAGACAAGTACTGTTCTCCTGGAAACCTCCAAACCTAGACTTGTCCATTGGATTGCCAGACATAGGAACAGGATTTGTCACTCCAAAGAACACACCTTCACTGCTCTAGAGTCCAGTGGTGGCATGCTTTGCATAACTGCATCCAACATGCTGCACTGAGCATGGTGACGTAAGGCTTGGATGCAACCATGGAAACCCATTCCATAAAGATAATCTGAAGCCCACATGAAGTTTGAATGTCTGTAGTGACTGACTCTGGAGAAAGTTGGCAACCTCTGGACACTATGTGCCTCAGCATTCACTGACCTTGCTATGTGTTTTAGGCTAAGTTGCTGTCACTTTTTTATAATACCACTAACAGCACACACAACTGGACTTGCTGCACAGGTGGAACTCACTGAGAGCCACCCATTCTTTCACAAATGTTTATAGAAACAGTCTGCATACTCAAGTGCTTGATTTTATACACCTGTGTCCATAGAAGTGATTGGAACACCTTAATTCAATGATGAATAGGTCAGTGAATACTTCTGGTAATATACTGGATATGGAGGAGGTCAGGAGAGAGGTAAGTGTCTGCAGCCATCAGCATCTTACATATGGCTCTGTCATGCTCTGTGCCCAGCAACATTCTATGGAAAGCATCTCATTGACAGCTGCTTCATTTTTCAGCATTGTAATAGTCCCAAACACACTGCCTATGCAATAAAAGCATAGCTAGATAGAAAAACATAAAATGGTCTCCCCAAAGACCGGTCCTCAAGAACATTGACTTTGGCTTATACAAACTGTACAACTCTTTTTTTTGCCTTAATTATTATTTTGATAATTTTAAATGCTTGGGTATTATTACTGATTACACTACATCAGTACGTGCCATAGTCCAATTGAACTGTGCTCAGGGCCAACCTCTGTATGTAGGGCACATTACAGTTAGTCAAGCCCAGGCACAGGACACAGCAATCACACGGTCCAACTAACTGAACTTTTGGGGTCAGACATGTTAGGGTACAGTACAGATTGCCTAGTGTGAAAACACCCTTGGTGCAGAGGGATGTAATGCCACGAGATATCAATCTCTTTCACATGGAAAAGGTCTCCATAATATTATGCTAGCTTCATGGCACAGCTTCGTGTCTCTTTGAATATTGAGAAATGTATTAGTAAGGAGTGTATTACAATGTGCACCTCTTCTCTTACATCGTCTTACGACAGATAGAAGAGGCAGACGGGAGGAATTAAGAGCGTAGGAAAATCCCCAAGGAGCCCCCAGTGTGAGCAGAGAACACAGTGAAAGATGAATGCATTTACTCTAATTAAAGCAAATGATTGCCCATCACGAGCGCTATATGCTATCATTCACACACTAGGGGCCTAATGAGCTATTATCCCTGCACGTGCCAAACATCAAGAGACTATAGCAGCTATATTTGTTTGTTTATTGCTCAGTGTCAGACATTTTGAGACACACATTTTTGAATCCCCACCCCCAAGAGTAAGAGACACTCAGAGTGTAATTGAAAACCAACATGTAAACCGCACAAAAAATGCTTGAGGAAATGAAAGGATATATCAAGTGATTAAACTCTGTCAGCCACTTTGATTGGCTTCAAATGCAGAAAAGGAATTGCTAATCAGTTCGTTGAGTAGCCATGAAAAGGCGAGCTCTCCAGGCATTGCTACTTGTGTTCATTAGTAACATCCTGGCATTTCTCTATCCAGACCTTCACATGAAACACCGACACTAAAGCCTTGAAGACTGCTTTTAGTATCTTTTTTTTTAACACGGAGTTGGCCTGGTAAGAACATCACAGAGCGACTAGAGTTTGATTAGATGGAATGTAGACTCACTTCACTTTCACATATATTGCAAGTTTAAAGCATTTATACTGACCAACCTCTGGACTCAATGCTGAAGCCTTTGCAAATCAATGATTTCTGTAAAACAAGCAACACAGACGAGTTTGAGGAGTTTATCAAGTGTTTTACATTGATCTAAATGTGTCAAATAAATAAATGCTGCATAATATAACCTATTACTTCAAAGTGTGTTTGAAAATGTGTATGATGTCAATTAGTAAAAAAAGCTGTTTAACCATACGGAACACTGAGTGATGGATCTGTAATATAAATGACAGAAACAGTTCATTGTTTTTCAACACAATCCATATATAATGTAAAAAATGGATTTAAACCACATTTCTGTTTCATTTCAGTGGGTTGCATGCACATAATGTAAAAATGAGATAAAGATATAAATAATATGCATAGTAACAACTACATTTGACTAAATACGGGCATCACTTTCTGTTACAGTTGTGGTAATGGTGGGTTAATATAAGGTGGCTAGTAATACCTTGTGAAAATATAGTAATAACACAGAACTAGCAAGTTGTTACTACTTAATTACCCCAAAAAATACCCTGTAACTTATTTCATCAGCAGTTGTTAATGCGGAGTAATATTGTGGTATATATGGTATATATGCGGTGGTGTTTATAATTGCAAAATACATTTAGTAATACTACATAGTAATACATTGTTAATGATATGATAATCTATAGCGATGATGATGTAATTAGAATTTAATAAAAGAGCAGTGATAAGCAGGCAATCTTTGCAGCAGAGGCTTGCAAATAAACAGCTACTACTTTTCTGTTAGCTTGGGAGGGCCAACCCATTTTTCTACATAAAGTAAGAAAATAGAAAGGAAAACGATCATACAATGATAAATTGTAATGGGAGGATGCAGTAAAACCTAAAATATTTAAACCACATTAAAGGGGAAAAAATACTATTAATTAGACCTAAATATTCAAAGGTACCAGTTAGCACATATATAGCCAGGTTCCTGGTTTGAACATCTTGGTCAGTTGTGTTTCCTCCCACACTCCAAGAAACGTGCGATGTTTGGCAATGATTCTTTAGATGTTAAAGGCAAAGTGGACAGTTGTTTGTCTGTCTCTGTGTTAGTCTTGTGATGGACTGGTGAGATGTCCACATTATACACTGCTTTCTCCTCATGACCTAGTTATTGCTATAAAGATGGATGGATGGATTATATAAATAATAATGACTTAGTAATAGTGGTTTGATACATTGATTAAAACACAAATCTCATACAGGGGAACATTAAATCATGCATGCTGAAGGCAGCAAGTCTCTGATCTTTGCATGTATGAATATAGTATCTTAATAATCTACAAAGTATTCCCAGCATAGCTTTAATATATTAGTCAAAAAAAAGAAAAAGAAATGCAAGTTTGTGAAAAATAGATTTTAAGTCCACACCATAATATGTGTATATATGAAACGAGAAATATAAGGAATGACCTTCTCTGGACATGATGCAAGCAGACTGTGCAAGTGTCCAGATCTATTGTTTGAGAATTGCACAGCATTCCTGGGTGAACACAGCCTGCAGTTGTGCAATGTTCCAAGGTTGCGGCTTCTTCTGAAGAGCACATCGACCCAGCATGTCCCAGACGTGTTCAAAAGGAGACATTTTGAAAGGCCTATGTCACTCTGGCAGTGCTGGGACAGGCATTATCCTTCTGAAACAACCACAAGAATGCAAGAATGGCACAAACACAAGTTTGAGCACCTCATCTCAGCACCTCTGTCCAATCCACAAAGAACAATCAGAAGAATCAGAAGATGATGCTCTCATAGAAATGCAAGGCTACAGCAGCAGCTCAGGCATATATGTCAACAAATGAGACTGCCCATTGACTAAAACCAATCAATTAGAGCCACACACAGAATGTTTGGATTTTCTAAGAGATTAAAATGATGGATTTAAAAGATTGAAAACACATTTTACTACATAACCCTGCCATTTCTTTTATTGACTAGGCCCGGACAAATCTCCTGCCACTTTCTTTTTTTAATGAAATCATGAAAACAACTAGGTTTAACTCTAGCCATGTGATACACCTATCCAGAGTATACTCAGCCTCTCCCACAAACTTAGTTGGGATACACTCCAATCTCACCCCGACCCTGAATAAAATGGATGGATCCTTCTTTGTGGTGCTAATTTATTTGCGCTTTAATTGATCCATTCTAACCCTGCGATGTCATGTTTTTGTTATTTAATGCTCTCAAAATGAACTCAGCAAAAGCTGCGTCCTGTTTATTTACAGAATCGCCCACTTGAAGTGCTCATAACACACTCTCTGTTCAAGCATCCAGTCGCAGCAGGGGAGCTCAGATATTGACAACACTAAGCAATGTTCTAATATCAAGCGTGCAAATTAGCGAGTGATTGTTTTCCCTCTTCACATGTGTCCAAGTAAGTTTTCAGTCATCTACTTTATGTCCTCGCATTGCGACGTTATGCTCGTTTGTCGCATGCTTTCCTTGAGAATAAAACTCATTTTCGATTCGTTTACACACCTGCAGAGATGTTTCATCACCACCGTTTCCTCATAACCGCAGTATAGCACATTAACATGCCACACCACTCCGAAGCAGCATTCACTGCGGTTATGTTTTATCAAACTGTTAAGCAGTGATCATTATGCACTTAGTAATTTTCTTCACTCCCTGTAACAGCCCTCCACAGACGTCTCCCACACACTCTCTCTAACCTGACACTCGTGCTGAATTGACAATATGCCTTCTTCATTACTAAAACTGTCATCCAGTTACAGTAAGACAAAACAACAGCAAGAGCTCAAATTAATAGAGATACACTGATGGATTGACATATCATCCCATTGCTTGTGCAATTCACTCAAGTAGCCTCTCTTTATGAATAATGGCTACATCACAATCTGCTGAATATAGGCTCAATAAAACAGAAGGGTCTTGCTCCACATGTGCTTTCAAATAAAAATGGGGAATTAATAATTTCATCTAACAGATCATTGTGTTTCTCTCTGCATGATGGGTAGCTTGTAGTTTTCATCATAACAGTTTTCAGGTATGAAAAGTAGGCGCTGTGACAATTCAGCGCATGCAGGTTTCTGAATAACTGACCTCTACCTGTTCTACCAACATGCTTACATGTTTGTTTTCTATTCTGCCACTACTATGTTGGCCTAGTTTTTCTTGAATTTAATGTAAAGGTTAGAGAAATTTGCTCATTTGTTAAGAGAAATGAGGAAAAATAAAATGTAAAAAAATATCGAGATGCATTGAGAAGAGGCTGAGAGCTGGCCATGTTATACTCACTGTTTAAGAAAGAAAGGAAAGTTAATTAGGGATGCATTTAAAATAAAATGCTATCAATTAATAGTCACTTTATAGATCACAGCAATCTCAGCATCTTAACTCACCTGTAGCTTAATCTAGAGAAATATGTATACCAAGTAAGGTGTAAAGTGTTCAAGTTTCTACCTATATGTTCAGTTTTAAGCATATGTGTGGGAGCTGGCATATGTTTTGTGCATATGTTGTTTACGAACCTGCCACCAGTGGGCTGTGTTTAAACTCGAGGACAAACTGAATGTCGTGTTTGTCCAGTTTAGCTGGTGTGTCGTCTTGTTTGCTTATCCTGTTGTAATATTATTGTATCTTGTTGAATTCCTTTTTTCTGAAGTTAAGTGAGTAATGATTTAGTTGATGGATTGAATTGCAGTAGTGTTCAAAAGTCTTGAGCCACCCATTATTACCTCCTCCTACTACAAGGTTATGTTTTTGGTGGAGTTATTGTCTAAAAAACAATAGCTCACAAAGTTTCAAATGAATCCTGCTAATCCTGCTTTCTAGAGGTGAAGATTGGGGTCACATTAACAATCCACTGAAAGTTGGCTTACTTCCACCAAGGTCAACTTAATGATTTATTGGGCGAAAACTGGCAGAAAGCCTCATAGCTTTGACACAATGATTCTTACAAGTGTGATGTGTATTGGCAACAAATATATATCTATATATACATATATAGATATAGATATATGTCACATTTGAAATCTGAACTCTCTTTCAAGGTCATCCGATTGATCTTTGCTTTATAAAGCTATTTACTGCCATCATTTTATTGAGAGCATATGGGCATGCAGAGAATGATATATCAGGATTCTAAATCTCACCTTACTTTGGCTGCCTTTTGTTCTCTGTTAAGATGATCCACACTGCTTTATAATGTTGAGGTCCGGGCTCTGGGGAGGCTAGTCCATGACTGATAGTGTGTTTTTTCTATATAGGTATGTTTTTACTGCATTGACAGTGTGTTTGGGATCATTGCTATGCTGCAAAATTAAACTGGTCAAACTTCAGATGCTTTCCAAATGGTACAGCATGGTGAATCATAATCTGATGGTATTTTTATGTGTCCATAATTCCAACTTTTGAAAAAAAACCCAAAAAACAACAGCACTGGCGGAAATGCAACCCAAACCATAACTGAGCCTCCACTGTGTTTCACAGATGGGTCTAGACACTCACTGTTGTACCTCTCTCCCGATCTTACATATTGATGACAATTTGGATTCATCACTTGATGAGACCTGTCATCACTGACTTTCAGTTGAATTATTTTATAATTTAGCATACTTTGGCCTTTTCTGCCTGTTTCACTTCCTTAAGAAGGGAGACTTTTTCTGATGGGACTTAGGTGAGCAGTAGCTGAATCAACTGTAGGGCCAGATGCATTTCTCAGGTTCTACATCAGGTTTTTACTTTTTACTTTTTGTGAAGGACATGACTTTCAGATATTGTTCATCTGCTGTAGATAGCTAATTTTTTTTTAGGTCTGTCACTTCTTCTTTTTTTGTTTTCCACTTGTACAGTTTTCTCAAAGGACGCACTGCACAGCATATGGAGATGTGCCTAATTTTCAGCTAGGAATTTCCTTGCTGGTGCAAAAATACTATTTTATGCCTTTCAAACCCTGTAACTGTGTTATCTTTGTCATTTCTTTATTAATTCAAATACAGAAAAGGGATTTTTTTTTTTTTTGTGGCAGGATGCTAGTAACAAATTAAAGATTGAATCCATGGTAAACTTTCTTTAATGTGTAAATACAACTCTGCTTTATCCCTTGAGTTTGGCACCTTTTTATAACTCAGTGATTCATAGGTCTGTGTTAAGATGTTTAACAAAAAAGAAAAAAAAACTGGACTGAAAATTAGTGAAAAGTAGCCAGTGTTCGAAGAAACACAGAAAACCTGGAGAACAATTGCTCAACATCACTTAAAAAAATCAAAGAAATTCTGTATTCTTGGGAGCAAAATATACAGAAATATAAGACAAAACTCAAGACTTTTGCACAGTACTGTAGTTTCCTCATTTGAACACAGGAAATTTAGCAAATGACAAATGACAAAAAAATAAAAAATAAAATGAAAATCTTGCTTTTCCTCACAGGCATTAATAAAACAGAAGGAGCATCGGATTGTCTCTTCATCTTTCATGGGTTCCCTCCTCTGCAAGACTTCTTCAACCAGTGATCTTTCTTCTACAAAGAGGAAACTGTTTTGGTGCCTTAAAAAGATAGTTTGATAGCCTCCCCCAGAGCACAATAGAAAAGTACATTCATTTTTCATGGTTTTGGCTAAGCCAGCTATGGGTTTCCAACACAGCTCCAAGCCTTCCTCTAGACAGCATTTGAATCTGACAGAGAGAGAAGGCTGGATGTCAGGGGGTTGGATGAGGTGATGGATGGATGCGTGTGATGTGTAGAGTGAATGTGTTTCCCCTGAACTCTTCTGACAGCTGGAGCTGCATGTCAGCCTGTAGCACTATGGCGAGGTGGAGAGAAAACTCTACCAACTCCAGCTCTGTCTCTATAAAGATCACGTCACAGAACTTCTGTTTTTAAAATAGGGGGAAATCTACACTCTCACATGTGACTCATACAGCGAGAAATACAGATATCCACTGGGTAAAATACAACTTTAAAGAACTGGGCTCCTGTTGTACTTTAGAATCTCCTCTGTGTTTTGTTCAATTTTGAGTTTTGAAAGACACCCACATAGGATCCAATGGGCTAAAGCTCTGATCTACAGCGGCAATAAAACCTCCAGATTCATTGCAGACCAACACGGAGCAGTCGCACTGACATTATGAGGAGGTGTAAAGAATGAATGAACAAAGCTTAAAGGTTGGAGACATCATTTTTTGATTGAGGAAACGAAAACTTTTTTTTATTGAATATAAGGAGCGATACGGCACTCAGGGGAAATAAAGAGGAATTAGCTTCAGTGGTTATTGTTTGCAACCAATGTGGATAAAGGATTATGGGCCAAAGGGATGATGCCCGTGAGGTGAGTCTGGAGGTGTGACACCGAATGGATGGAGACAGTAGCAAAGTGGGTCAGAGAACAACAAAAAAAAGGAACTGTTGCGGTAATGTGAAAGTTGCACATGTAGCTCATCTGCTGCAAGAGTTTTAAGATATTGAAGATCTGTTTGAAATCTGTTATTAAAAAAACCCCATAATCACACTGGCTTGTAAGGCTGTGACAATATTTCACACCCTGACAGAAAATAATCCAGCTCACATATCATTTTTCACCCTGCAAAATCATTGTTCACTGTAGAGAGCGTGCACTGTATCTCAGCCTATGCCCTATTTTTCAGCCTTGTGCCTCAAGCTTGATATCTCATTGCTTACAATATCTATATGAATAGGGACAACAGGTTCTGGACTGCAAATGACGCTTTCTGTTCTTATTTTTGACATTTACAATATGTGAACAGGAAGATAAAAGGAATGAGACAGAAATAAAGGGTCGAACTACGAAAAACAACAACAACAACATGAGACTAGATATGAAAAGTTCAGGTAAAGTCGGTTTTAGAGTTTGTTCAGCACACTGCTGAGGTTTCTGAATAATTTAATGGGTGCTTAAATAGCTCCTTGCTTCAGGTACTGAGAGTTTGGGTGGCACAGACTGTGCGGTTTGCTGATCTGGCACAGACAGAAACAGCAAGGGAGATGGGAGTCGGTTTAATTGGTTGAATAAACTCAAATGAGATTAATCTGCCTTTTTTCAGTCTTGCAGATTTTCTCCAGTGTCATTCACTTTTTTTGCTTCTATTTTGTTTGTCGTTGTAATATTTATAGCATGTATTTATGTTTTATTCATTTTTCTATTCTTGCTTTTGATTCACCTTTCTTTCTAAATTGCCATTTTTTCTTGCTTCCTGTCTTCTTTTCTTCTAGTCTTACTCTCCACCTTTCTTTTTTATGCTATCTCTCTGCAACCATTAATAATGCAACAAAGCTGGGGTTCTTTGGCTCTCACGTTTAATGTTTGTTTCTGCATTAACATCCAAATTGCAAGTTTTCCTTAGAAGAAACCAGGTAATGGTGTGCTCCTGTTGATATACTCAACTACAAAGACTTACCCTGAACTTATCTTAAGTTCTGAGCCCTTCCTGTTATAAACGCATGCTTTGGTCTGATAAGGATATTTCTTTCTTTACTTGCATATGCAATTGAAAAATAATATATGTGAAGAGCCTTGGGGTCTACTAAATACAGGCTCTTACTGAACAACTATTATTTGCTCAGAAGAGTTGGGAGTTGGCTTCTGAATATGTAGGTGGGCATGTTACACAGTGAAACATCATTAAAATGTTTTCATCCTGGGATCTGGTTAATCAGTCTAACAACTCTTCAATAATTTTATTTTGCAAGGCCTTCCAAGTACTAAGTGATAACTGAATTTGCATAATTTGCTTGGGTCCAAACTAAGACTCTCTGTGCTCCTTGCATTGTGCTGTCTAATGTTGTTGTAAGCACTATCTGACCATTTTTATGCCACACTGATCTGTCATATTAAACATACTATACAGCAGTCTTTGTATTAATGCTGCTCTTGCAGTAATGACTGAATTGAATGCTGGCCAAACATTCTGTTTTGGTTCTATTTATATTGGCAGCTGTGTAATTTTACAAATTAACTAAATGTCACACAATTCAATTACTCATGATTTCATTATGGGAAATTTAGAAAAAGGCGCTATATTAAATCCTGACACAAGAACAGACAGTAACAGCAAAGAAGGAGCAGTTCGTGTTTTTTATTAGTATCTTACTGTAATACACAAATTCTCTCAGGCGCCAGAAGGTTCCTATCTATATCAGATATTATTGTGTCATCGTGTTGCCTAGCAACAATTTACCAAAAGGCTAAAATTACAATTTTTAGAAATTTATGCACCAATAAATAATTTTAATTTCAAGACATGTTATACATTATCTGTTATGGTCCCATTGTGTCGCCTGGTAACCACTTAGCAATGGGCTAAAATTAGCTGTTTTTAGCACCAACAAGATCTTATGAAAGCAACCGATCATTTTCTTTTCATGTGAGCAATATTTCATTTATATCCACAAAAACGGAATTTCAATTATACATGATTTAATGTTGTGATTTTGGCTAGCAACCACCTATGAATGGGCTAAAATCACCCATTTTTTTTAACAATTATGCACCATATAAAAGCATCCTGTCATATTTTATTTCACATTTAACTCCATAAATACACCAAAAAACACTGTAGCATGGGCATGTACTAGATTAGATAAAATACCATATAACCTTGTACTGTGATTTCAGTGGAGTGAAGACCAGTGTTGGGTGTAAAGGATTATGAAGCAACATGCTACTGTAACCACATTATATTTTTCAAATTCACAATACAATTACAATAAAGTTGTTACTTGTGTTACAAAGGTTCAGCTGTCTCCAAGGTGGCTAGACAAAAAGAACAAAACAAAATGATAGAATGGTCTACAACTTTTGAGGAGTGGTGATATGGACAATATTTTTAGTTTTCCTGGGCAAAAGAACAAGAGCACAATGGTAAAGCGAACACTTTGTCCAGGATGGAAACAATTGCATTATACTGCTAGCACGAAGCTAGCAAAGAACCCAGAACGAAGTTAAAGTGAATGCTGACACCAGCCCAGCAGCCAGAACTTGATCTTCAGCAGGTAACGTAGTCAGTCATGTGTAGTCAGGCTTAAGGATTTACAGTCTGTACATATTTCTAAAGTAGAATCACTGTGACAGTTGCTTTAAAGTCTCTTTGAGCTGAATTTCAACTTTGAATTCTGTTGCCAGCTTTGTGGTCAAACTTAAACACTTAAAGAGAGATTGTAGGTGTCGTCATATCGTCATAAGGATAGGGGTTTGTGTCAGTGAGTGGAACTAAATGGTAATTATGTCACAGTACATTTGAGGGGCACATAAAAGTAATGGGGAATGTGTAATACATTACTTTTTTGGGTGGTAAGGACCCCAACGCTGGTGAACACATTCAGAGGACTGGCACCGTCAGACGAAGAGATTAAACTCATCAAGCTTAATCAACACAGTTGTGTGGAGAACACTTCCATCCACAACATTTTGACATTATCAAAAGTGGAAGTTTATTTAATAAAATTAATGATGACAAAATTATATTTAGCTGCTTTAATTTCACCATTCTGGTCTTTTGTGTGCTGGCTCACTGTCACTGTTGTGATTGTTACTCTCATCTGTAGCGCTTTCTTAGTATGACAAATCAAAGCGTGTGCTCTGAAGAGGCCTGTTGCACCGTCGCACTGTCATTATTCTTTATTGCAATGATAGATATGGTAATAATTTATTAAAAGACAACACCTCTACTTTGCATCACTTAGGTTTATATACTTCTTGGCAACTTTCTCGGGCAAAACGCTTCAGGCAAAAGTAATTTTAAAGCAGCTTAGTTAATGCTTTAGAATGACACTCAGAATTTTGTGTGTGTGTGTGTGTGTGTGTGTGTGTGTGTGTGTGTGTGTGTGGTTTTTTCTTTTTTCGCACTGAATTTTCTCTACACAGACTTCTCTATGCTAAAGGTTTTTTTTTCAGCTCCTACTTTAAAGCTTATCATTTATCATACTAAGGACATTTCATATAACACTGCATTTCTTTCTCTTTCTATAAGGGCTTTTTTTACTGTGCTATTTTTTTTTTAGCGCAGTCCCTAACTAAATTTAAAAATACCTTTTCACTGCGGTTTCACACTAGTTTCACTTTTTACTCCTCAGGAAAAACTTTATAGGAAGAGGTTAAAACACCAAGCTCTACTTCAGGCTCCTGCCAGCAGAAGTTAAGTTTTTTAGCTTCTTTGTTGCTTCTTCACACCTGTTCATTTGAATTGGCATTAACTGTGTTTGTTTACTTGAGTGGGAGTAAAGAACTGAATTTTTCTTTTTGGTGTAAGAGTGTCCTTTTATTTCTTCTTCATTCACAATGTGGGAAAGAAGCGGGGTGTTATTGTGCTTTTGTGGTCTTTTCCTTCTCTTATATTGTGCAGTATTATTTCAATGAGATTTGCATGTGGGGACACATACATTTAATAGGATATTTTCACATGCATCAGAAGCCACGATCTCAGCTCTCTGTAGCTAAAAAAGGCAATCAGCTTGAACTTTTCCTTCAAACTCACTTGTTCTTTCGCTTGCAAGCACACACGCACGCACAATGTGAGCGAGAGAGAGCAGATAGTGTCCTCTCAGATCATCCAGACATCAATGACTTGTCATACAGCAGGCCCTTCTGTCAGCCTACGGTGGATGGGGAGCCACATGAGTCTTTCCAGCAGCAGTCGAAGACAATGATACAAAGCCGTCCTCACAGAGAGCAGGAACATCAAATACACATGTATGCGCATACACACATTGACTACACACAAACACAGTGACTCAGTGTAAAGTCACAGAAGAAGCTCTTCCTTTAAGTTCACACGTCAAACTGCAAGATATGCTCCACAACGCCCAGTCAGGAATACAGGAATAACACACAGTGAAGAAAATATAAGAGTTCAGAAGCTAAGAATACAGACAGACACTGTGGCAGGGAGTTTCTAGAAAAATTCTCCCAACTTCACAAGCAGGCAACTTGATGATCCGATTGTTAGAACTAAAAAAAAAAAATGTCACCAGTGGTTAATTTTATTCAAAAGATCAAAGTTAAAGCATCAATGTGAAGGTAGAAGACAATATCTTGATCAGAGTGATAATATCCCTGTAGTACATGGAAGCTTTTCTGACATTGAACAACAGTTAAAAGCTAAACAAGAGGCAAAAATAACACCATGATAGTTACTGAAAGTAATAAATGCTGTCATAATAAGACATAGTAAAAAATTATCAGAGCCTAACCAGATTCTAAAATTATTTAAAGAGAACCTCAGATGAGCAAGAACTCATAAGATGCTAGCCTGTGGTTTTTTAAACTTCACAAAATAGGAAAAAAATGCAGCACCAGAGTATGAAAAACTAAATATAGCTGTTTATTTAGGCTGATAGCAAAATGAACAAAACAAAGGCAAAGGCGAACAGAGGCAAAGACTAAATGATAACCTAAACTGGGGACATCTAGAAGTAGACAAGAAAACTATAACATGAACATGAAAAAACTGAGAACTGAAGAGACGTGAAAATCCATGAACATGAGACAAGATAAACAGACAACACAACACTGAACAAAGGGACACAGAGAACTAAATACACAGGAGGGTAATGAGGTGAGTGGAAACACCTGGGGAACACAGCTGACACAAATGAACACGACGCCACAGGGGAAGCAAAACTAAACACACTGAACATGGAAACACGAGACTGTCAAAATAAAACAGGAAACATAATGAGACGAAGACTGTGACAACACAAGCTTGACAATAGGACATGGAAAACGCAGACATGAAACACATGACAGACTGGGGAGACGGAAAGGCACACAAGGAGAGGAACATGGGACGAGGCACGGGCATAACTAAAAGTCACACACAGAGGACAAGACAGACTTACACAGGAAACAGGAAATGATACCTAAACAAGGAAGCTGGTGCTTCTAATCAACCTGGTCATCAGCAAGTGTGAGCGCCTCTATAAAAGCGAGTTTTTGACAGTTTGCGAGCATTCAGGTCTGTTAGCAAGTTAAATATTAAAGTTCATAACTGTAGATTTAAATAAAAACTGAACAAGTATGGCTTTATTGGAAGGGCTGCCAAGAAAAAGCCTCTTCTTTCTAAAAAGAACATGGGAGCATGGCTGAGGTTTGCAAAGTTTCATCTGAACAAATCAAAAGACTTCTGGAGCAACGTCTTTGAATTGATGAGACCAAAGTGGAAATCTCTAGCCATAATGCACAATGGTGAAAACCAAACACAGCATATCAGCACAAACACCTTATATGAAAATATCTGCCATGTTTTACTGAAACACGCATAAACAAATGTGAAAATTCAGTGTACAAGGCAAAAATAGAGTTTGCACACTTCTAACAAGCTTTAAAGTCAATGTTTGGAATGACCACTTTTATGTTTTTTACAGTTCACAGCTTTCTTGTGATCAAGAAAGTCTTCAGGAATAGTTATCCAGGATTCTTGAAGGACATCTGTTTTCCAGCATGATAATCCCACACTGCTTCAATAGTTCGTCAATAGTTCTGGGAAGCTAAATCCATGACTGACAGTGTTCCATTTTTTCCTTTTCTGTTTTGTGTTTTCTGTGTAAATTACTTTTCTTTGGTCACATTTCCATCAATTTTGACAAGATCTACAACACCAAACTATGACAGAGCCTGCACCATGTTTGACACATGTCTGACCATTACTGTTGTACCTCTCTCCTGACCTCCTCTATCCATATTCCATCCAACACTTTGAACCAAAGCTTTCAAGTTTGGATTCATCACTCTATAAGACCTGTTGCCACTGATTTTCAGTCCAGTTTTTGTGTAATTTGGCATACCTCACCCTTTAGTCCCCACTTCCCTTCCTTAAGAATGGCTTCTTGACAGCCACCCTGCCACTGAGACCGTTACTGATGTGAACAGTAGATGAATCAACTGAAGGGTGAGCTGCATCTCTCAGGTCCTGTGTCAGGTCTTTGTAAAAAATTTACAAGAAAGTCTGGTTCCTTGGAAGCAAAATATAAAGAAACGAAGGGCGGCAGACAATTTTTATACAGCATTAGATAGATAGATAGATAGATAGATAGATAGATAGATAGATAGATAGATAGATAGATAGATAGATAGATAGACAATAGGTAGCTGTATGTATGGACCGATAAATTTAACATTAGTAGTGTGATAGAGGTTCAGGGATACATGATTTCATTAGATACATCAGTATCAGCTTAGATACTGACCCACAAAGCACTTTCTCTGTCAAATGTCAAAACTAGTAGTCGTGCTGGAATAGCAATAGGAGCTTCCATATACAATAACAAACCAACCTTCATAATCACTGTTTTCTTGCTGCAAGGTGCTCAAAAAAAATAAATCTCATAGGGTCTGATGTGATGATCTGCCCCGTTTTCTCTGACCTCATTATTTCAATCCATTCACTGGCTCCATCTGTCTTTTTTCAGAAGCATCAACACAGCCACTATCAGCGAGTCATTAAAAAAGCATAAAGTGGACACTCTGTGAGTTAGCACAATCTGGAGAAAATATGAAAACATGTTTCATACTAATGACTGAAGCTGCAGAAGGCTACCCAGTGTACGTGGGTTTTTAATGCTCGGTATCAAAGGCTTCAGTGAGGGGTGTGCTGATACCTTTTTGCAGGCAATTTGAGATTTGTGGTCAAACACAGCCAGGGGAGAGCAAGGAGAAAAGTCAAGACAGCAACAAAGAAATTTTGTGAACAAATCTAGAGCCTTACCTGCATACGGCTTGAATTAATATGAAAGAAACTCAAGGAGGATGCTTCATTTGCAGACAATAAAGAGACAGGTGGTCAAGTACCAAGCTGGGTCTATCTCTGCAATTTTATGCATTTCTGACAAGCAGGGATAGAAATGAAAAAAATACACTGCATGTGTCAGTCAGAAAAAATAAGAATTCACATCATTGGTTCCCCAGGTTCAAACAGGTGAGTGTGAAACAGACAAAGTAAACCATCACCACGGTTGGCTGTGTGATGAATGCTGTGGTGCAAAAAAAAGCACCGTGACCAGCAGAGTGTGTGAATACTTTTAGCTGCATGTGTGTGTACATGTACAACTGTGGGTAAAATTAGGAATTAGAGCAGGGTAGAGAGGAGGATGTCTGCTTTCGGTGTGGGTCAGTGCTCAGTGCGCAGCCTCCCTTCCCGTTTCCCTCTGAGACTGCTATAAAAGAATATCTGATGGTGATGCAGAGAGTGAGGAAGAGGCTGAGAGGACAAAAAGAATCCTATATCACTGTGGCATTCAGAGACAGTGGGTGTTGTTTTATGCCAGCCGTCTCCACGAATTCTATTCAGAACAAAGATTTGGTTTCACACAACTCGGGAAGGGGTAAAAGAAAGAGGGAGAAAGTGCAAGAAGCTTAGATTAACTAAGATGAGAAAAAAGGCTGGGATTTAAGCAACATTTGTTGCATTGTTTGTACAGACGGGAGGATCTCAGATTCTAAATAATTCACACTCTGCTTATATGGCTCTTGGCTTTAGACTCAAAGGGTTTTGCCAACTGATTTAGGCACAGAGAGAAGTAACAAGACGACTGTCCTGCTAAACAAACAGTAAGCAACGATGAATTGACACCATGTAGCTCACGAGATTGCCTGCATAAGTATTAAATATATTTTCAATACATTTTTTATAAGGTTTGTGTCAAAATAGGTCTAGCATATGTCGCCTTACTGCGAGAACCAAGTGTGCTTGTGAGCACAGCCTCACACTTCTGCATCAAACTTTGGAGAAATGCCAGAAAGACATTAGTACCGCATAATGAAAAAAATGCAAATAAAATCACTTTAAAAACAAATAATAACCTAAAAGCAAGTTTCTAACTGTTTCTTCAGTGATGTGTCTTTTGACACGCTGCTCCTCATCCTTATTCAGCCCAGCGGTGGAGCCAGAAGTGCTGCCCAAGGATCTCATACTGTCCTCTGGCTCACGTGGGATTAAAATCCCATCAATATCTATAGGTGCAAATCCTAGATGAGATTTAATATTCATTACCAAAACTCTGAAATCAATTTCAGAATAGACAGGTAACAAGTGAAATTAAACTAGGCTGTATGTGTAATTATGGTCTCCTTTTCTGGTGTCTGGATTCTGAAGGTAAGTACTGATAAGACATGGGCTGCATACATTAGGCTCTCCATGTTTCATTTTGGATGGATTTGTTATTTTTCATAAACAGAAACATATTTTCAGCTTAGCACACTGCAGGTTCTGTTAAAAATCCAGGCATAGTTTTCAGATTAAAAATCTAATTAAAAATTAAATTAACTGAACTAAATCTAAGTTTCTCTAAGCTCTTGAAAAAGAAATGGCAGTTTTGAAATAAGGCTTTAGCGTTGTGAATTAAACCCCTTGTAAAATGCTCGAAATTCAGCCTGCCTAAGGCACTGTGATCAGCTGCTCTTTGTTACTGCTATTCTTGTACTACCCGCACCAATGTGGCACTTTGTGACAAAGTTTAAATGGATGGATGCTTGTTCCAAAGAACATCAAAGAATTCTTGCACAAAAAAAAACGTATATTTAGATGTTTTCCATTGTGAAAGCAGTGAGGAACACATGGTAAAAATCTAATTAAACTCGGATCACAAATGGATTTTGAGGTTCAAGCAGCCCTCAAAAACTATTGCAAGGTTGTGAATATTAGAAAATGCTCGGCCTGAAGAATTTGGAAAAGGGAATGGGTGTTATTAAGTAGCTTTCCTTGAAGCGTTTTTCATAATGAACGTGGAAATTCTGGAAAGTAGTTGTCCTTCAGCTGAAACAAAGATGCAAAACGCCACTTGAATTATTTTGTCAATGCAAGGACTGGAACATGCTGTTATTATTTAAAATAGGAATATAAAAAGACCTCACAATCTCACGATAAATTGACCATCATCTTTAAATAACGGGTCACTATGTCTGACAGAAACGTGCTCAGACATATTATCGAGTGGGGGCACATCTGTGCGACAGTATTATCATCTGATTTCTGGGATACATTCCGCTCCATTTGTTTCACATGGCGCAGCTGTTTTAAATCCGGATGCTGCCAAATCCTCTCCCAGCCAGCAAATATCTGTGGCCCACGGTTGAAAAGGGAGAGGTAAGAGTGTGTGCGTGGATGTGTGCACATATGTGTGTGTTCGTCTGGGGGTTGGCAGAAACAGAAAAAGGTTGAGTAAACTTAGAGGACACAAAGAAGAGACAGGAGTCCTTCAGGGGACAGGGCAGTTCGTGACAACCTTCAGAGGAGCATCACGCAAATAAGTAGTTTTTCTTTGGTGCACTTAGAAATTTGAGGGTTTTTTGGAGTAACAAGGTCCTTTGTTTGACACAAAAACAGGAATTACAATCAATTAGCTAAGACTGCTAAAAAATTTCAGTGTTTCTTTTCAGTTTGGCAAATCACTCACAGGCAGCCTCACAGGTGAGTTTGTCACTCCTGTCAACCATCCACTGACAGCTCCAGGAACTGCAGTGCCTACTGGGTGACTCCAGTATTTGGAAAGATGGCTAAAGTGAGTATTATAATGCAACTGGAGCACCAACATCCTATTCACAATGTAACACAATCAAAATATAAAATATTATTCAAAGCGCAGCAGTTCTCCTTATAAGACTAGTGACAGGCTACAAAGCAAATCAATGAAACAAGAGGGTTATTAATTACTTATATTTTAACATTTGCAATAAAGTACCAGCAATTTGCACACAGTCAAAATATGAGTATTTAAATGTGTAATCTAAATAATGTGGTATTTACACCATAACTCTAAAGCTTTTCAAAGCACTGGGTGACTTCTTCGCACATTTGCTAATTGATTTAATCCGAGTGATCAACAGCCTTTTATAAGACGCAGTCATGTTGCACAGTTGGTTTCAGCAATTCTTCACTAAATTTAATTATCCATGAAATCAAATGAGGCTTCGGCATATATAAAGGTAGCACTAAATACTTCCTTTAAAAGATTTAAGAACACTTAATCTTATGAAGTTATGTCTTTCGAGCTAATAAAACAAGATGAACTGAGTCCCTCTTACACGTTATATGAAACATAAACAGGAGTGTGTGATCATAAATTACAAAAAAATATAAATGATCCCATTTCAGTTCAGCAACAGAAACTTGTGAATACATACATGCACAGACTCTTCAGCCACTTTATTAGGTACGCCCGTTCAGCTGTTTGTTAATACAAATATCTAATCAGCCAGTCATGTGGCAACAACTCAGCGGATTTAAGCATGTACACAGGATCAAGAAGACCTGCTAAAGTTCAAACCGAGCTTCAGAAGGCGGAGGAAAAGAGATTTAAATGACTTTGAGCCAGCGGGTGTCAGTATTTTAGAAACTGCAGATCTAGTGGGATTTTTCCACACAGCCATCTCATGGGTTTACAGAAAATGGTCTGAGAAAATAGAAGCTATCCAGTCAGTGGCAGTTCTCTGGGTGAAAATCCCTTGTTGATGCCAGAGTGCTTCGAGCTGGTAGGAAAGCAACAGTAACTCAATTAATCATTCATTACAACCACAGCATGCAGAAGAGCACCTTTGAACAAACAACACATCAACCCTTGAAGCAGATTGGTTGCAGCAGAAGACCCCACGAGGTGCCACCCGAGGACTGCTTAAACCTCACAGTCTGCTAATTACTGTTGCTGACTATGTCCATCCCTTTATGACCACATTGTAACCATGTTCGGATGGCTGTTTCCAGCAGGATAACACATGTTACAAAGCTTAGTAGTTTCTTGAACATGACAATGAGTTAACTTTACTGAAATATCACCAGATCTAAACACAATAGAGCCATGCCCAGACGTTACAGATCCCTGCGTGCAAATGCTTGGTGACCCCCCCCTTTTACCAGTTTGTGTTTATGATCATGTACAAAGAATAATTCTGAATGGAAAGCACTGTTTCCACTATAAAAAATTAAAATATAAAACAAAATTAAAATCACAACTTTACTAAAAGTCACATTCATATTAAATAAATAAAAAACAGCCAATATTTATAGGGTTAACACAATAATAATATGGTAAAACACACACACACACACATGCACATACACATGAGAGAGAGAGAGAGAGAGAGAGAGAGAGATATCTTCTTCCTGCTTCTCGTTGTGTCGGTCTCCCAGACATTCCCCTGTTTTTCCTCACCTCTTGTATAACTTCTTTCCCTCGAGCTGTTGAACTTTTTCCTAGTCCCACTCCCTGATGACTGTTAGCTAATAATTAATGCACAGGTAAAGTTACAAGGTTGAAAGTTCAGGTTGAATGTTTTCTTGGGAAAAGCACTTTTGAGATGTGTCCATGTAGGAAGGGAATAAAAAAAAGAGAGAGAATTGAATTAAAAAGTTGCAAAAGCAGAAATATTGCCTGTGAACTCACTTATTTGGTTGTGAAGAGCAGCAGGTCATCCACTGATGGTGAAAGTCTAACTCCTTCACTTAGATTTAACCACCATGAGGTCAGTAATACACTGAGCCAGTGAGCTGCTGCTACAGCTAACCTCCAGATCAGCTTCATGAAAGTTGTCTCAGCAAACTGAAAGTTAACTGCAATGTTTTCATCATGATTTGGTTGAATGAAAAAAGTGATTAAACAAATTCAATTAATTTTGCTAATTTCTGCTTCTTTTATGCATTTTGGAAGTACTGAATCTGAATGAAAATGTAATTAATTGGGTTTGGCAGAGACCACAAATAAATACAGACTACTGTATTCTACCCACGATATCATTATGGATAATACATGATAATATATGAATTCAAGAGCTGAAGTTTAAGTTGTGTAAGAGAATAAAAAGTTATTTTTATTTGCCTTTTATTTGTGCCCCCAGCTGTGCGCTGGGCTCTGTGTACATGGCCAGAATACCCACTGGATAAACCAACCCAGAACAGAGGACCTTTGGGATGTGGAGATTTACATCAGCTGACAAATCTGCAACAACTGTGTGATGTTATGATGTGACCATGGACCAGAATCTCTGAGGAATGTTTCCAGCACCTTGTTGAATCTATGTCACAAAGGATTAAAGCAGTTCTGATGCTATATTTACACATTAGAGAACACTATTCACACATCTGCCTGGAACAAACACCCAGTCAGGTGAAGGTCTCAGGACTCATGTCTGTAATGTCTTTACAACTGTGTCTTTTGCAAAGTGAAGATGCCATTAATCACAAATAACCATAAAGAGGCTTGTGGTCCAACACATAGTGAAGGATACCAGTTTGCTGCCCAGTAAAATTCTACTCACCATAAAAAAATAAAGGAAAACAAAAACAAACATACGATATCACTATCAGAGCTGTTGTGTTCACTGTACCAGTGAGTCATCATAAATCTGTTTGTAGGTTTCTCTGAAAAAACAATCATAGCCAAATTCTGCATCTCTATTGAAAACCCACAATCACTCACCTCTACTGATGAGCACTGATCAGTGAGCCAGATAAACTGTTGCACTCACTGCTCAAATCAAAACAACCATGATCAGATCAGGGCGTCCCGACCTTACATCATGTTTATGCCCTTTTCAATTCTCTGCTGTAGTGGGTGCTGAAGTGTGGATGCAGTAAAGGGAAAGGGGACAGAAGAGGTTGATGGTGGTGGACGGTTTTGTGTTTGCAGCTGGACACATTTAGTGATTCGATCATGGCACATCACTTGGTAGCTAAACGTTGCTTGCTAGTGGACATTCCAGACACAGCTTCCCTAGTTTACCCTGTAATGTATTTACCTCCTACGCATCGGCCACTCCGCAAATATCCTTTGCTCTCACTGGTGGTCACTTCAGTTGTTTGACTTTAATCTGAGATGCCGAGGTTGGGACCTTGAAGCTGATGAATGCTGTTGACTTTCTGTATGGGACACTAGACAACAAAGTGCAACAAAGCCTACATAAGGAGGCAACAGTGGTGACTGTCAACCAGGAGGTTTATATGTAAGCTTGTTTCCACAGCTGAAAAAAAATTACCATCCATAAATTGAATTTTCGAGTTCGGTATCTCTGATTTTTTGATTTAGTATGCTAAAAATAACTTGAAATATTAAGTTAGCTCTGCAAATCAGGAAGCTCTTTGACGATATGTTATTTACTTAGTATCTGGAAGTAGAAGGCAAATGAGCCCATTGACATGAGCACATTGATTCACACCGATACATATTTTTATGCAGTTATAATTTGCTTAAGGGTATTTAAACCTGAAGAAGCTGGCACAGATTTGTTCACACTGCCATACACTGGTAGCTCAATGATGCTGTCACTACCCAGTTTTGAGTGTCGAAAGCATCTGGTAACAAGGAAATTACATCTTTCTAAAGCTTCGTAATTGACAGCGCTAACTCAAAATTTTAAAATTCTAACTTTCTGCCACTAAAAGAATGCCATACACAACTCGAAATTTCGACTTTTTAACTGTGAATTTCGAGCATTTTTTTCAGTGGTAGAAACAGGCTTCTGATTAGAAGATTTGTTTTACTAGTTAGTTGCTTTGTTTTAATTCTCAGTATTTTATTTTCCTTTTATGACCATTCTGTTAAATTATGCCACCAAAAGTAGTTGATTAGGTTTAAAAGATTGTAATCAAGTACAAACCCCATTCTGAAAGAAAAGATCTGAATAATGTTAATAAAAATTTTCCTGAAAAGATTTCCAGATCTTTTAAATTCATATTTTATTCACAATAGAAGATAGAAAACCTATCAAATATTTAAACTGAGAAAAACTGCAATGTTGAAAAAAGAAAAAAGGTCATTTTTAATTTGATGATGTACTGCGGCCATCAAAATCAATTTTCCCCCTTGGCTGTATGTAGAAATTCTGTCCATCCACATCATCTTTTGCAATACCAATCTATCTGCCAATATCTATCTGTCAATATCCCGCTCCTCATTCCCAACCAAGAGTGCATCCCAGTCACTTCACCAAAACCCAGCACCCTTAGTCCATTGGTTGCACGTAGAAAGTCTGTCCATAAATGTAAATGGAACCGGTGACAAAAGGCAGCTCCAGCACCCGCTGGGAATGGGTTTGGCTTACTGTAAAGCAAACTCTCACTACAATTGTACAGGAATCAAATAGCTTGCAACAATAGGCTTCATATCACATTCTCCTATAGCATCTCCCACAAGAAACCCTGAGGTGATGCTGCAAATGTCTTCTCCATGTCCACAAAACACACAGAGAATGGTTTGGAAAACCAATACACACCCTCAAATACAATATCAATAACGTGAAAACGACAATGTCCCTCATAAATGTGAGAAACAATTCAGCAATACTCTCCTCTCCAACACCCTGGTGTGGACCTGTGTTCCTCCTGCAGCTGGAACACACCGTGTGGCCCCAGTTTGCCATCACAATCCAAAGATACTACTGACTTCCATGCTACATTGCTGATGTATTTCAATAATAACAGTTTCAAAGCTTTGTTGGATGATGGAGCTTAATTGAACGATAAATTGTTCTGAATAAATTGTTCTATAAACTGTTACTGCTCCCTGATATGGAACTCTGTCCTTTAGAAACCACCAACTTTTACTTTGCTGCACTTTTGTTTTCATTCTTAAAATGAATCATATTTGCCTATTTAAAATAGCGCTACAAAACACCTTAGATGTTGCCTAGAAGAGATCTTCAGTTTCCTAGATCAAGCAAGTCAGTCTTGTACACAGGTTGGCAACAATAACAAGTGCTGAAAATGTTCAGTCGGTATCTTGTTGCCATTTCATGTCTGATTTCTGATGCAAAAAAAAAAAAATTGTTTACCTGGTGTCATAAATAGGATCAGTCTCTGCACTTTGAAATAAGCTACAAGAGGTAACTTGCGAGTTCACTTTCTAATTCACAGCTACCAAAAGGTTCCAAAAGAGCACAGCTGGAGCTAGACATTAGAGGAATATTAATGTGCGACTGGATCTACCACTGAGGTATTGACAAAAACAAACTCTCAAAAGGAGGGAACCACCATCACTAATGCCTGGCAATATGAGTGAAATCTGACGATGACCTACAAGATATACATGGCCATCAGTGATGCAGGAGGTAAATGTAGGCTACAATAGAAGAAGTTTAAAACACATTCAGCACTGATTCTTAATACGCAAAAGAGACTGTGGCTGCGATTGTGCAGCCTTCCAGGAGACATTATCAAGTGAAGCAGTGAGTTTGAGAGATATCAGTTCTGGCTACAAAGCATGGCTGACATAATCACTGTAGATAAGATTGTGAGTGAAATTATGCACAAAAGCAAAGATTGTGAATTTGGTGGATTGCAAAGAAGCATGCGAGGGAGTAAAGGGGTAAAACTGTGTTCACCATGACTGCTCAAGACCTTACAGAGAAAATAGAAAGCCAAGATGCTGATGAAGATGACAGTTGACAATCAACTAGTGAACTACTACTGAACATCAATAATATAGTCGGCTGTTGTTTGTGAAATCTGCTACTTAGCTGCTTAGCATCTCGTCACGAGTTGCTGTGCTATAATGTGTGCTACAAGTATAAACTATGAGGTCTCACAGCTAGAGATTACCTACCAGTTTCTATATCAAACACAGCTGCACCTCACTGGGACATAACCTGCCTGTAAACATTTCAGGGTGAAAGTAATTCCAAGAACACTAAGCTGGCGATTGAACCACAGGCTAACAGTTTCTTCAAAGACATTAAAAAGAGCATCTTCTGTTTCTTGATAATCCTGAGGTCTTCTGGCTGAAGGTTGCAGCAGATTTCACACGTCAGAGGTTATTCCTTCCTCTTAGATATCCAAATACCCACAGATGCTACATATCAAGGACAAGACAGCATGTACAGACAGCTAAATCAAACCAAAAAAGATGTTTACATGGCTTTCAAATGGAGTTGATAAGTCCTTCAGAGCCAGTATAGTGTTGTCTCTTTCTACACCATATGATGTCTAAGCTTATACGTTTACAAAGAAGATAGTGGCATTTATACAGCAGTGGAGAAGAAGGAGAAGAAGTTAGCATGTACACTTTATGTGGCTGGCAGCCAGCCATTATCATGAATAACAATAGACGAGCCAAGGCCGCACATCTTTCTTTGTGTTTCCCTCAAGATAGTTTTTATAAATGCAACACATATCATTTGAGGAGCATAGTCTTTACAAAGTATGGACAGTTCCTGGAATCTGTTTCAGCAACCTACTGGAGTTTTGCACCCTGGGAGGGACAGCGTTATCAAGGATGTTGGACTACTAGGAATACACATAAATCCTAAGTTTGACATGCCTTTCATTACCCAACACTTTAATTTTCTGGACATTCAAGTTTTGTTTACTATTAAATATTTTCTGTTCGATTCCTCATTTGATTCCTTACAAGTTTCCTTATTGTTTATATTTTTATCTTCATCAATTTCCTCAGTCTTCCTTCAATCCTGAACTCTTAATTCCAGATTATTTCAGAGTTTATTTTTTTCCATCATTGTTTCTTGTCCCATCCATTTGTTTCATCAGCCCTAGTTTAAGTTTAACAACATGCCTGCATTTCCTCCTTTAGGCAGCTCACTTCCCATTTTATTTTGGTAGTTTGTTGTCTGTAATTTCTTCTGTTTGATGTTACTTCCCCTTTTATCTGATTAGTTTCAGCTGTCTCTTGTTACCCGGGTGTCAGAATCAGAATCAGAATCAGAAGACTTTATTTATCCCCAAGGGGCAATTAACAAATAACCAAGCAGCATACGTTGAAGATAAGGACAATAAGAACAGGCAATAGGAGTGAAATAATAAATACACAGAATATACAGTATATACAGTTTTAAAATTATAGAGTTTTAAAGTTAAAGTGACTGAAGGTGAATAAATAACTGTAAGTGACTAAAAGTGAATAAAGTGTCAGTAGTGTAAGAAGAGTGTAGTTTATGTTTCTGGTGTGGGAAATGTTCTTATCGGCTGGAGTTAAAAGGCAGGGTGGCTTTGGGGACAAAGGTGGCTCTCCTCCTCTCAGTCCTGCAGGAAATGCAGCGGAGGCGTCGGCCAGAGGGGAGCCATTGAAATGCGGGGTGAAGAATGTGAGCGGGGTCGCTGATGATTTTGGCTGCCTGTCTAAGGGCCTGTTGGCTGAAAACCTGTGCCAGAGTTCTGACAGGCAGTCCAATGATTTTAGAGCACACTGATGCAGTGTGCTGCAGTCTGTTCCTGTTCTGAAGGCTGAGGGAGTGGAACCAGCAGGTGATGGAGAAGGTCATGATGCTTTCCAGGAAGGCATAGTAGAAAGTCATCATGATGGGTGTGCTGACTCCAAAGGAGTTGAGTTTCCTAAGGAGGTATAGCCATTGGTGGCACCTCCTGAGAATCTCCTCTGTGTTGGCAGAGAATTTCAGGAGGTGTACTCCTCAACTACCTCCACTGGCTTCCCGTGGATGGTGGTGGTGACTGAAGCAGCCAGATCCCTCAATGTATTTTGGGTGTTTCTTCCCTCATTACCTCATATGTGTTCATAGCTTCATATTTCATGTGTACCTGCTCTGTTGTTCTTAGTATATTGCTGCTGTGGGTTCCTTCTGATTTCTTTTGGAGTTTGAACCTTGTTTTGTCCCTTTTTTTGGATTTCTTGTTTTAGATTTAATCAGTCTCAATAAAGGCTCCCCTTTTGTTCTGCCAAGTTTGCATCACAAGTTTCCTTTGTTTAAATTGCTGGCATAATTAAGGAAATAAAACTTTATTTCTCACTGAAACTTGTTATTTTAAATTTTCCTAATTTCCAGTGATGTAGTAGTTGAAAATGATGGCTGAATCGACTGTCTAATGAAAACACTAAACTCAGCCCAAATGGATGAAAGCACTAGAGAAAAGAACAATTAAGAAAATCTATGTATGGATCTATGCTATGCTTTCATAGAGTCTGGAAAAGTTAGACATACAAATGAGCCAGATTATTTCCACATTTCCATATTTACTTGCAATTTTTCATCCTCTTTTATGTGGTTTGACCCTCAGCAACGTGGTTGAGAGAAAACAAATCAGTGAATACAATGATGTGCTTGAATAACTTTAAACTCTCACTGGTAAACTACACAGTAGTTTAATTTACATCTTTGTTAAGATGTAGTGAACTGCTACACCTTTTTGTTTATTCATCTCTCCCTTTTCTGCTTGTTATTCCTCATTTGATCTTCTTGTAGGTTTTCACCAGCTTTAATTACAGCCAGAGTTTTGTTCTTTATACCCGCCTTGTGTATTCTTTATCTGGATCCTTAATTTGAACTAAAATGTAACAACCATTTGGGAGTCATCCCTGCAGCAGTGTGCTGATGACAGTCAGCAGGGTTTATTTGATGTTATTGTCCAATATTGGGATGTTGATCTTTAGTATTCAGACATTATCTGATAGCAATCTCATTATTGAAGCTATAGTGCAAATCTATTATAGACACATCTGCAGACAAACAACAACTATAATCACAATCCCAGATTTCAGACATGAAATCCAGACAGATAAAAGATGAATAAAACAAATCATAAACAAAACGACACCTGACTATTTCATGCAAGCTGCGTGTATTTTCCACATGGATTTAGCTCTCTGTGCAATACAGATTTGTGAAAGGGAGAAAAAAAAAGTTTTCAACAATTAACCTGTACTCTGACACCTTTCTGACAACACTGCAACAGTGGCATGATGGTATTATCCTGACCTTTTACTTGAAATGTGAGATGTGTGATCAAAGATCACAGTCCGACATGACGTGGCGCTCGCAGCTTCCTGTGACTCCTGAGCCATTTGGCAAGCTTACGTGATCAGTGAGACTTGGGAAGTCTGTCAAGAAGGCCAGTCTAAAATATTCTTCTTCTTTAGTTTGTATTGTGAGGAAATGGAGTGAACAAGTTAACCAATAATAAGCCAGTACAGACAAAAATAAATAAATAAAAAAGCTCCCAAATTATTCGGCTTCCTGCTGAGACAACCCAAAACTCATAAACTGACAGCTGGTAGTCCAGCAATGTGAGCCTATTGGATTCCATGACAAAGACACATCTACTGGCTTTCTCTTGGCTAGCCCCTGCTGGGCTAGGCAGCTTTATATTTTGTCCAGAGAACATCTGGCAACCTACACATGCAGAAGGTTCGGTCTCAATCTTGCATGTCCCCTGGGCCTGGACGCTGCCAGGCCTGTTGCCCCGCACCCCTCCACCATGCTCCATCTCCCAGCCCAGCCACAACCTGCTACAGCTGGACCTTGGCTCAGTCCCCCGTGGCCTGCTTCTAATCAAAAACAGCCACAGTTGGCAGACAGCACCCGCAGTTATGATATTATGAGACACCAGCAGACCTTTTGAACACTGAACGCTCATTTATTTGGGGTGGGTCCCAGATATCAGTGGAGAATTTTAAATAGGGATGACTTTCCACAGACTTTTCTGTTATTATCAACAAATGTTTATTGCACCAGTTGTGTCCTTATAGTACCTGTTGCTTGCTGAAGGATTGCACTAAATCCCAAAAAATATCTATTACCTGAACTCACAAAAAGGACATAAAATACTAGCCTTTCATTTTTATATTTGTGCACATTTGCATGAAAGGAAAACATAAAGAAGGGACAGCTTTGAATTTCACTTGCTTATTACAATGATTACAAAATTACATGTAGAATTGTATATTTTATTATATATCATATATCTTCCATTGTACTGTAGCTTGTTTTTTGCAGCCCTTTGCAGCTGTAAAATTATGGCCTATAGCCAGCCAATAAATACTTTTTTTTGCATAGAGTTTAACAAATACTTGAGTTATCATTCAAGGTTCAAATGTGGGTTATCTAACTGCAGCAAGCACTTCTAGTTTAAATGGGTACTTTGGCAATAAGAGCAATAAAAGTACCAGAAAACAACCCAAAGGTTACTTCTATCACCTTCAAATGAGCCATGCTTGTATCATCTCGCAGAACTCTTGCTTAGAGGATCGACTGTTCATGCTTTAGAGGTTAATTGATTTTCAATTGCTTAATTTAAAATGGGAGCTGTTTTTCTGATCACAAACCAGAAAGACAAGGCCAGCAGTTCTCCTGGGACTGAGAAGCACATTCCTCATATAACCCTCCAAACAGCGAATTATTAAAACACAGAAAGAGATAAAACTCTCTCCTCAGAAGTTAACAACAACCATCACTGTTGTGCTGAGGGGCGTCTCGAGTGCTGAGTGTATCTTATGTTACTCAACAACAGAGGCGGGGAGCGACGGTGCACTGGAGGACAGCACAGAGAATTAGAGCTTTAAATAATTTCCCTTCTGTTTTCTTATCTTATAAATGTTTTCCTAGGAGCTACTGCATCTCTAAATTTTTTACAATAGAGAGTACATACATACACAAATTATAACACATGCAAAAACACTGAGTCAGTTAGAGTCTTATGGCCAGCCAATGGTGGCAGGCCATGTGGTGTTTGTGGGCGGCCATTCCCTATGGCAGCATGTGAATTGCATAATGCAACCTGTGAGCCACCCTGTTTGTTTTCATTTACAGACCAGTCATTAAGAGCTGTGTGTTAGGCCATAAAGTGCGAACTGGACCTTATTGCACTTCCACATGATGCAGTGCTCACACCCTTGGGAGCAATGTAGCATATTGCTTAGAAGAAAGACTGTAAAGATGAATAACAGCACAAAGCTCGGACATGTAAGTCATAGTTTACTTGATAATAGTTAAATCAATAAGTGTCATGCAAGTTCTAATTGAAAGAAGCCAGAATGTTCTGATGCAAGGGAAAAAGACCTTTTTTTTCCACTTCAGACAACCTGTTAAAACACTGTGTTGTGTCATACGTGGCCCTGCATCAGGGTTCAGGTCATTGCAAAGCCCTAGTTAAGTCCACCTGTCTTCACACATCCTTCCCCACTTTTTCCAAGGCGAGCACTTCAGCAGCTTGATAACATTCCCAACACAGACAGAGATTAAGTTCTTTTCAATTTGAACTGGATGATTCTCTTGTCTGCTTCTCTTCAATGCCACTCTCGACATCAAAAGCTTTGGCAGGGTTCTGAACAAAGTCAATCAGTCCTTGTTATTTTTTAATTTATTTTTTTATAAAAGGCAGCTGCCCTACATCCAGCATGATAGCTACGTAAAGGGCCAATGTGTAATGATGCACATGTGGAGAAATAATTATCTAATTTCACTGGGATGTGTCACCCAGCACTGAAATGAGAGGGATCAAAGATTACCGTGTTTGTTTTCTGTGCCGTGTCCTCCTCCGTCGGTTCGTTTCAAGACTGCTCATGAGTTTTGGTGCAGGCCTGTTTTAGAAAACCTTACTTCAGTATGAACAAAAAAACCAAAAAGACTATTTGTAGGGTTTGACTTTAGGTCCACAGTGAACCTACTCCCAAATATAAGACCAGGGGCCCAGCCTTTCTTTGGAAGTCTTTCCAAAGAAAGGCTTTGTGAAGGAATGCGAAGATTTTGAATTTTGAAATGTATTGCCATGAGTTTGCAGCTGTCCCTATTAATTAAGACTCCACCTGCACTGCCATTTATACTACGCCAGGGTAGTAGAGTAATAGATAAATAATTAAATCAGAGGAAAGTTGTTTTTCTGCTATCTACTATAGACATTTCTGTTTTTATTATAGTGGATACAAGTTTTTAAAAAATCTGTGAGTTAACAAAAACTTTATTATTTTATAAATAGACAGTCTGGGCAATGGGCTACCAGAAGCTTTTCTGTCTTTTTACACATTTATCATGTAGAGAAACTGAGACGTACTGTTGAAATTGCGCTTTTTTCTTGAATTAAAATATTTCAGGGATTAAATGTTTAGTTAAATGTCTTTACACCGGTCCGGTCCACTAAGAACCGAAGTGGGCTGTATGTGGCCCAAAATCTAAAATGAGTTGACATCACTATTCTAAAGTGTGTAAGCAATTTTAACTATGCAGTAAATGTACTATCCAGAAAGTATAGCCACCTCAGGGACATATGAAATGCTAACTAGTGTATGACCTTGATAAATCGAACTATATTCTATGCTTTCCTCCCAAGCAAATGAGTAAAACAACATATAAGTACGTTTATGCTGAGTGATGAAGTCCCGAGCAGCCTATGACTATGACTCTTTATCATTTCAGTGCAAAGATGAAGTACATTGCAATACAGCCAAAAAATTCACAAATGGAGATGGTTTGCTTTGTCCACAGTTGATTTTTCAATCAGTAGTTGGACTTTTACAAAAGAGTCCACTGTTTGGTTTCTATCATCTGCTGACAACTGACCTTTGCTAAGTTAACCATGAACTTTTCTTGACCGAGTGGTCATCATCAGTATACTTGGCAACAGCAGCCGCATAAGAGGAGAGATTGTCAGACATCAGATGCCAAGGCGTCGCCTACAAGTAAATCTGCAGCAGACCAGCAAAGCAGCCAACAGCATATTGCCAGGAACGCAAACACCAGATGAACAAAGCCAAGACATCAGCTCACAATATTCCTCTGCCATGAAGGGGTGCTGGAGGCTGACAGCTGATATGAGAAATGAATGGAGTCGCTGAGTAACTGCAGCACCAGCAGGGAGTGTGTCGCAAACATGATTATTCCCACACAAAGTCATCCTCAAGCTGCATTACTGTTGGCAGATGGGGGCTGCTTATGAGATGCTACATGAACAGTATGCATGCGTGTTCTGCAGCAGCATTAAAAAAAATGTCCTTTAAATCTACCACCTTACCGCAACGTGTGTGTTAGAGATGTAGTACAGCAGGTGGAGTACGGTCAGCACCACCAGGCTTTATATTGGAGACTTCATTTGACTTTGAAATTGGTGGTTAGTCCTTCATTGCCTGATATAGAACATGTTTCATGTTAGTTTTATACATTATATTTTTTTCACTTTTAGTGAAACATGCTATATAATTTTTGTCATTTTCACCTCAGACACACAAATACAAGTCTGTCTGAGACTGACTTTTGCCATTCACATAGCTACCATGAGTGCGTCATGCTTGCATTTGCAGGCATGCGTTTGTGTGCAGTATGCATGCACTTTCCCTTTGCTTGCAGTGCGGCAGCTGTGCCAGACTCTAATTCGCAGAACTGATGGCTACAAGCATGCTGCTGAGCAGGTAGCAGGCAGCAGGGGGGCATTGGGTGGCTCGAGGGATGCTGAGAACACAGGAAGATGCGCTCAGTGTTTTTGGACAATGTGACTCGCTGAAATATCAAACAGCCATTGTAATGTGTCATGCTCTATGAGTGTGGCGCTTACATCACACTCAACAGGTGGAACTGAAAGTAGTGAAATATCACATGGTGAGCAAGAATGAGTACACAGAATGAGCAAAGAGTCAGGGAGGGGGCTAATGAATCACACTCCTTAAGGTCTTAAATAGACCCAAAAGCATTACTGTCAAAAGCAGATGGTAATGAGAGTTGCTAGGACGCTGATGTTGCCATTACATCAGTGAGATCTTTGAAATCTGTGGAGGGGACGTGATTTGATTCCTAATGCAATGGGGAAAATCACATGTTATCTGTGTTAGTTGTGTTTACCAAATCACGATCTATGTGCACGAGTCTATTATGAATCTATTTGTCTATGAGGTAAGCAATCCATGCCTAAAGAAAGGAAATGTGATATTTCAGACATCAGCTGTGTAATATTTAAAAATTACACTTTTTTAATCTGGTTTGAAACTTTGTTGAAGGCTGTATATGTCAGAGGGTTTTGGTGGCTGGAATTATGTTGAAAACTGCTCATTACTTAATGCACTTCTGCAAAGTCACACAGTAGTTGCAACCATAAAATAGCATCTGCAAAGCGTTGAGAAGTGTAGTATTGTCACTGCGTTGTGTTTCACCACTGCATGCAGCACTGTTTCTGTTTTTCTGGATGCTCATCCAAGATTTATTGTCTTGTATAAAGTGGCAAGCAGAGCAACCTAGTTTTGACATGTATTCATTTAGATGGGAAACTCAGCTTAGGATAAGAGTTCAATCCCTGCTGACTTCTTAACCCTCACTGAGGCGCCAAAAAAAAAGAAGGGAAAGTTGCTTCACCCCGGCGCTCACCAGCTGCAACATGAAAGGAAATAACTTTATCCCATCAACTTTGAAGTGAAAGTTGTCATCTCTGCTCAGTCTTCAGCGCTCCCGCTTCACCTCTGCCAGCTCCTTTCCTCGCTGAGGTGGGGTGGAGAGAGTGGGGAGAGGGGATGTTGGGGTTGGAGGGCAGCCAGCTAGAAGATAAAGTTGCCATGGTGATTGTGCGTCCCTTCTCTCGGGGGACCTGTCATATTAGAAACTGCTTCCCTTAGCAGTGACTTCCACGGGCTGTTCCCCTCCCATTGTACGCTGAGTGTGCATTAATGCCGGCTGACATTTAGCTGTTAGGCCCTGCAAACAGATTGGAGATGATGGCTGTGATGGGCAGCGTGGTAATCCTGCACACCATGATAAGAGAGCATCCGGCAGGAGCTGTCGCTGTCCCACTGCTTCAGAATTTGAGTGGAAACATCTTAGAGAAATAAAGGTTGATGAGGCAAGGAAAAAAAAAGTTTAAGTGCGTGATATCAGGTGTGCTGAGCTGGATTTATAATATGAACTCAGTCGGTGTCTGGCTTTGAAGTTTTTCATATTCTACTATTCTTACTAGATACTTGACAGACACCTGCTTCCTTAAAGGGAGTGCCAAACCCCCCCTACTGTGATAGCCTAGTGAGGCTAATGACCTCATCTTCTACTTACACATGTTTGCCTCCAGGTTTAAATAGAAAAGATGACTTTAAATCTGTTGCACACGCTACAGCATACCACCGCTGTGTGTTTGGTAACAGAAAGACTTCTCTCTTTTTTTTTCCTTTTTTTACAAATATTGTTCTTTGTCTTCGGGGTATTGTGAGAAGAGCTCTTATCCTGAAAAGATGTTGTGATTGCAGTTTAACTCAGAGTTTAGACAGGTTTCCACATTAAAATGGGAAGCTAGTGTGAGATTTACATCTACAGGGACTGGATTCAAATGTTAGAAAATGTTTGCAACATAATTTGGTAATTATATTTGGCCCAGTTTGACTTCAAATGACACAAATTAAGTTTAGCATTTTTTTTTAATTTTCTATCTAACAGAGAGAGTGTAGCCTCATTAAATTGGTGGAGTTTGGACCCAAAGATAGACCCCCTGCAGAGAGAAATGACTCGAGGATTAACACTTAAAAAGAAGCACACCCTTTTATGCTTTATATTCTGTAACAGCATGAAGTTTCAATAACAAACCAGTGGCTTATTCACTGTAACTTTTGGTGCAAATACACCTTTAACTATCCCATTTTAACAGTCTGTCACTGGATATTTTATTTTGTAAGAAATGAAAACCCTTTTCAAAATTATCAGTGTGTGAATAGGGAAAAATGTGTTTTAATTTTAATGTTTGACCTTACAGTTAGAGCACCTTGGGAAAAAAACGCCATTTACTTCAACGCTGAGACACTGTGGGTCAGGGAGAGAGAGAGCGAGAGAGAGAAAGAGCCGACGCAAGATCACGACAGCTGTTAAATTAAATCCGTCAGGGGGTGTCACATTATTGAGTCTGTGCTACATGTTTATTCCCAGTGGGGACATTTTCCTGTGAATTCCATAATAGGCTCTACGGGTCGTTGAGAGGCGAAGCATTCCCTATCGGTGCGTTTGTTTAATAAAAAGAAACACAATAAAAAAAGAATCTTTGACATCTTTAAGCTTCAGCGCTTCTAAACAGGTCATAAAAACTCAATGAGAGACACTCAGAGCGCGCACCCGCTCCACTAGGATTCAGTGACGTAGGCTGAAGCTGAATAACCTGAGCGCTCCACTGATGAGCGGACGCGCCAGTGCGCACCTCCCCATAATAATCTGGCTGAGCAGCGTCGCTGTCTTTTCAGCACCACTCACTCACAATCCAACCAACCGGAGAGGCAAGACAGCAAAACTGAGTTCTCTGCAGCCCGATTTGGGGTTTTTTTTTTTCCCCTCTCCATCTCTTTTTCTTTCTCTGTGATGATAACAACTCAATAGACTGCAACTCATTTCCTAGTAAAGGAGTTATCAAAACCTGTTTTTCTTCCACCACCTGCAGAAAGAATTTAGATTTACTGGTGTCTTTTTATTTAAGTGGACCGTGTGGTTGGTGGATGTCTGCTGTTATGATTTTTCACTGCGGATTCTGATCTAGTTTTTTGCCATGGTTACACTGTAGATGAAGTTTGATCTGTTTTTTATCTTTTCTTTTTTCTTGCTACACTTTGAAAGTCCAGAAAATGTCCGCGGCCACTTGAATGAATGAGTTGTGTTGTAGGAAGTTTGGGGGGTTTTTTTGTTTATTATTATTTTACAGAAGACTTTCAAACGTTAAGTGCGTAATTTAGGATCATTTTCCCCTTTTTTACGGTGGGATTTGTGTAGTCTATCTTGTCAGGATGCTGGCCTTAGTAGTTGGACTGTTGTATCTAGTCGCTGGACGCGCGGTGCGAAGCCAGGATGCTACAGGTAGCCGCTTTGTATGTAACGCTATTCCTCCGGGCGCAGAGCCCGGCTGCGGGTATGGTCCTACGGGGAACCGTGTCCAGAGCAGCAGCCCAGTGGAGGACGAGCTTCGGAATACGATCATCCAGCTTAGGGAGACCATCCTGCAGCAGAAGGAGACCATCGTGAGCCAGCAGGGAACCATCAAGGAGCTCAACTCTAAGCTTGCGCGCTGTGAGGCGGCAGCCGACGAGTCGTCGCAGGGCAAGTCCCGAGGTCAGGGCTCCAGACGGAAGGAGTACGGCAAGAACACCATGGGAGACTTGCCCCGGGACCCCAGTGAAACTATAGATCAACTGGGCAAGACCATGCAGAGTCTTAAAGGTCGGCTCGAGAACTTGGAGGTAAGGTGGAAACATGCTGTGTACATATAAGAAAAGCACTTTTGTCTTATTTCCCTCTCACCCCCCGTGAACATAAGATGCACCATTGCATCGTTTCCAGTTTCCCCCCCTCTACTATCATGTATTACTATAGAACATTGCGCGTCTGATAATATTCCCCGCCGCAGGAGACCTCTCGGGGGAATCGGGAGATCAAAGGGTCACGTAATGGGCATGTCACATCAATACCCCTTTAATCATTAAAAGATATCTCTGATGGCGAAACCCACTGCATAAGAGCCATCAATAAGAGATGAGTAACAAAAAAAATCTTGTCAAAGGTGTAATCATGCATGTGGTGCAGGAATTTGCAAAGCAACCTTGAATAATTTATGAGTGCCGCGTGTATGTGTTCCACATACGCTTTTATTTGCGGTCGTGTGGCTAATTATTCATGGCAGCTGATGATTTTGATTTCCCCAGATTTTACCTGCATCAGAGCATTACATTTTCAAATCAAATCAAATGCTTAATGGTTTGTCTTGTTTGCCTGAGAGTTCTGCACCATCACCAGCCCTCTGCTCAGTCCCATTTAATTCCACATGGCTCAAAGATCACATTTACCCGATAGTGAGGTCAACTATAGTGAAGTGGGTTTTTTTTTTTTTTTTTACATGCAGTAGACGCTAATATAAGCCCTGGCTTTGTCGCTTATGTCATGTCACTGCGCACTGTGTTTTTCACCATCTGACAGCCCTGATGCCATAAGCAGTTATAATACTGTTTTTAAATTCAAGGCTATTTTTATATTCCGTATACTGCATTGCTGATCCATCTATCTCTCTACTCCCTTCCCTCCTCTCCCTCTTCACTTGATTGGAAGCTTCAATACCCCGATTGGATGAAGGATGCACTGCAGTCATAAGGATACATATTACATTGCATTTTAATCACATATCTATTGATCTGGACCTGCTTAACACCCTGATTATTGCAAAACCGGTGTTGCTGATAGCGATATGGCTGTCTAGAGTAGGATGTGCATCTCTTACCAAAGCCATCTACACACATCAACAGTTGCAGTCAGGACCATGTGACTGTTTGCTTCTGATTTCAGTCAGATTACCAAATAACTTCTTCAATTGAGGCTGGGATGGTGCCATTGTGTCAGGAAAAAAATTAATCAGACGAGGCTGTGCCACAAGGTTTCTGAATTCCATGGCGAACCAGGCAGCAAAGGAAAGGAAAGGAATGTCTGAGGGCCATTTTGCAATCAAACCATGCACCCCCTATAAACATGAGGCTGTAGAGCTGTTTCCTTATGTCCAAAAACAATCTCGAGTCAAGCATTGTGCCATCTACCAAATACACAACATATCCACAGATGTGGATCAATCAGTGTCTTCATTTTGATATTGCTGTATCAAAAAAAAAAAATAGTGCTAAAAGGATATCAGACCTAACTTCAGTCATCTACTGCAAATCTGGGTATTTATACAAATGTTTGTTTGGGGATTAACAGGACAAAATGCTATCTATCTATCTATCTATCTATCTATCTATCTATCTATCTATCTATCTATCTATCTATCTATCTATCTATCTATCTATCTATCTATCTATCTATCTATCTATCTATCTATCTATCTATCTATCTATCTATCTATCTATCTATCCACCTCCCAGCAGCAGAGTTTGCGTCTCCCCATCACAAATGTGTCAACCGCTGGTGTCTCGGCCCTGACTCCCTTGCCACCAGAGCTCAGGGAGCTGCTGCGGCAACGTTTGGGGGCGCTGGAGACCCAGCTCCTCCGGAAGGTGGCTGAGCTGGAGGAGGAGAAGAGCCAGCTCTACAATGAAACAGCAGCCCACCGCCAACGCACCGAGAGTGCGCTCAATTCCCTCCTGGAGAGGATCACAGAGCTCGAAAAAAGTAAGTGATACAATGGGTGCTGTGAAATTTTATGCCAAAATTTTATGCCAGACTTTTTTTTTCCTTTTCCCCTTTTTTTGTTGTCTGCTGGATTTAGAACTCATTAGTCAATCCCTGTGCACTTTTCTGATGATGCAAGTAAAAGTGATCCTTTTCTCAGAGCCATTCTCAGAGAAGTTCCTGGTCCTGAAAATAAGGCTTGGAAAGCAACGTTGAATGCTTAATGAGTTTAAGAAATGTTGAAGAGATGTCCACACTCCAGGGTATCACTTTGATGGTACATGTTAAAATACCACAAAATATGTGGAAGGAAAACTGTTTTAGAAGATGATCCCGCCACTCACCTATTTCCTGTTCGCCCCATGCACCCCCCTAAGGTTTAGCTGATAGAGTCAGGGGTCTGATACAAGTTATAGATTTGGGTAGCTAAAGCTAATTGCTCAGATGGACAGTGGACTGAATAACACAGCCACATGTATGATATTGCAAGTCAGTACAATAGCCCTTCAACAAATGCTACATTGTGAGACTTATTTAGTTCAATTTATGTCAAATCTGTTCCAGAGAGATGTCGAATCAATTCCACAGCGATTTTCAAGGCTGTGGTGTGGTGTTGTTGTGGCAGTTGGATTTGTGAAGATTTTTACACTGGTGATAGCTCTCCAACAGCTTGGTATCATCTCGTCCCTCTGCCCTGTGCATTACAGTAAAATATGCAAGTTTATAGAACAGTATTGACAGAAAGCTCAGTGCACATTTTTAGATTTTACATTTCACATTCTAATTCTGTGGGTTAAACTGATTTGACCGGTTCAGCAGTCAAACCAATTTAACTCTAACATGGTCTGCATTGTAAAGCCTTATTTTAGTGTTACAGTTGCACAATATAACCAGAGGAGTTGTGTTTTTAGCGGTGTATAAGGCCCGAGTATTGTGCTCAGCACAGGTAAAACTCTGATTCCACCACTTTGAAAACTGAAATGTGTTACTTTCATGCAAATCAACCACAAAATCATATTATGTGTGATTTTCACAACTATCCTTTCATTTTAAAAAAAATTCAGTACACATCGATTTCTTGTTTGCCCCTCTACTCAGAGTCTTAAATATTAAAAAATAAAGTTTGCCATCTTTTTTTTCTCAACTGACCAACAACTAAATAATGAACTCCAAGCTTTGAGTTTGAGCAGAAATGAATTAAGTGAATTGGAGCACTAACATAATAACATTGGAGGATGAAAATTTGTGGATTTACAATTTTAAAAGTTGAAATTTCATACAAATTTAAATGGAAACAAATTGAAAATATTGTAAAACCTGTATTCATGTAATTGATGACAGTACAAAGATTTTTTTAATGAAATTTTTAAACTGACAAAATTGAAATTGGATTTTTTTTTCTAAAAAAGAAAATGCTAATCTTTCCATGTGATGCCAACACGGTGTTTACAAATTTGGCACAGAAGCACTTTTAATGCCACCTCACCTCTTCTTTAAAGCTGTTCAGCGGCTGTCAACAGCTGATAATAATAGTTGGAGAAAAGGGAGCTTCTAATTTTGATCAGTCAGCCCAGGATAGCGTGGTTTTATTGCTGTGCCTTACAAGGGTCTCAAAGTGCAGAGGAAGCTCTAGAGTCTCTGAATCTTTTAATAATTATGTCTACTGTAGATGATGAAATCCTTAAGTTATTCACAGTTTTATATGGTGAAACCTTTTTGTTAAATTCTTGAACTATCTGCCGGCGATGTGTTCCTCAGAGTGGGAAACACCTGGTAAACAAGCCTGGAGCAAGTCATGACCCCAGGGTTAGCAGTGCGTCAGCCAGTTCCCCTGTCTGTCTGCTGGTTCATGGTCAGTTCAGCATTTTGGTCCAGACTCGGGCATCTCAGTAATCAATAGAACAAGATGCTAGACATCTGCGGTCCCCAGGTGATAGTTCCTGATTTCTCCAGGCTTTTCTTTTTGTGTCAACATTATTTTTTTAACTTTGTGTTTCACTAGAAGAAGATGCTACTTTCAGCTGCTCCTTTATTCACAAACAGTCACTCCACATGTTTCATTTGGCAGAGTCTTGTGTGTTTTCTTTTGCTTGTTAGGCACTCTCAATCCACTAAATTTATGTTTTACACAAATCTGAAAATATCCTGACCACTGCAAGAGAGCTGGCCATTAGATTTACTCTCTCTTTCTCTCTCTGTCTCTCTTTGGAAACTTCTTGTCTAAACGAAGCCTGTGTGCCATTGTTACCTGTATATGAAAAAAGAAAACTTGAAATTTGAAGGCCATAGGGATGCTGTCACAGGGTGAAACATGGGCTGCACAGTAGAGAGGTTGTCAATCTATCATAGTGACAACACAGAGAGACAACCATTCACTCCCACATTCACAACTATGGCCAATTTAGAATTGTCATTAACCCCATCCATGTCTTTGGATCATGGGAGGAAGCCGGAGTATCCAGAGAGAAGCCACACAAGCAAGGGGGGAACATAGTGTTGTACTGCACCCATCTGCTGCTATATAGGTTTTCTTTGCAGTTATTGTCACTGTGAAATTTGGTATAGATATGATTTAATAGAACTCATAAAGGTTTTTCTTTTTTTAGTTTTTCACCAGACACCTGCAAATCTGTCAGACTCAGTGCTCATGCTACTCGGCAAATTTAGCATGCTAACATCAGGCTGTTCCAGCTCATAAAGATAACGATGCTAGTGTTTAATTGTTAACTTGCACTGTTACTCGTCATGGTTAATCACTTGAATGCCATCATTTTAGACTAAAAATAAGAAAAGTTGGTGACCAACTGCTGGTATAGTCTCATCAGATTATTTTAATCTCTTGGAAAGCCCAAATATCTTCTGTGAGTAGTTTTAAGTTGGTTGATTGGTTTAAATCTTTTGTGATTGGTAATTTTAAAATAATTGGTTGAAGTTATTGGATACTCAAGCCATAAACGTTAGAAGACAAAAACAGTGTTTGTACAACACTGTCATCAGTGCCACTGATCAAGCCCTGTGACTGAATGAAGTCAAACAAGGCCAGCCTGTTGGCATGTTGGATGCTGACATGCATGTCCAAGCCGTTGCTACAGCTTTGCATGCCTATGAGAGCACCATCTCTGATCTGATTATCCTTGGTGGAAATCTGACTGGATAGAGGTGCAACCTCCGACCTGTGCTTGTGCTATTCTTGTAGTAGCCCCCCACCCTGCAGCTGTTTCAGCAGGACAATGCCTGCCCCCACATTGCCAGAATAGCACAGATCTTTCTAAATCAAGAACATATCCAGACAGTTTCTTGGCCATCATTTAGTCTTCATATGGTTCACTGAACATGCCTGGGACCTGCTGGCCCAACGTGCTCATTAGCCACACAGAGCGACCACTGCACAGCTGCAGGCTGCACACATCCAGCAATGGAGAGCAATTCCTCAACAACAGATCCGGACACTTGTTCATTCCACGAACAGATGGGAGACAGTTTGCATCACCTCCAGAGGAAGCTGTACCTCATATTAAATATCTTGTATGTATCTTGTAGTGACTGTCTATGAAACCTCTTCCCTGTTTTAGGCTAGAATTATGGTCCCAAATTTGTGTCTATCTAAGATGTTTCAGGCTTTTCAGGGTGAAGGATCATGAAAACACAGAGGCTATGGATATGCAGCAGCGTGCACTGGCAGTATGCCTAGGTCAAATATTGACTGGTTAAAAAGTTAGCTTAAACAGGAAAGGGAAAAGTGAAGAGCAAGAAACATAAAAAAGAAAGAAATGCAGTGGGCCTGAGTGGAAAGTTGTAATTGTTTTTCAAAATCAGTCCACTTCACTCCAAATACATTTTTCATTTCTTATGACTTCTGTCTTCTCCACAGCAAAGGTTAAGATAAAAGAATAACAGCACAAAGGTGAGCTGCAATAACCCACTTTGCCAATTGTTCTACATATTTTTGAAATTTCTCTTAATTGGCAAAAGGCAAAATGTGGAAAATGGATCTTTAAAGCTCTGCATTTCATCTTTGGACTACCAAGACAGTAGCAGGGATCTGTGTGACTGTGACTCACCCTTTCTTATCTTCTTTTTTTCTGTCGTCATCCTCAGAACTATCAAGTCGTGACACACTAAAAATAACTTTGAATATATTACATTAAGTGTTCCTCATCTATCAACAGATAATAATGCCTTCAAGTCACCTGAGGACTTCAAGGTGTCCCTTCCTCTCCGTACAAACTACCTGTATGGACGCATCAAGAAGAGCCTCCCGGAGATGTACGCCTTCACTGTCTGCATGTGGCTCAAGTCCAGCGCTAGTCCGGGAATAGGAACTCCATTTTCATACGGCGTTCCAGGCCAGGCCAATGAGATAGTCCTCATCGAATGGGGGAACAATCCCATTGAGCTACTAGTCAATGACAAGGTAAGTCTATTATGATAAACCTAAATTTCACCATTTGCTCATGCTGCAGAGTAAATCCTTCACACTGACCTGATTTTCTGAAGACAGATGCTTTAAATCCTTTATTATTTTCCTGGCAACACAGCTGGCTCTAATGATGGGCGTAAATGTGGATCAGCAAAGACACTAATTAAATGCAAAGAATGAATAAGAATGAGCCGGCTTTGGGATCCAAAACAAGCACATAGCTTCTGTACGTACATGTGTGCACAATAACGATACAGCTGAGAAGCGATTCGCTGACCATTAGCTCTGAATATTTAATTTTGCTCCTTATAAACATTTAATACCATTGACCCACATTTCGCTCACACCCGAGAATAACAGTAATTCATTAGAGGAGTTGTGCTGCCACATGTGCTCATCTGCTTCATTGCCCTGTCCTCTTTGCTTTCTTTGGAGGTTATATTGTAGTTAAACAGTGTAATCGCAATTAACCCAAAACATAAGAAAATGTTAAAAAATAAATAAACTTTTATCAATATTTAATGCAATTTTGTCATAAAGCAGAAGAACTATAATTGTTTTATTGATGAAAGACAAAAGTTTTAGGCTAAATTTTGCTTTCTTTGTGATAGGGTGAAGCTTCACATCACATGAAAGCTTGGGAGCAAAGCTTCATGGGAAATAAGTTCTTAGTGTAAAGCTAAGAACACACATTATCCAATATAGTACTTAACACTTCTTTGTCTTATGATATCACAGCTTCTTGTTGAAATTGGGGGATTTTAGGATAACATTTTCCTGCGTTGGAAACAATCATAGTCCCACTATCTTGTTTACTTCTGGTGTTACTGGCACAGACAGGTCTACCCACACTTTTTCCTTCACTATGCATTATACATGTGTTCAAGTCAGGCAGATAATAGAAAGATGGTGGGAGAAAATGATGAGAGTATGACTGAGAAAAAGAGGGGAAATAGGTTGGAAATTAAACAAGCTCTGGAGGTGATGGAGCAGTGTAAGAAAGAGTTGGTAAAGAGAGGGGAAAAAAATGAGAAGATGCCAGAAAAAAAGGAAGTTAAGAAGTGAGACAGAAAGCATGAGAGCAGAAGAGAGCGAGGAGAGGCTGGTGATTATGATAACCGTATGTGCAGCAGCACATCCATGTGCTAAACTTGTTCGCAGCGATAACAGGGCCCTCTGGGGCACATTGTTTATGCTGTTCATTTGGCAGAATACTGAGAAGAAAGCAGAAAGCTGCCTCGACAGTATTAAAAAGTGCAGCGTTGTCTGTATTATGTATTTGTACTTGGTTATGGGGGAGAGAGCGTCTTTGTTGTTATGAAGCAGCATCTTCATCATCGTATATTTTGTCTCAGAAAAAGAAAAAAAAATGTTCATTTTTTGTCATTTTTTTTCTCCCCTCCAATGTTCAAAAGATGCTGGTGGCATCTCAATTTTTCATTCAAATGGGACTACCAGGAGTTTAATCAGTAATGGATTCAGCTGGCCTTGTACAATAGTAACACTGTTTTGTTGGCGAGTGTACAAATGCGTGATGGGTCCAGATTTTTCCAAATATCATTCAAAATTCATGCAGTTGGTGCGTTTTTGTTGGGTTGTCTGCAAAGACAAACATCACTGTAATCACTGCTGTAGAATACGGACACTTTAATGACTTCGCTCTTTCTTGCGTCACCTTCTAAAAACATTTCACACTTACCTGCAGAACCTCATCAACACCCTGCTGGAGATGAAGAACAGAAAGTCCTCTGAACATTAAGTAAAACACATCACGGGCCATTTTGACATCTCATAGAGGGAAAAGCATAGATTTAGATACCAACAATGGTTTTCACGTTTTGTCTTTTGTCTTATAGAGAAATGGAACAAAAGATGCATGCTTTCCCTGCTATAGTGAGTCAAAATATTATTGTTTTTTTGCTAAAAAGCCGAGAGGAGAATATGCATTTCAACTATGTAATAACTGCAAAATTGTATGTTTTACAGTGTGAGTGTGTCATTTGTAGTATTAAAAAATGAGTCAGTCATTCTCAAGAGTATGCCCTGTGGATATAGTGCTTTAATTCGAAACTCTGTGTGTACAAAGAATCACAGCTGGCATAAATCCATTGTTGCAGAATAATTGACAAAAAAAAAATTTTCTTTCATTTTTACAACCTGAATCTTTAAACAGTCCATGTGGCCCCGAATGCTCCAAATCAGAGAGACTTTATAACAACCTTCCCAGTGTTCCCTGTGGTGAAGTGTAACGCCTGGTGTCCTCAACAGGGTCAATTGCTTCTGTAATTGCAAGTGAGTCGAATTTTATTTTGAGTGACTGCCCATCTTTTCAGGTTTATTTGCATCTGGAGCTACATCTGCAACTAGATATTAGGATAAAGCAGCTCTGTAGGGTTATATAAAAAAAGCTAATGAGTTACAGTACACACTGATAATCCTATGTGCCGCACTGTATCCTCAGAGGACTATGATGTCATTGGCTGGTAAAATAACCGGTTGTTTTTCTTTGATCTGTGAACAAAGCATAAGAGGACACTGTTTTGCTGTTAGCTATCTGACTGCTTTGAAGGATGCTCTATCCCTTGATGTCACCTGGGTAATCTAAATTTTATATGTCACACAGCTCATGTGGGGATTTCTTTGCAGAGGGCTGTCTCTTTGAAGCCCCGGCCCTTCTAATTGGCGTCCTTGTTTCTAGCATGCCACAATTAAACTTGTACCTCTCTCGACTTCTCTTGCACCCTTATACTGTATCTGTCTATCGTTGCTCCTCGCTCTTCGGCCTTCCTCACTGTGCTCACGCCATTCACACCTCACACTTCACTCTCAATCAGGTGGCCCAACTCCCTCTGTCAGTGAGTGACGGGCACTGGCACCACATTTGCATCACCTGGACAACTAGAGATGGTTTCTGGGAGGCTTACCAGGATGGCGAGCGTTTAGGCACTGGGGACAACCTGGCCCCCTGGCACCCAATTAAACCTGGAGGGGTGATCATCCTGGGCCAGGAGCAGGTGAGAGCAATAGAGAAGCTTTGATGGTAAAGAACAGGTGTATGTGGATGTATATGTGTGTCTGTGTGTGTGTGTGTGTTTTTCCTTGTGTCAATAACATCCCTGGGGGTATTCTCCCCCAAGCTCAGCGCCAGAGGCTCTGAGCAGGGAGCAGGGAAGAGGAGGTAGAGAGGCTCTTCTCACGCTATTGTGGCCCTTTCAGTATTACCTCACTCATCCACTTCTAAACGGCAACATTTTACCCCTGGGAGCTGTGTTAGCAAGTTATTACGCTGGTTAACTCCATGACAGCCCTATGTGTATAAATAGGAATATACAGTGATGTAAAATCTCCACAGAGAACTATTAACTCATAGTGCATTACTTTGGAGCTTAAGGAGGAGGTGATTTTTTTTCCTCACTCATACATTTAAGGTGAGATTGCTGCAGATTGCACAGTATTGCAGATTGCACAGCATTTGGATATTTTAAAGTGGCAGTACACTAAAAAGAATTTGCAGTGGGGTCTAGGTTTTTCTGCTTTTGTTTTGCATTTTGATTAAAATCAAACAGAATTTATTAATTTTAATTAAAGCCTGTTTACATTTCCTTTAGAAGCTCAACTGTGTTCTCTTTCTCTATGAAGGACATTGTGGGAGGCCGTTTTGATGCCACCCAGGCTTTTGTGGGCGAGCTGAGCCAGTTCAACATGTGGGACAGAGTACTGCGGCCCGTGGACATCATGGGCCTGGCCAACTGTTCAGCATACATGCCTGGAAACGTGGTTCCTTGGATTGATGCTAACGTGGAAGTGTTTGGAGGTGCGACCAAGGCTGCTCTGGAAATCTGTGAAGACCGTGCTTTTGATTCCTAAAAGGATCCGATGCAGGAAAACCAGTGCGGCCGCTGGGCTCTGGAAGCTAAATATTCTGACTGGTGCTTCTTTCAAATCCCAAAGGCAAGAGCACCAGTCCAACATTTTTACATATTTATGTGGTCTGCATAATCTCAAAGACTCTGTGTTTATTGGAAACACAAGTTCATGTGTCCGTTCAATTCGAACCCTTAAGATGTTAGAGGGGATTTCAAAATCGTTTGCTTATCTGAAGAAGATGTGCCGTTGCATCAGTCTGCTGTAATGATATGAGCTGCTGTCATTTCGTGTTTTCTCCTCAGTAGATCAACTTTTATTCGACTCCTCTTTGAAAACAGCTCTTCTTGGTTGCATTCCTTATAATGACAATGCTGCACTGTATTCATAGTCGATGTGAGCTCCAAACAGGCTTTGATGTGCTGTGGAAAACCATTCCTAAGTAACATGGCAGAGCACTACACGCTGTGAGCTTCCTTGCTGTTTGAAAAGCAATGAAACAGAGAAGCCAAGGAGTGAGGTGAAATGAGGTGGACGCTCGCGAGTTCAAAGTGGGCGAGAACAACCCTCGCTGTTGATTATTTTTGAGGTATTCCAACATGGCAGACTGTCTAAATATTATGCATGAGCCTGAGCAGCTCACAAGTGGCAGTGCATGCTTTCTGTTTATACACACGGTGTTGCGGGGTGTGTCTAAACAAGTCGATGCCGCTTTCTGACAACATTGCATAAGTCAGTGTGTGTATGTTCATGTGCGTAAGGCTTGTCTTGCGTGTAAAAAGACTGGAGATTATGAGGGATGGAGGACATTTTCATTCTTGTAAATCTATGCTTAATACCTCACTGCCCCTTGAGCAGCTGCCATATCCCAAACAGCTTTATGGATGGGTTGGCTTTGCTCAGGTTAATAGCAATGTCGGACAGCTGCCCAGGACTGGCGAATCAACCGAGCTGCGGATGCCAGCAGAGTGCTCAGTGAGGGCAGAGACTGGGTTTGACCTTCAAGGACAATCCTTAATTCCTCATCTGGGTAGTAATTATGTGTGTTAATGATTGAGTGTGCTGGTGAGCAGCCCCGGTCCACTGGTGTTTCTCTAAGCCGAGTGGTTCACAGCTGATAAAATATTGAGATGTAAAGGGGAAGTCAAATGAGAGCAGCACTCTGTGGGCATTATGAATGTTGCTGTCAGGTGGAGTTTGGTATTAATTGCCTCACACTGAGCCAGAAAAAAAGTCTAAATCGATGGATATGTTATATTTTAAAAAAATATAGGAAATTGATGGATCTTGTCACTGCTTGGTTAATAAAACCTTTTACGCTTTTTGCAGCTTAATTATTGTTACTTCTTGTTGTTGTGGTGGACATTTGTTTCAACTTGCTTGATTTGATTCCTCTAAGGAAACAGATATAAGAGAGGCAACAAATGATATAAACTTTGTTATCACCTCTAGGCTTTCTTTTAGTCTCCTTGTGGACTTCTCCTGACTGAGTAGATACTAGCGTAAAAGCCATTAAAAAGCTTCTACCCACAGCTGACAAAACTAGGATGCAGTAGGTAACTGGACAGCACAGAATGTGGCAGAGAGCGATGGTCCACACTTAATAGCATAAACATAAAGATGTGTGATCATTTTGTGATTGTTCTTCTTTTCGGTGTCTTTGTTAACAGTGTTTTAATGTAAAATCAAGAAATTGGATTTCAGCAAAGTGTATTTTTCTTGCTTTCTGCTCATGATTTTTGTCCATTAGCAGCACATTATGTTAAAAAAAAAACAGATGGAGAAAAACAGTTTTTTTTTAAAAAAAATTGTGAAAATGGCCTTTTGCGAAAACCATATGTGCTTTTTCTTGTGAAATTTTGGTCAGCTTTTAAGGCACAGCTCAGCAGCACGGACGACAAGGGACACACGAAAATGCAAAAATGTGTTTGCTGTCAATGTTTTAAAGTCCTCTTTGTGTGTGTGCAGCAGAGGTTTTTGGTTGTGCACTTTTCTGCGGTGCGGTTGAATGTCCTTTTGCACCCATTAAAAGAGCGAGAACAAGTTCCCGAGACGTGATAAATTAAGCAGCAACTTAATGATGTGATGGAATAAGTGAACATGCGCTTGAAACAGTCGAAGCATGTTTTATTAAAATATCATTGCGCTGCATTAGTGATGATGTCAGAGAGGAGTGTAACCCTGCCAAGGTCATGCTCTATTCTTCACTGATGTTTCTAAATTAGGAAACTTTAATCTTTGAGAGAGATTAAAAAAGCTCCTTTTTTTTTTTTTTACTGTAACATTTTTGGTTGCATTAATTTTAATGGAGATGTGGGTGCTTGTCCAGTTGGTAGCCATATTATTTGTAGGACTAGGATATGTCCTCTCATCTGGGCAATGAAATGTTGTCAGCAGTGGAGAAATCCTCTGGATTGGCAGACTTCCAGGTGGAAATGAAAAAATCTGCCCATGCGGATTATGGGAGCTGCTACAATGTAGGACACTGTGAGCCTTCTTCATTCTCTTCTCGACCCTGTGTGTTCTGATGCCGTCGCCACTGCGCTGGTGGAGGCGCACCAGGGAGCCCCTGTTTTTATAAGAGAAAAATATGAGGCCTTCAAAAAACAAACAAACAAAAAAAATACCATCAAAGAAATATATATATATATGTATGTGTTATGTTTGTTTTTCTGTTTTGCATATTCTATATTTCTGTATCTATTTTCATTGCATTGCTGCTGTAACACTGCACATCTTGATGTTCTGAAATGTAAAGTAAAAATTTGCAATTAAATTAAAGAGTCCCACTTGCATTTACATAAATGATGGATACACTAGTTTTTTGTTTGTTTGTTTATTTTAATATTCATTGAGGCTCTTTTTTCACATGCCTACAGAACAGTTTGCCACAGAGTTAATGACAAAAACTCGTGGCTTCTCATCAGTTCTATCTGCACTCAGCTGTATCAAGACATCAATAAAACTTTACATCTTTATGTTTTCTTTCTTTCATTTGGTTTCTGTGAGGTGGCGCTTCATGGGAGATTTCACCAGTTGTGCACATCAGTGTCTATTTGCAGATCTCAGTGGGTTCCACTGCATATGTGCTGAGTTAAGTCTTTAGTGGCCACCAGCATAACAGTATTAGTGTTAGATAATCTCTAAAAACACACATCTGTATACTAATATAAACTTTAGGCCAGGGACAATATTTTTCCCTGTAGTCTCCTTGTCATCTCAGTTTTATTGACCAGCCAAGTTACAGGTTGCTGGTAAACAGTCAAAATGCTGATCTAATCACAATTAATCATCATTAATTGTGATTTGTTTTTTAAATACAGTACTGTGGAAACGTCTTGAGCCATCCTCATATCTTTATATGTTCGCTGGAAAATGATACTGAAATATCTGAAATATCTGAAATACAAAATCAGAGTTTGTACAATTCTACCAAGATTAAAAGTCAATATCTGGTATGATGACTTTTTATCCTTCAGCACAGGTGAACTATCTAAGGAAAGCTTTCTTGTAATTTCATTAAGTAGTCTTCAAGCATAGTTCTCTAGGCTTCCTAAAGGACATTCAAAGCTTTTGTTGGCTGCCTTTTGTTCCATTTTCTCTCAAGAAAATCCCGCACTGATCCCCTCAATATTGCTGAGGTCTGCAGTTGTGTGTTTTTCTATCCAGGTATGCTGTTACTGCATTGGCAGTGTGTTTGGGATCAGTGGCATGCTGAAAACTGAAGCTATTGCCAACCGGGTGCAAATCTGAAAGCAGTTTTCTGAAGTTAATAATCATGCAGATGATCAATTTTGATCCCCAACCCACAGGCAAACACAACCCTCTACGTGTTTCAAGGTTGTAGACACCCACTGTTGTACCTCTCTCCTGACCTACTTTCTACATATAGATGAAGATTGAAACCAGAAATTTCAAATCTGGATTCATGACTCCATCAGACCTGTTGCCACTGATTTTCAGTTTAGTTCTGGTACAATTTGGCACACTTCAACCTTTTCTTTCTCTATCTCTTCTTTAAGAATGTTTTCTTTTCAGCCACTCTTTCACTGAGGCCATTTCTGATGAGGCTTCAGTGAACAGTCGATAGATAAATGAAGTGCCAGATGCCTCTCCCAGGGCCTGCATCTGGTCTTTCTTGCATTGCTGAACTGGGTCTAATATACACCTATTAGACCTCATTTCTACAAGGCTGCTCAAATAAGTCCATTAATTAATACCATTAATTAATTCTTCAATATTAAATATGTTAAATCTATCTCTATTAATGGGCCACATACCACAGGCCTTCAAGCTGGCAGTAATTAAACATTTACTTTAAAAAGCCCTGCTATCTTAGCAAATTACAGATAAATCTCCAACCTTTTATCTCTTTTATCTCCTTTTATCTCAAAACTCCTTGAAAGTGCTAACTCATTATCTGCAGAGGAATGGTTTGTTTCAAGAGTTTCAGTCAGGTTTCAGAGTTCATCGCAGTACAGAAACAGCTTTAATGAAGGTTACAAATGATTGGTTCTTCTGGTCTCTGGCAGTGGACTCATCTCTGTGCTTGTCCTGCGAGTCAGTGCAGCGTTCGATACTGTTGACCATAATATTTTATTAGCACTATTGTAATTCATTAATATAGGGCTGTCCTAAAAGCTCCCTGAAAAGCCTTCAGTTAATCCAAAATGCTGCAGCGACAGTGATGACGAGCCCTCTCTTCATTAGCTCCCTGTTAATTCCAAAATCAAATTTAAAATCCTTCTCATCACATACAAGGTCTTGAATATTTGAGCCCAATCTTGTCCTAAAGACCTCATAGTACTGTATCACACCAACAGAGCACTTCGCTCTTAGACTACAGTGTGATTTTTGCCCTGTATTCCTCCCCTCAACCCCAGTCGATCACAGCAGATAGCTCGCCCTCCATGACCCTGGTTCTGCTGGAGGAAGTTTTCCTTCCCACTGTCACCAAGTGCTTGCCCAAAGGGGGTCATTTGATTGTTAGCTCTTTACCTTACAATATAAAGAGCCTTAAGGCAACTGTCGTTGGATTTGGGCCTCTTTTTTCTTAAGGACATGGCTTTAAATATTTTTTTTAGGCGTGCCTAAAAAATATTTATACCTGTACCTGACCCTACAGGTCTGCTGTAGAATCAGATACACGCCGTTGTCCAGTCCTCGTACCTGATCCTAAATTGGTCAGACACAAGGACTGAACTGAAAATGAGTGAAAAAGCAGCCAAAGAAAAATGTTGAAATACTTTCAGACTATGTTAAAAAATTACAGGAAAGTCTGGGTCCTTGGGAGAAAAATAGAAAGGCTTGAATGGCAGTTCAAGACTTCTGCACAATACTGTATCATCTGGATTAATATCTGTATCATCCACAGACAAACAGGAAAACTTGGTTTGACTGCCTTCTATCCTAGCTGCTGCCGTAGAGGCTAAGCTCTTGTTCCACGTTCTGAAACCACACTTTAAACAACCTAAATGCAGAGGAAGAAGTCACTATTCCAGTGTGGGTACTTATGACAAACTGTTTCCTCCTCTCTCATCCAACCTATTCCTTTAATTTCAGACATTATTCCACAGGTTTTTGATTGTTGTGTATGAGGCAAATTATCTTGCAGAAGGTGTTACATGGCACTAATGAAATCTAACTGAAAGGGGAATTAAGCTCACAGCATCGTCTTTGAATTTTACGGATATCATCTGTTTCACTGACAGCAGCATGATTCAACAAGATAAACAGTGTATGTGTTTGTGTGTCAGTGTATGTGGGCCTGTGACAGAGAGCTTTGGTGCCATGCTAGGTCTGGAGAGTAAATTTGTTCCACTTATTGAGTTTTTCACCCACTGCGGTAGAGTTTGGAAGGGAGATTTCCAAGCAGCGCGGCCCTGGAGGGTTCATGAAGAAACGATTTCAACAGCTGCTGCAGATGTAATGGTAGCACTACATCACTAAAAACAAATTAACAATTCAGTGCTGTTGCCTTCTTCTCTATTTAACTATTAGATTTGACTGGATAGAGTGACAATGAAAAATTCACCTGGCACATTTTTATTAGACCACTCTTCACATCCATGTATTCTCCTCTCAGTGCCCCAGATCAATGGGCTTTCCCCAACATAGCCAAAGGTTGTGTCGAAGTGTGTGAAAATATGTAATTAAAATCAAATTTGATTGTCACTGGAAGAATTCAGGAGATGTATGCGGAGATGGGGGTAGAATTAAAGTGCCAATGTGCTGCTAGCACCCTCTCATGCACGCGGTATCCCAGTGGAGCCCGGAAGAACGAGCGCTGTAAAGACTGTGAGATAAACAAGTTTCAGAATTGAGACCAGAGAAGTCCTTTGGCTCAGTAATTAAAGCCTGATAGAAGAAAAGTATGTGCAGAAGGCGAGGCTTTCCAAGGCATTTGAAAACTGCTGTTTTCTTGGATGTCACAGACTATTAGTAGGACCCACAAACTCCCTTCGGCTTGTATCACCGCCTTTATAAAATTATGCATCAAAAATGTTGCATTCTGTTCCCATCTCTGGTTCTGTTTGGCAACCATTTTAAAAGATTCACATGTATATTCTCTTTTTACTTGTCCAAGACAACATGTAGCCTCCTCTCAATGAGTTATTATTAGATCACTTGAAGTTTTTGTTGCTTGTTTGTTTGTATTTTGTTTTTTTGCAGATTTCAAGAAAAGGTTAAACCACCCTGCTGTACCTTTTGGTGCTATTTATGCACAGCACCCAGAGAAGAGCACCGTAAATGTTGTTTTGGGGGGAATAAGAATAAAAAAAAGAGCAAAGACGGAGATGGCATGAGGGAGGGATGAACAAATTAATCAGCACAGGAGAGGAAACAGCTGCTGCATGACAGTTTGCAATGCCCCCTCTCTGAAGATCAAAGATCCTGCAGATTCTAGATGGAGATATCAAATCATCTTTATTCTGTTAAGCAGTACAGGGTATTTTCAAGCAGAGTAGAAAATCATAAATCTGACACGTCTTCATGCTCAGATTACAAGGCTCACAGTTTGCCGACTGTGAGCCAGAATATAAAGTGTTTAACCTCAGCACATCTATTCTTAATGCCTTGTCTAATCACACACTTTGTCCTCATTTCTGGGGTTGATATGTATTCCTACAGAGACTATTTGCATTGCTAACAATATATAAGATTTCTGCAAGTGACTTTATTAAGAAAAAATATTAAACACAGGCTTTAATATATGTTTTTTTTTTCTGCCAGTTAAAAAAAAGAGAGAGAGAGAGACAGAGAGAAAGAGCTTAAATCTCTCCCTCAGGCTGTGTGGACGGCAAATTGCAACTCAACACTTGTCTATCTGTCTTGCAAGAAGCAGCAAAGCTTTGCAGCAATAACTCTCTTATTGTGCATCACTAAAATTGCCTTTTTACTTGCTCCAAAACACCTGTGTGTCTCCCTGCAACAAATAAACACATTGACTTTAAAATGGCCCTCGTGTCCCTCTCTCTTGTGCCTCTAACATTTACAATGAATTATGGTCACCTGCTGGTTTTGATTTCATTAACAGTCTTTCTTTGGAAAAGACTGAGCTCCACAATATTCTAGAGTTAGCACTGCCACATAGGCTTCTTTTATTTTGGAGGAACAACATATGATTCATGGTTAAAATGGTTCAGCTTTCTGAGAGGTATATTTACATGCACTTCTGCTGAGATTAAGATCAGACGATCAATACTATATTCATTCCTGCACAATAAACATGAACCTCCTGTCAGTAGGCAGCTTAGTCAGTAGGTGAAATGGGGAGGTGGGGGGCAGGAGATGCTTTGGTTCTGCCCAGCTGTAACCAGAACAGAAAAAAGATCTTGCGGCACCTAAATTGACATATTCACAATGGTATTATGACTGAAGAGTCCGTGGCTTTACAGTGAGACTTTTTCTTCGTTTTTCAGTACCTTCCTGTGTGGAGGTAGGAGGTAGTAGTCAGCCACATATTTCACCTTTAGTCTGTCTCCTGGAAATTAAAGTTCTCTCAAACTAAAATACAGCACTAAATAGATTTTGAAGGGAGTGTAATTTCTGTGTCCCAAAAAGTTGATTCTGTTCATCTGGACGTAGCGTTTTCAGTGGGAGATACGTTTTCTCTCTCATCCAGGCGACTTCTGCAGTCTTCTTCAGTAATTTCTCTTTTTTTGCAAACAATTAATGGAAGAAGAAATGTTTGAGCTGTTGCAAAGAAACTTATACGTGCATCGGTGATGGCACATCAGCAAAATGTCAAATCAGCGTTTCTTTCTTTACATAACAACCCCACAGTGACTTGTTATATATGATGTTTTACATAATGACACATATGTGGTGAGCACTTTGTACACATACTATCAACACCAGCTGTGTTCTAAAGAAACAAAATTGTTGATGAATGTTACATTTCCTCTAAATGTAATCCCAAAAATCCAGTTTCACGCCTAAATCTAATTCAGGTATGTGGAAATATAATCAAAAATGAGAGAAGGTTGTCCTCAGAAAAGCATATTGTGTTGCTTTAGGCTGTTTTTTTATACAGAAACAAAAAAAGACTTAGCTTTAAAGGTGCTGGTAGGCTGATTTTGACACTTTCAGAAAAAGTCAACCTTTTTTCTCTACGCAGCAAAACAAGGTGGAGGCTCTGTCATGGTTTGAGGCTATACTTCAGCCAGTGGTGTTGTGGTGGTGATGGTGGTGTCAAAATTCATGGAAATACAAAGACAGAAAAGTATCATCAGATTCATCATGCAATACTATTTTTCAGGATGGCAATGATCCCAAACACACTGCCAATGTAGTAGAATAACACCTGGATGGAAAAAGCGCACAGTAGGATAGGAACACTATCAGTCATGGATTGGTCTCTGCAGAGCCCGGACCTCAACATTACTGAAGCAGCGTGGGATCATCTTGACAGAGAACAGAACAAAAGGCAGCCAACATCCAAAGAAGAGCTTTGAATTTCTTACAAGAAGCCTGGAGAACTATTCCTGAAGACTGAAAGCTACTTTTAACTGCTTCTTTACTCACAGAGGGGTCACCACAGCTGTAAACACTGCACGTTGGATTTGGCAGTTTTCACACTAGACGCTCTTCCTGACACAACCCCAAAGGGATTTTGTGTCTCAGAATCAAACCAGGGATCTTTTTACTTGTTAGAAAACCAAGCCATGGTGTAAACCATTACACTATGTTACCACTGTAAGGAACTGGAAGAATACTTAAATACCAAATATTGACTTTCAAGCTTGTTGGGATTCTAAAAACTCTGTTTTTGCATTATATACTGTGTTTCCTTTTTATATTTGCAGATGATTCAGTAAACTGCAGCACCTTCTACCAGTTTTTAAATAAAGAAATGAGGCATGCCTTGAGACTTTTGCACAGTAGTGTAATCACATAAAAGGTATTAATCGTCTCATGTAAATTTCCGAAAGAAAGAAAAAGGCCTGTTTCCCCAGATAACAAATATTGCGCCAGTCTCCTAACAAATACACAAAATATCCAGAATTTTAAGAAAATACTTTTTAAAGTATTCATTAATGGCCTAAATTCACATATGTCTATTTGTTGACACTCCTGGCATCAAAGACAAAATTCTTGAAAGGTAAAAAGAGTATTTAATTGTAATTATGAAAGAAAGCTCTAAGTCGGGAACGTGTTAAAATAACAGTCACCTCATTTCCAGTAAGTCACTCAAGGTAGAAACACAAGTGCGGTAAACCAATCATCACTTCTTGACTGAAGATTAAATACAGTTAGTCATCACTTTATTATCTGATGTTGATTCATAAGATAGATTCACAAAGTCACCCAGTAATAATAAACTAAACATGTGACTCTTCATGATCCTTTTATCTTTGTGGAATCTAATCAGATGTCAGTGGCTCTCCTACCCCCACAGGGGGCGTGGATAAGTGTATTATCTAGATCATTCCACCGCTGCTAACAAAATCACCACCAGCCAACATTTCCTACCCAACAGATGAACCCATCCTCCCTTCAGCAAAAGGACTGTGCACACACACACACACATACACACTGACACACACATGCGTACTCTTGCTTTTGTTATTAAGCCCTGCTCTCTCCTGACATGAGCAGATCATGTGGCTTTCATCAGTAAAAGGATCTAGGGAGGAAAAAAAAACATTTTTATTTATTTACTGTGGACGTAAATCCATGCAGGTTCTATATATAGAGCTGCTTGCTTTTTTAAATATCTGAACTTCTTGTTCTCACTGGTTCAAAGTAAGCCCATTATGCTTCGGATCCAGCTGCAAACTCCGGTTTGTTACTTTAGTCTGAACAAAAGATAGACAAGAGGCTTTGGGTGGATGAGACAGACGAGAGAGAGGAACATGGTTGAGTGTGTTTCAGTGGATAGTTGGAAAAAAAAAAAACAATAGCTTTAGCTCAATGTCTGAGCTTCTGGCACTGAGGGAGAGGATGGGATCTGCAGAGTAACTGAGAGCATGAAAAATAAGCATCTGTGTGTCAGAGAATAGTGTGAGGGGAATGATTATGATACTATAAGAGTGAGGCAGCTGAGATCAACAGCCTCACTGCCAAGGTAAGTATCATCACTCTTTACCCATATGTTCCTCCTGCTGATGCCACATGGATGTGACGATGCTGGGTAAGGTTAAAGCTGATGCAGCCTGAAGAAACATGCCCGGCTTGCGTTTTGTTTATGTGTGCTTAAACGCAGCCTGCCTTGTTAATGAATGGATTGGACTGATTAGTCAGTGATTGCATGCCCACTCTGTAAGATGTTTGTCACTGTGGGATTTTCAGCAATGCCGGTACCCTTTATTCATTTTAAAATAAACTTGAGCCATGCACAGATGTACGGCTAATGAGAATTACCTGAGAACAAGCACGAATTACAGAATACGACTAATACGGCAAGTCCAAGAGGCAATACACCGAATCCAGGGAGAGGAACTGCACATTTGATTATAACTTAGCTTTGTTTCTTGTTACAAAATTCGGTTCTTGAGGAAAAATGCATCATGAATAGCAGGTGATGTCAGTGCATAATTAAAAAGTTATGCATTCTGTGAGAAAGACACTAAAATGCCATTCATATGCAAAGCTGGGGGAGATTTAGGGGCTGGCAGACACTTGGCAGAGGCTTGGTTTGTTCCAAGCAGCCCATCGTTCACCTGAGTAACAGTGGCTATGATTGATTGCAATGAAAGCTTAGACTGACTAATTTTGCCAACGCCCCACAAAAGTTTCAAGGTTGTTTGCATTAACTGCAGTAAATTATGCATAATTGATAGCAGGCTACGTCTATACAAGTCATTCGTCACAAAGCTATGGACAACCGAAGCAGTCTTTTTTCCTCACTAACAGCGTTTTGAGCTCCTGATGTAATCAGTCTGGATGGATATGAACGTGAATATATGCTTATAAGAAGTTGGCGCAAAAGTTTTTCTTTTTTAAGAATGTCATTTTATGGCTCTGACAAGCTTGAAGAAAAAGTGGATGACAAAAAAAACTCTGAATTTAGAGGAATTATGTGATATTCCAGCAAAGCTGGCACTGAATATCACTGTCAAAACTGCATCCTCGGCGTGGATCTGAACTTGCTTTGAGTTAGCTTAGCTTACGAGAAAAACTGAAAATTATTGTGTAGCATCCAGCGTGGCTCTCTTTAAGACAGCAACAAAATCCACTTAACAGCAGCTCTAATCTCACTAACTGGCAGGGCATATGGTGTGCAATCAATCCATACATAAATATAATGTTAAATTGACAATTTACCGTCTTCCAGATGTCCAATTTTTGACTATTTCTTAGTAGAACCGTTTGAGTTTTTGCTTTTTCTGAAGATAAACATCTCATAAACAGGAAAGTATGAGTTTTACACTTTTATTGATCGAATGAACTAAATATACAGTGTTAATTAGCGAGCCTTGAAGGTGTATATTCTGACACTGTTGAACAGAACTAGCTGTTTGTCCCACTTTCCCGCCTTGTTTGACATAGGCAAAGCTAAAAATCTGGCAAATCTAGCCCTGAATTTAAAATTGGATTGTACATCTCTCATCTTATTTCAATTTTCGAAGCTTATCCTCATAAAAAGGGGGGTGTTTCAAAGACACTGAAGATGCATATATTGTGAAATTTTGTTTGAAATAACAATGTAGCCTTCGCTGTAATCCATTCCCTCCTTGCGGCGGGAAAGCAAAGATATCCTTATCATTTAAAAAGAATAACTCGGCTATAGACACCATCACATCTCTGTAGCATGCTTCAGAAGCACCCATGGGATTCATGGATTATAGCCACATGGCATGCCACTCAGAGGCATAGAGAACATTGCAAAATTTCCACTGCTCTGCACATTGCAAAGATTTCAAGGAGGGTTTCAAAGCCTGTTTAAATATGTTCAAGATAAAGGGTCAGTTAGACATCTATGTTTAATCAGCCGCAGAAAAATGCACAGGCATGCACACCTTTAAACCCCCCCTTTTTACCTTCTGTAAACAAAATGCTTGATCAGTCTTCAATCTGCCCGTAGGTTCATGCAGCTCAGCACTGAATAAGACATCATGGCCACTTCTTGGCTCTAATAAGTTGAATTCACTCTATGAGACACTTCCACAAATCTCCTCAGGGCCTGCAATACAAGTTGAATCTGCTACTTATACAGCAAATAAAGCACATTCAAGAGTTGTTCACTCTGAAAAATTGTGCCACGCTTGCATAAGGCATGAGCTGCCTATGCCCTGTGCATTGCATTTACTGAAAGAAAAAAAGAAAAAAAGTGACACATTTAGCTGGTTATATTACACAAACAGTACAAAGCCTCTCTTGTCTGCCATAAAGGCCGATTTGAACCATGCGGTAGATTCGCAGGGATTAGGAAGGTGTAATTAACCCAGATGCAAACCTTGAATATTTAGGGAAGTCATCAAGATGACAGAGGCAGCAATTAGTGCGTGCGTGTGCCTGTGTTTGTGTGTAAAGAGCCTTCAAACACACTGAATGAAGGTCCCTGAGCGCAGAGCTTTGTAGCTAAAAATGACAGCTCTTGTCTCATTCAGACAAGACTCGTAGGCGAGATGTCTCAGAGCTGCATTACGAGGTTTTGCAGCTTTGAGATGTTTGCTGTGATCAAAAATGTCTGGATTCCACAAGGAGTTTGGCATAAACACAATGATTACGGGATCAATGCTCATGTTAATGCCTGCTGTCACCAGGCATGGAGTTGAGTTTCAAGATAGTAAGTGCTTACAGTTTTAAAAGAGAAAATCACCACATGAGGCTCCAGGCAGCAGTTTATGGAGAATTGAACGCGCGTGCGTTTCTACATGCGGGGAAAGTTGTTCATTTGTAATTTATGACAAGTTCAAAATTATGCTGAGCAACCCAAAGACTTGCAGGTTAAACAACAGGTGAAGAGAAGGTGATAAATTTGTCACAGACTCAAACTGGGTTTCCCAATTTTAAACACCACATGGCCTGTTAGCTGCCCCCATGACGAACATTATTCATCTCCAATCAATCCTCTGCTGTGCGACATTGACTGATCGCGGTCACATACACAAACACGCTGCACCGAGACTTCCAGTTCAACTTCAAACATGGTCATAGCTCGATTCCAGTCAGTCGAATGTCAAAATGCTTAACGGTGTTGAGCAAAAGAGCGCAGAAACATCCCTGCGAGCGGTAAAAAGAGCAGTTGTAGCTGATGCAGGGATCATGGCCGTTGTATTTGCTGTTTGTAAATATTTTTGTGGTTGCCAGTGAAGCACAGAGAGCTCATACATGGCAGGGGACCTCAGTTTCCCCCCCCAACAAGGTTGATCCAGTGAGATGTGGCGCCTGACATCTACTCAGTTATTAAATTTTCACACACTGCTGACCGCAATATCATCAGGAGCAAACACTCGCTGCTGTGTACCCTCAGGCGCATGGGCCTGTTTACTTGTGTATTTAGAGCTGGTGAGTGCATGATTCTGTGTTGTGAGATAATTTCAGAAGTCCAGTGATCTGACTCTGGTCCCGAGAAAGATGCAGTTGGACAGGAGTGAAAAATAACATGGCAAAGGCCGCAGTGTGCAATTAGCAGCCGTCACAAGAATCTCCCTGTCTCTTATTTGCTGTCTGCTGCATCAAATTCGCCCCTGACTCACTCTGTATAATATTGGAGAATACGCGAATGGATGACTCAGCGGATTTTGTGAAGCAGCGGTTTCCCCTCATAAGAATATAAACTCAGTTTTTATCGCTTCAGAATAAGAATAAGAGTCGGAAATGTGCTTCCATCACCGAGGAATAAGAAAATGGACATTCGGTCTGACTGCATCTCCTTGAAAAGAAAGTTTTGAGTCAGAGTTAAATAGTTTTGACCCTTATAAATATCCTCGTTTAATAATCTGTTTCCACATATGAAGTTTTTCTACTACTCAAGCACTCCCAGCTTCCTCTGGGCATCAGCACATCTTCTCTTTAAGTTTTCTTTTCCACCAAAGTTTTTCACAACTTTTTTCTGGGAATAACTCGGCAGACCGCAACCAAAAATAAATGTGTTAAAATTCCAGTTCTTGTATCTAAATGTGCTGAGCGTCTGGAGGTTACCAGTGATTTGAACCAAGAGCGCCGAGACTCTAAAAGGAGACTGTACATGTAATGAGCTGCTGTATTTCTTCAGCTTTCTTGCCAGATGGTGTTAAAGATCTTCCAGTAATGCGCAGCAAGAGCCTGTTGTGCTACTTTCAACAAAAAACTTTATGGTGCTGCTGTTTTAAAAGAATGGTTTTACACATTAATTATCTGGTTTTTTGGGGTTCTCAGTTTACCCAACAGATTTATACTCAATTTTAATCTTTCTTGGTGAAAATAATGAGCTCCTGAACTGCAGCTCCATCAATAAATTAGAGTCTTCTTGCACACTAGGCCTTGGTGTTAGTTGTAACTGATGAGTATACTGAGGAGCTCTATATCTTGATCCTTGGTTTTATTCCATCCATTCACTAGTTTAGAAAAACAGCATGATTGACGTCAATTAAAACAAAAGCATGGAATAAAGAGTTTCTGAAAATGAGATACGCAGGTTGCTGCTGATTAGACTTTTGAGGTTGTAAAGTGCCGAAGCATGTACCGTCTTCAAGGGCAAAAAGCAAATTCTTAAACTATTGCTATTGTCTGCCCACCGCTTCTGTGAAGCTCTGCTGGGAAAAATATGGCGAGCCTGAAAAGGAGGTGGCCTTGCTGGCGCAGCATAAGCAAGCTGTCTTTTGAATGCCTTGGTGCACTTAGGTATTCTGTGGAAAGGGATGAAGAGCTGTCCTTGAGAGCACATACACAAAAGAGACAATGAGCGAGAGGTCACAAATAGCTTGGACAACACGAAGCCAGAGAGTACAGTGCATGCAGAACATACCATGAATTTTCTTTTTTTTCTCCATTATTATTTATTATTTTTAACAGTAATTGCATTGTAAAGCGAGACCGATTAAGATATTAATGCATCGTGCTTATCTTATACTTCATCGTGTCTCGATTTAACTTTCCCGTTCTCTTCTTTCTCCCCATTAATTTCTTCATATTGGTTGACAGTTTGCTCTGTGATTGATTTAGTCATCTGAGCAATCACTCATGGAAAAAGGAAAAGGCAGGTGAGTGGGGTATTAATTAGACCTTGCAGAAACAGGAATACTTCTGAGAAAACAGTGTGCAAAATCCTGATTTTTTTTCCTGTGATCACACTGGATCATCTAGTTTATCTTCACCCTAACTCTAGTATTCTTAATGTTCTGAATTATGTGTGTGCAGCTGCTTAAAAAACACTACATCGTGAACTTGCATCACCTTGTGAAAGTCTGAAGTTTCTGCCCTTTGGAAATGTGAGTGACTGGTTATAATTGACCCCCATATTCCTTTATTTAGCATTACATATTGATTGCTGCCTACAGGAACATAACTCTGTGGGAGGTTGTCAGAATTGCCACAGTGCAGTAGATAGCAGCAAGTGAGAGAGAGAGAGAGAGAGAGAGAGCAGCACTCGCATGGTGGCTTCAGAGACCAATTATGTTGTATGTGTCACTTAAGAGTGTTTTGAGGGCTGAGAGCAGTGGTATGTGTTTAGAGCCTGAGGGTACAATCTCATTTTACATTCAGCTCTTTTTGTAGCTCCCCATGATTTCAGGGAGCTTTCCAAAGTTTTGAAATCAAATGACATGCACAAATAAATAAATAAATAAAATAAAATAAAAGTGTCTTGGTATATTTTCTTCCACCGCTGACACACATGATATTTGTCCTTGCTCTGTTTGATTTGTTGGATGTTCAGATATCACGGAAGGTAAAAGAACCTCAGCTGTCATCGTAAAACAGAAAAAAATGGAGATAAAAAAAAACAGTAGGCTATAAGGGAATAAAATAAAAATAGCAAGAAATGGCAGGAATCTATAAATACATGCACGTCGTGTTAATGCGTGTTGATTTAATGTCTCCAAGGTTATGAAACTTCTCTCAGATTGAGAGAAAATCAGCTGACAGTGAGAGACATCTAGTGGTAAATTAGGGAACTTCCGCATTGATGCATTATTTCTTCTTTTTTTTAGTTAGCTTCTAGTGTTAGAGTTACAAGAACTATTTTTCTTGGTACTTTTGGGGAACATAAATGTAGAGAGGAGGAAAAAATGCAGTTGGCTGTTACTTGCTTAAGGCATCAAGTGTCACTAGAGCTGCTTCTGCAACATGAATGTCAAAGTGTCAGAGATTGTTCTTTGTTCTGTTTTGTTCTTTGTCAGGTTATCACATCGCTTGTGCGTATTATAAACTGTAACACTAAAAGCAAACTTGGAAACGAGCAAATCTCCACGCAACAGATTCACGTTGAAGCAGGTGTATTTTTGAATCCAACTACCATGAGCTGATGAATTTGGTTTCCACTTACATTAGCATTCAATTCGGTTCAATAGTTCACTAATCCCAAACCCAAACATCTAATTTCCTTGTTGTTTTGTTTTTGGACTCATGTTCATGTTCTTAAAAAAACAAAAAAAAAGTGTAGGCTATGTTACGCATTATGGAACAGTTGCCTCCAGGGAGCGCCCGTCTTCAGGTATTTATTCTATTGTCCACCTTTCTCCTACACTAAGCGTCAAGTTAAACATATACAGATCAATTATGGAAGAAATCCTTAAAAGATAAAAGCCTTATTAGAGGGTTACTATTGAAGTTGAAGCGGAAATGAATCGATAAGACCCCCAGACAGCTAAAATCATCAATGCCATAGCGTGGCTTTCAATTAAATTTAACTTTTCACATCAGAGGACCAGTTTTCACGCTAGTCTAAACAATCCTGCAGTGGACATTTCACCCAGCCACTTTTATTTTGAAATTAAGTCCAACCGGAAGTTTTATTCTCGTTTGCTTGACTCCAATCTACCTCCACAGGTTCCCCTCCCCTTTTTTGAACTAACCACCTACAATAAGTTTGACAGCTCAGCTTTTTTTCCCCCCGAGTGTGTGCTCACACGAAGAGCGGCAGCAGCAACAGATAGCTCGAGTCTCCACCACAGGAGTTACTTTTCTCTTTATTGTTGCTGTGCGTCCCTACGTCTCCTGCTGGCTATGAGGAATTTTATGTCTGCGTAGGTTTGGTCACCGCTCCCACTTGGACCTTTTTTTTGGGGAGGGGGTGTTTGGTATCGGTGTAGTTTCTTTTTCTTACAAATAAGTCAATTAATAATTAAAAATATAATATTTTCTTTGTCGGGCGTCGCGAGGGAACTACATTAAACATGTCGAGGAACGCGGAGGAGGCGAACAAGCTCGCTGAAAGTACATACAAGGTAAGTGCTGCTTTCCTATGAAGGTGGGAAACCCAACAGGTGCGAGAGGAAAGAAGTGCCTCGGGTTCAACTTTACAGCTTGACTTTTACCAACCTGTTGTCTAACAGGTTTTATTCATGGATCTCATGAGGTTTTTCTTTTCTTTTCTTTTTAGCAGTAAAGTTTACTTGTTGTTTGGACGTTCGCCTTTAAGTAGTTTACCTTCTTTTTCAAAATACAGCAGAATATATAGGGTGATATATGTTTAGCTTATGGACACTATCACAAGTAAGTGACAGTGTTAAAGCAGAAAAAAGACTATTATCACACTTGATTATCCTACCCTGGGGTCTTGTTCTTTCAGGATCCCTGAGCTTTAACTATGTTCTTGGTTTACTCAGCATCTCAGCCTGCACTGTTAATGAGTTCAGTGCATTTTTGTCAGCACTTTTTATTTTAGTTTAGAAGCTTCCCGAGAGCTTGTAACTGCCTATTAGTGAGTTGAATCACTGGTTTTGAGAGAATAGCCCCACCCTGGGAGTGGCATTTCCTTTTCCCTCTTTTCCCATTAAATTGCTGCCGTGGTTGATCAGCATCATTTGGGCTGTTCTGTAGTTCCGTGCCAACCAGTAGCCTAATTAACTTTAATTTATTTACTGAAGTGGAAGCCTTTCAAGTGAATTGGTATTTACCACTCCTCCTTATCTTGGATTGTGGGGAAACTGCTCCTTTTAAAGCAATTTTAATAAGTAATCAGTTGCTTTTTTTGTTGAGTTTATGATTTAATTGGGTTTCAAAGAGAAACCTAACCAATGAAAATGAAACGTTTAACTGAACGTGAGTGGCACTCACCAAATCCCACCAGGCTTTCTGACTTAATGGTCCTCTGCAGTGTGCACGCCACAGGTGGCACAGTAAAGGTGACTGTGTTCAAAGCAGGAGGAGGAAAAGAAGGCAAGAAGCTTTCTCTCATGCATTTAGCCTTTTTAAACAGCTCTTATCCACCGGCCTCCTCCAGGGGCTGCCCCCACAGCTCATTGGCGTGGTGAAATGCAGGAAAAAGACTCCAGGTTTAATAATTTAACTGGCTGTGTGTTTTGTGTGGTAAGATTATACAGCAAGCTCCTTGGCAGCCATCACCTCGGGCTCATTGATATATATAAGCAAGACAAGGCTCCCAAAATAGTCTGTTTAAATAATTAGTGGCAAGTTGTTTGTTTTTTATTGGAAATAAACACGATTTGGCTGTTTACATGTTTCATGGACTTTTAAAAGGCAGTGTGATTTTCAGCAATGGAAGACCAAGTTCTTCTCTTAATGCGTTATTAGATGCTATAAATTAAAGGAAAGGTTACTGAGTCATTTCTTATGAATGCCTGTATCAGCAGGGAGTTGTTACTTACACATTATGTCAGTATGCTGCTGACAAATGTCTGACGTACAAGTGGCTGAACAATGCAAGACTCATGAAACATTGTTTGCCATGGGTGTCCTAAGGAGGTTTTGCTTGTGTGTGCGTGTTAGCTAAGACCTTTCCTATCTATACTAATCAGAGGGTTGGTCTTGACATCTGTAAAATGGAGCTCAGAAAATTAGTTAATTTTTTTCCAAGACATGATTAGTTCCACTCCACAATGTTGATTAAAAGCTGGCGATCACTGGAGACCCCACTTTTATCAGATTAGCCTGTGTGTGTGTGTGTGTGTGTGTGTGTGTGTGTGTGTGTGTGTGTGTGTGTGTGTGTGTGTGTGTGTGTGTGTGTGTGTGTGTGTGTGAAGTGTGAAAATGAGGGGGGGAAAAAAGAAAATCTTTTCACACCCATGTTATTTAATTGATTGCGCATTCTCTTATTCTCACTTATTATTTCTTTGTTGTTTTTCTGCTCCCTGTCTTAAGTTTCCACAGAAGTCATTTTTGGCCTCTGTGACATAATTTGTCAGACATTATGTGCATGCATGCGAATGTGTGCCTGAAGGACATGGTTATAGCTTCCTTTAAACTGTCGTCAGGCTCTAGTGTGACTGCATACATTTCATTCTTTGCCTCATTATTTACGTCTGATGTCACTCTGTCAGTTTGACAGTCACAGTGAATCCTTTTTCTCTCTCAACCCCTTTAGACTGTAATGGAACAGTTCAACCCAGGACTGAGGAACCTGGTCAACCTGGGCAAGAACTATGAGAAATCAGTGGCAGGTGAGCTTTTTTTATTTTTTGCTTTGCTTTTGCTATTACATTATTAAAAGATTCAGAGTTTATATATTAAGTTAGAGTTGGCTAAGAAATGAAACATGGCTAACTGGAAGGACAAGTTAGCCATTTTGGAGGAAGGATCAGACAGGTTGGATAATAATGTGGCTATTTGTTACTCTGTGGTGTTCAGAGGGTATTAGGGGCTACTGTGACAAAAATTAATGACAATTTTATCATTTTCCCAGCAATGACCCTGGCAGGAAAGTTGTATTTTGATGCACTGACTAAGATTGGGGAGAATGCTGCAGTTTCTCCTGTCTCCAGAGAATTAGGTAAGTTTCCAAGTTGATCTGTCCTGTGATTCTCCACTGGGATAAACTGGGGGAAATCTGCAGACTGTGGAGCCAGCTCCCTTTTTCTCAAAAAACATTGTTCTTTCTAATTTATTCATTTGTATTTTATTCCCAAGGCAGTCTTTTCATTTCTAATAATAGTTTAAGGATGATTTAATGATCCTCAGCCAGAGCAGATAGATTGGTGTTTAATTAAAGTTGATGGAAAACCTCAATTGAGTGACATTTTTTTTTTCTGCAGTGGTCGATGTCATTTGGTATGTGTTGCACACTGATTTGCGGGAGCAATAGGAAAGTGTCCTTTGTGAGTATACAGGTAGATGCAGGTTTGGGTGAAAGAGCAGGAAGTGTTGTAGGTCTGGGGAAAAGATGGGAGATTCTCCAGCTTAACAAGACAAAGCTGAATTGAGAGGGTGTGTTGGGTATATGACGTGAGGATAGTCAGGCATGTTACACGTGAATAATGCAGTGCATCTCGAGTTGACTTCCTAAAGTAGCTCACAAGCTTCACTCCATTGCATCTGTTATGTCTGTAGATTTATTCACAAAATGATCAGATGTTTATCACCAGCTTCATTCTAAATATGTGTGTAAACATGGGATAATTGTGAGGAACACAGGAGCTGAATTCATTCAGTGCTGGTTGCCATTTTAGAAATATTAGATTTGAAGTTTTAACGAAGTGAATTTAAAAGTCTTAAATTAAATTTTCCTGACCTTGCTGATCGGGAGCATATTTTCAATTTAGCAGGATTTGCCAGTTCTAAAGTGCATCAGTTTGAGAAATGTGAGAAATGGATCATTTAATTTATTCACAAGTCAATGACATGACCCAGTAATCACAAGCTAAAGCAAGTTAATATGTATGCCCCTCAGTCGCTGGTCTAAATCCTTCTCAGCCCCATCTCATAAGACAATGAAGCACAGCCTTGCCTCTACACCTGCAAAGCCTCATAAGAAATCAGAAGTTTGCAAAAGATATCCACAAGACACTTTGTGCAATATAACTAAAATTAATTTAGAAAAAAATAAATGAAAGGAACAACAGCTATTCCCCGGTTTATTGTTTCATGATGAAAGAGAGCAGGGTAATGTTTGAACCTCTCTTTATCACTAAAAAAACAAAACCCAGGGAGCGCTGTAGCTCGAACACATCAGAAGTTACCCACTGATTAATTCCAGCACAGTTCTTGTGATTTTTATGTATTACTTTGAGTGTGATAGGCTTGGGAATACACTGTTTTTTCATCGTCCTATGTTCGTTCTTCTCTAACTCCCCAGGCTTCGGTTCCCCTGAGCTAATTTGTAGTCCAAAGAAGTCTGGCATCCTAAGTCATTGTCACTAGTGTCACACTTTGATTTAACCACTGTACGCCTCTCATCTCCCCTGCTGATTAGTAGCAAAACTGCTAATTAAATTTAGCAGCACAATGGGAAGTGCCACCTGGTGTCAGTTTCCTGGCACAGTTAAAGTGATACTCCACCCAAAAAAAAAAAAGAAACACCCTGTGCACACTTGGCAAGTGGCTAGAAAAGTAAGCCTTTGAATCCTCATTAGCCTCCTTGAATTCACAGTGGCAAATTTTTACCATAAAATATTGTGGCAACAGGTCCTTCTGAAGTTTGCCTCCTTAAGGCTGGTTTAGAATTGCAAAAATACAATATTGATATAAAACATTTTGATTGGTTTATCTATAACGATGAACCTGTCAACATACCATAGATTATTCTGTGTACAGACTGAGCATGTGTATACTGCAATTTAAGACCATCTGTGATCTCGCCACATTGTACGCATGCATTTTCTTGCTAACATAATCAGTTGGTAGGATCTCAGCTATGATTGGCCAATTAATCAGTCAAAAACTGTTGTAATAAACTCAGTTTTCAAGATTAAATACTCAAACCAATAGTTTTAATGTTCTCAAATTACCCATTTTATTTCTCATTTTGATGCTTCGGGCCTATAGACGGGTGATTAAACGATTCATAAAAAAGCAATCCTCCCTTTAATTCAAAATAAAAAGAATATGTAATTGCAAGTTGTTGGCTGAAAGATGTGCTCTGTGTGCAGGTGATGTTCTGAAATAATACTCCTGTGGATTAAGGCTGGCTGCTGTTTTCATCCCAAAAAATTAAAAAATGTTTCAAGTAGGCTTAAACTGATTATTATGTCCACATGTGTCCACAAGTTTTTGTTGGAAAGGATCATAATCAGAGCTATAAATCTTCTGTACTGTCCTGTTGTGAAGAGCACAGCTTGAACCATGCTTCCTGTAATAGGAAGTGGAGAGGAAATGACGGGAGGGACACAAACAAGCTGCTTATTATTTTAAGTGTCAATTAAAGTCTTTTTTTTATTGCTGTTTTTACCAAACTGGGTGTTAAATTTGTTTAAATATTCAAATCGAAGGGATGAGTTTTCTTTTTCTGAAAACCAAACATCCATGGGATGACCTAGACACAGCATCAGCATCACAAAACACTATTATGATTGTTGTTGTTATGCTCAGACTGAATCACACTCACCTCCGACATGTGGACACACATACCCACTAATCCCCTCATGTGAGGCAGAGTGTGATCTCATAACGGATCAGTTTATTCTGAGTCATTATGCTGGATTATGTAGAGCAGTGGGTGCTCATCTAGTTTAATGAACTAGGCTTGAAGACCCAAATGCATTGTACTTGGAGTCTGTACTACACACCTCTATAAATAGTCAGATCTTCAATTTGTGTCGTGAGTTGCTGTCAGGTTCATAAGACATTGTTTTAAGTTGTAATAATTAGGGAGACAACTTCTACATAAATGTGGCGTTAAAGTCTACACATCTTCATCACAAGGCTGCTCATGCTTGTAGTGAAGCTGCTCTGTAAGAAACATGAGCTCCAGTGACAGAACCAGAAACCAGATACTCTCGCGAGGCATTAGAGCACTGGTGCACCTCGTTCTCCCGCCCCTTTCCTTTATCTCTCCCTCTACTTCTGCCAGAGTTCAAATGTCAACCTTTTTTTTTTCTTTTTTTTTTCTCATTCGAACGCTCAGGTTTCTGACGTTTGGTCAAACAAAGAGCAAGAATTAACATGTGAAGACCAGGTTGTCCGGATGCAATAGGATTAGAACGTGCTTAGAATTTGCTCTTTACGTCTTCTCGTTGTACTTCTAGTCTTGATGCTAGAAACAGAAATGCACAGGGAACAGTGAAAAGAACCGTAAAACTGCTGCCTAAAAATTGGAACAGCAAACAGCCTGTAAGACATCTTGACTGTGCCACATTTCATTGTCCCCAAAGAATTTAATCTCCTCCTATCTTGTCCTTTTGCAGCAAAAAGGGTATTTATAGATGTTTCGTGGACACAGACACACACAGTGACTAGTGTTCAAATGGCACCAGGCCCACTTTACATAATCCAAGCATGTTTGCATGCTGTGTCAGGTGGCTCTCATAGATGCCAGGATTATTTTGTCCACAGTCAAAAACGGCGGAAGAACTGTGGGCCTTTTTTTTTTTTTTTTTTTTTTTTTTTTTTTTTGCAGGCTTCTGGGAAAATGCAATAAAGTGCTCAGTCTTCACAGAGCCTTTCTACAAACACAGACATTGCCTATCTGTCTCAACATATGCAATTACGAAAGACAAAGAACATAGTTCACTATCGTGTGGGACATAAAACAATTGTATCTCATCAGAGACAAAAAAGGATTTATTTAAATCGATGGTGGTTTGGCTGGGTTTCTCTGTGGTTTTGGTTGGGTAATGATGGCACATTGCTTTTAGAGTTATCCTCATAATGACACACTATTGCCCTCACACCTTACTCAAAAGAGTGCACCTGTTGCCGAGCAACGTTTTGTGTGGTCTGTGCAACAATAAACAAATGAGTGAGAACTGCTGGAAAGAAACTGTGACGCAATCTTTATGCAGTTATTAATATGAAACATTTACATGACATCATTTTCTGAATTTTTTGAGGTATGTTTGACTCGACTTATACGCCTTACATATAAACCAGTCTGCCTGGTGTTTGACTCAATACCACACCTGTTTACATTTTTAAGATTATTCTTATTGTAAAATGAGGGGACTTTAAGGTTGGGCCAGACCTGGGCCCTACTTTATTTTAAATCTAGCATAGCCTTTCTAAACTCTTTTTCTTTCTTTTGCTGTGTATTGCCATATCAAGCACTACTACATTGTCATTTCTTCTCTTATACTTATTGTAGTACCTTTTTCTGCATCACTATTCATCTCCTTACCATAGTTTTCCTTCCACCCTTACCCTGCCTGTGCTACCCCTCAGCCTCTTTTATTCTCCTCTGTCGAAGGGCAGATTTACTGGGATGAGCAGAGTCTTAATCTGCTGAGCTGTTTGAACTGCAGCAGCCAGTCTCACTGTGAGGCAAGGTGGAGCAGGCAAGGTGTGGAAAGATGGAGCAGGGAAGGGCAGTGTTTACATACTGATGAATGTACAGTTCAGAGTGTCTGCAGGCATATTGAAAGGCTGTCAAGGATTTGCGCAGTGCATTTGTGCACGTCAGAACACAGTTGAAAGACGACAGCAATTTTTTTTTTTTTTTTCCCCCAAACCTTGGTTGAGTGCTGTTTTTCCTACTGATCCATGTGCTCCAGTATGGGTCTACTGCTCTGTAAACTAAACAAATAACAAATCTAGATGAGGACTTGATGAGTAAAGTATTTATTCTATGATGATTTAGCTTGTCTGTTTGTAACACACAAACTGGAGGTGTTTGTATCCTGATGCAGAAGCCACTGAATCTCTACAGTGGCTTTTGGTTACATCATTATCAATACTTATATGTACAGTACAGCTGTATTTGTTGGCTGCAGCTGCATGGGAATCAGCACCCATGGGAAAATGCTCAGTGTGGGAGAAGATGCAGCGTGCATTTGTTGAACGTTTGAATATTTGTTGAACGTCTTGTAATCTTGTGTTGGCAAATCCACTGATGTATCCCACATCTATGCTACAAACAGAAAATATACCCGACATATGCTGAGCATTATCTTGAATTTAAATTGCTGTTGGATGTAAACTAAAGATGTCTTACAAATGACTTGTTCATGAGACTGCACACAGATTATTCATTTTCTGAACAAGTTAGTTTATCTGTTTTGACATTATTGCAGAAAGAAGATGATAAAGAATGCTGGCTAAACAACCAAAGTGACCATCTGTGTAAACACAAGTTATTACAATAATTGGCCCAAGACAGATTTATACACACACACATTGTTATTCTGTGTCTACCCGTCATCTGAGAGGTGTTGAAAATGGTGATTATCAAAGGACTGCACCAGCCAAACACACACACCCATGCAGATTTCAGTCTGTGAGCAGTATTATCCAGAAGGCAGTCTGTTACAAAAGCCATTTTTGCATGTGAACTCTTGGCAGTGTCAGAAGAATGAAGTGCAGAAATTATCTTCAGTTGTCCTTTTTTCTCACATCTAGCACAGCAGAAAAAAACCGATTCTTTGACTGCGTGAGATACTCGTTTGAGTTAGACAAGCTGGGACCTGCCTGGGTAGACCATTCTCGTGGGCACAAAATAGGCACAGACTCAGTTTCAGTGAGCTGGCAGGTTAAAGATCACGTGCACCTACAATCAATAATATCTAGAAACGTTAAACCTCGGTGCATGTGTGTAAACGGCAAACCAGACTCAAGACAGTTTGTAGCCTTTCTTGTTAGTAGAGTTACTGCTATTAGTTTTGCATAATGCCTGGCTTTGGGTATTAAGCATTAGTATTTGAATGCAAAGAAGTTAAAGGGAAATCAGTCTTCAGTGGAGCTGCCAATACTTTGATTATTTGTTACCTGACACCACCTAATTACTTTTAAAACTAATTAAAGTAAGTAATAACACCTAAATATTTCTAACTTGTCTAGTAGAAGAAGAGGTAGTACAATTTTTATCTCTGGGATGTGGGGACACACCAACATAAAGTGACTTAAAATGAAACTACTGTACTTTGGCTTGGCTCTACAACCATGTAGTTATTATGCTGTGTATTGTGCACCGTAATCCTAATTTGATTATTTTTAGGAGTAACAGGTTATGATTTGTGGCAGCCTGCCATCTGAGCTCTTTTTTAATACCTGAGCAGCAAGTGGTCCCGTTTGGTCCAGGCTCCATATAGATTGTGCTTTCATGCCAGTGAAGGAAATCCTACATCACATCTGTAGCTGGCTACTTTTTTTTTTTTTTGGTTGAAAAAATTATTGCAGATACTCTCAGGCTTATAGGATATTGTCTGTGCTGTGCATTATGGCTATCATTGTACACTGTTGCGCAATATCTTTAGATAAAGATTTTCTGTACAGTCGAGACAAACCTTTCCATCTTATAGCATTAACCTGTATGCCATCTTTCCCCCTCCCTTCTTTTTCCACCTGGCAGGTGTAGTACTGACAGAAATCTCAGAGGTCCACAGGAACGTTCATCTTGAGCTGGAGGAAAACGTGAGTCTTGAATATGTTTTTTGCAAATGCATACATATATTTATTTTGTTTTGTTTTTTTTATGTTATCTAATTAATCTTTAATTCCATTGCCTCTCCCAAACGCATGCTTGTCTCACTCTCTGAACCTGTTTCTCAGACTGAGGTGGAATTCACTAACCGACATTTAGTGGTGCGCTGTCAGCAAACAGTTCTCTCCATCCTCCTGCTGCTGTTGATAGACACCACCTTATCTTCCTACCCACCTACAAAACCTGAAGTAGCATCATGAGCAAGAAAAACATGAAACATTAGATACAAAAGGAAAACAAATGGCTTTGGGTCGTAGGAGCAGCTGTGGCTTTATCTCGTTGCTGAGAACAAACAGGTCCTAACATGTCCTGTCCTGTACCAGCTGGAGCAGTTACAGTTTGATTAATTAAGTATGAGCATTGTGTGCGCTCTTAGCACACTAACACCTTGAAACAGTTGCACAGACTACTTTATTAATCTTTTGTTCAGTTTTGAAGAACATGTTGTAAATGTTTATTATGTAAAGGTTGCAAAATTTCAGTTCACTTTGTGTTTAGGTAGCATGGAAAAAGACGCCATTGCTTTGTTGGAACTTGCAAATATTGGATATTTTAAGTGAAAAAAAGCAGCAGAATTTTATGTATCATATTTCACTACAACACAAACATTCTTAAAATTTAGATGTTTAAGACCTTTTTAAAAGATCACAACATGTTGGGTGCATTATTTTTATTGAATGTTGCACAAGTTTTGTCCTTGGGCAAATAAATAATGCTAGCGCCTGAAAGTAAACCAGAAAACATGAACATGACGCAGAAAAGTTGGGAGGCACCCTTCTGAGACATTGTTGCTAACGGCATCAGTGGGTGGGCTCAGTTGTTAATGGACTCGAGTTTATGACTCACAGCATTAATTCAGGTCAGAGAGTCAGTCTGATGACTATGTGTTATGTATACTACACAGTCCCTGTGGTCATCTATATGTTTTCAGTGATGGGGTCTTCCACATCATTGATCTGCTGCGTGTGGGTGCAGACACTGCATCACAACAAGGGGAGCGCTTTGACTCCCTCACACTAATGAGAGGGAGAGAGCTGGAGAGCAACTGAGAGAAGACTGTAGGCATTCCCACGCTTTGTATCTGACTCATTCATAAGCGCAACCTTGGACTTGGTTCTCGCCCCCGCACCGATACACTTTAAATGATCATTCGCCATTTTTCTCCATGAGACTTGCGGCATTTTTCCTTGTTTTCTGCTGACAGCAAAGCTTGACAAACTGTAGCCCTCCATCCACCCATCAAGTTTATAATAACCAGTGTGTCTTCCTATCCTCTCTTCTCTATTGTCCTTCCTCCTCCTCTTCACCTGAAGTTTAAGAGGTTCCACAGAGACGTAATAGCTGAGCTGGAGAGAAAGACTGACATGGATGTCAAATACATGACAGTGAGTAGTTTTTTTTCTGTGTGCCCCCACAACTAAGTTTGGGTTTATTTTTGTTATCACTGGCTTTTGTGTTACATTTTACATTTTTATTCAGCAGCTACATGAAATGAGGGAGAAGCAAAAATAAAATGGAATAAAAGCCTTTGAATTGGTTTTTAATACAGGATCAGCAGGTAAAGAGGACGTAGATGATGGTTTTTAAACCGTGTTGAGTCGAAAAATATGAAAAGCAATCCTTTTTATACACCTGATGAACTATAATCTCGTTCTGTGCAACAATGCAGGAATTTTTTTGTGACTTCAGTCTTTGAATTGGGCATATGTCCTATTAAAAGAGTTATTATCAGCACAACACAGGACAAAGAAGGGTCTATTTTCTGCAGTACTGCAAGTCTGTGCTGTTTGTGAGTGATGTTTGGTGCTCTGACTCTGTAAATGGATCTACATGACTGTGCAGAGGTAGCTGTAAGCACACTTTACGTTTTATTTGTAATAAAACCAAGTTATTTCTCTCTCCTGTTCGCTTTGCACTAGTGCCATATAGCAGATGGAGCCAGCCTAACACATCATCACAGATGTTTTAGCAAATGGTTTACATTGCAAATCAGCTTGCGTAGTTTACTGCATAGTGTGAAACATGACTTTGTACTGGAAGATTTTTTTAATATATCCAGGATATACTGCAAACTTGACTGTGGATATATTTTGGCAGTTTTCACCACCATTTTTAAATTTCAAATGATTCATCCAGTTATTCTTAAAGTTCACAGTTTCTCCTTATTTCTGCTACCCAAGATGGTTCTGACAAATCTGATCAGGTTGGTGTTGCAGCATTTACATGAATCATTCTTCTGATCCAGGCCACATTTAAAAGATACCAGATGGAGCACAAGATGAAGCAAGATTCTCTGGAGAAGTCCCAGGCAGACCTGAAGAAGCTGAGGAGAAAGAGCCAAGGCAAGAATGCGAACAAGTACGAGAACAAGGAAAGCGAGGTGAGACGAACTTAAAAAACAAAAACCAAACTCCTACAGACACATGACACATCGTACACACATGCGCTTTCTTTGACACACGTGGGCGTGTTCATATAACGACACTCATTCACAAACCTTGACACCTGAAACTTACAGCCAGAGTAGCAGAAGTTACTGGCAATATGTGAAGCGTCTGGTCTGTGCAGTTGTGCAGAAGCTCCTTGTTTGTTTGCTTTTTTTTGGCTTCTTTTATCTTCTTCAAGAATACACCCGCACAAGGTCCCTTTACACCATCTTGTTCTACCCGCATGTCCACTTGTAAAAGTTGCCAAACACATGCACAAGCAAGCAAGCAAGCACCAACTCTTCAGGCTATAGAAATATCTGCACAGACTTGCAACTTGAAGTGACATTTGATTAGGAAACGCTAGTTAACCAGGCCACTCTTTGAGAAGTGGAGATGTTAAGCTTTATTGTCGATCCAATATGAAACTTGAGCTCCCTTTCTAGTTTTATCTCAATGCACATCAGGTTATTGTGCTTGACTTTATTGCACTTTTTTGTCTTGTTATGTATTTAATGTTTTACAAGGGCCAAAAGGTTTAAAAGTGTGCTTTTGTCTTTTTAAATTATGACCATTTCTCTGTTGGTACTGCGTCTTACCCGTGATCTGTTCGTGTGTCACAGTTACCTCAGGTGCTTTACGTCATTGATCTCGATTAATCACTGTGGAATATTAAGTCATTATAACAGGTTAACTCTGTTATTACATGGTGAAACCACACCCTGGCAGTGACGCTGCTAAGTGGAAAGTGCAAATGAGTTAAACCTCAGAGTTACCTCGACCTATGAGCATACCAACTTAAAGTCTTGCATAACCTGCCTACCACTGATCCTGCCAGACAGCTTATTTGCCCGTGTGTGTGTGTGTGTGTGTGTGTGTGTGTGTGTGTCTTTTGCATATTTAAAGATTTGTGTGTTTTGTCAACAAGGTCTACTCTACTGAAGGCTGATAAACTGCATAGTTAAAGGAAGAAAGAGAAGGAGACCTGAAAAGGAGTTTCACACTTTAATAGAGGAGTGCACTAACATAAATACTTGATTTTATTTTCGGCTTTAGCTTCTGCCTCTGCCTACACTTGACTTGTCATTGCCCAGAATTATTTTCTTTATTATAAAGGAGAGAGAGAAGCAAAAGAAGTTGTGCATTTTATTTATTTATTTATTTTTACGAGATATATGAGCTTGAATCGTACAGTAGTCTCTTTTAGTGAAAGCATACGAGGAGCTGGAATAGAAGTGATTAGCTTTTTAAGTACTTTTTTAAGCACTAATGTTAAAAATGATACATGTAAGGAACTGTATTTGATGTTTTTCTGTCAAATATCATAGTAAGCCAAATGTCCTTGGGTTAGGTTACGGACTTTTAGTCAAAACGCATTTGATAGAGTCACGAAGCTCAGTGAAGTTGCCAAGGACATTGATTCACATTTGTATTACATTTTAAACAAGTTAGTTACAGCCCTGGATTTTTGCTTTCACCATGAAATGTCAGAGCAAGTTAAATTATCTAAGAAATTACAGCTTGTTTTAGAGCCAAGCTTCTGTGTGAACACAGTTGATGATGAACTCCACGTGCCCTCTGGCTTTATAGAAATTTCAGGCTTGCTTCCTCTTGTCCCTTATTATAAATTCTTCTGTCACCTCATTCATTCTTTTGTTTTCTCATTCCTTTGTCTCTCACTTTACCATGCTTCATTTCCTCTTTCCTTTTCACCTTACTGCTCTCTCACCTTCCCACCAAGTCGCAAGTCTTGTGCCTACTTATCTGATTTAAAGCCAGGTATGAGGATTTAGAGATCCAACAGACACCAAGTTGGGCTGGCAAGCAGACGGTGTGTCAGGACTTGGAGACAGGAGCTTACAGGAGTAGATTCACCAGACACCAAAGATTCTTCAAAGCCAGGGAAGGATCTGACAGAAGACGGAGAAGATAAAATTAAAAATAAATAAATAAATGAACTGGGAGTGCTGTCACAGCTGTCAGACACCTAATTAAAAGACTCTCCCAAAAAAAGTTGCTGCACATTTTACTTTCTGTACACAAGGATAGCAAAGATTGAGATTTGTATCAAAGCCTCTTAAACCTCAAAGAGCAGAAAGTCAGAATCATCTGTTGGGGAAGTGTGTAAATTTTTTTTTTCCTTTTTTTTGTTTGGTTATCTGTTGCCGTTGTTGGGATTTAGAGATTCTTTTATTGCTGCCATATAATCTGCCTTATAATCTGCCTTATGATATTAACTATGTTCGCATTAACTATGTTCATTGCACCATCCTCTGCAATACTCTTACCTCCCTCACTTTGTAGTTCTCAGGATAAACATAGCTTGTCCATAGCAACAGGGTGACTGTGGTGTTGACAGATGTAAAGTGATTAAGAGGGTGTGTGTGTCTGTGTGTGTGTGTGTGTGTGTGTGTGTGTGTGTGTGTGTGTGTCGAAACTGCATTTACACTCCCCTTTTACTTTTTCCCTCATCCACTAGTATTAGTAGAAATTCTGCCACCCACTGCCACGGTTGTGGAACGATATTCACTCTGTTTTTCTCCTTCTCTGTGCTGCCCTTAAGTCCTTTTGTATTTTTAGCGTGAAACTAAACAGCAATTTAGCAAAAGACACAGAATGATTTGTTAAAGTTTCATGTGCTGTAGTGGAGTTATTAATACTTCAATTCATCTAACTGAATTTAGTGTTTCTGCTTTTTGTTGCAGTGTTAATCAGTTTGTTGGAAATAACAGTGTTGTGGATCATGCGGGTTGTACTGCTCACTCTATTTTTCTCACCTAGAAAAGACTGTGCATTGCAGTTTTTCTACATGCACAGGTAACGCATGTCAGAAAAACCACAATGTAGAAGCAACAGAAAATGGCGCTCCCAAAATACTGCAAATTTGTATAATAATCTGTCTGTAATGTAGAAATATATGCAGGTGCTTTTCAGAAATCCACAAAATGTACTAAAGAAGTCAGTTAATGCATTTGTGTTTTTGTGTCTCATTTGTGTCTCCATTACAGTTTTCTAGCTGTGCTTGATTATATTTTATTATATCCTTCATTATGATACTAAAAGATTAAAAACTTACACGGCTGCATTAAAATGTGCCCTCGCAGGGTTTGAAACAAAACGGAGGCACAGAGAAATGACAAGTGAACAACTGGTCAGTAACAAGAACAGTTTTAGTAAGAGTTTTATTTCTGCACTTATTTGTGTAGTTGTGAGTATTTGCTTCTGAAATTTGCATATGATTGTTTGTTGAAATACAGACACAAAGGTAAGCCTGTTATCAGGATTTCTGTGTATCGATGGAGGAAATCAACAGATCTAAATAGATACGTTTGAGCCTGACACGAAAGCATAAACAAACAGGAAGATTTTCATTTGGTCGGGAAGACCGGCGACTCTGTTTGGAAAGGGGAAAACGGAATTACCCCATATTTGTTCATGGTCTAGATAAGCAGAAGAACTTATGTTTAATTTGCCTTTTTGTGTGATTTAATAAGCAGTATTGTTGGTTTTTAATTATGAGGTCATGTTATTGTGCATTTTAACTTACTGATATGGTGCTACCAAATAGTGACCACTTTTCTACGTGCAGAATGTTTTTGGGAATAACATGGATTAGAAATGCACTTTACCCAGCACAGGTTTGTGGTAAATAAAGCCTTCAGCCATTTGAGGATTTATCAACCAAGGACAGAGCTGTAAGAGCTGAATAGAGAGGGTGTGTGCAATGCATTAACAGCCGTTACAGGTGTGACACTTCCAGTCAGTTGGATGAGAAATGGCTCCCACAAATTTTGACCCCCCAAAAAAGAGATAAATTAAGGAGCACGAAGAAGTCAGGAAACGAAGGCAATATTAAAAGAAGCCGTTTCATTCAGATTGTTGTTCTAACACCGTTCACTTCATTACATTTCAATGATATCAGCATTTACTAGAGTAGTGAAAGTGAAACTGAATATTTTAAATATCTGAATATCTGGTTCATTTGCATGGATCCCAAATACATGGACACATGGACACATCAAATCCTTTCAGTAGCTTTCTGACCTTTTTACGATCCCAGACTGTCAGTGTAGATAATGCAGCCCTCCCTACTGTTCTGCCCTTTCACTAAACATCAAATACAGCACAGACTGTCAATAAAATAAGATCTAAACTAATAATACTTGTCTTCTGCACAACACAGATTAGAATATTGACAAAGGAACCCTGCTCTTTTTATACATTTTGCCCTTGTTGGGTTTTTTCTTTGTGGCTCAACAATGACTGTGTCTAAATGGCTGTAAACCATGTGCATAGCAAGATAAGACCTTGATCTATTCAAGGTGGTTGTTTGGAAGGCACAACACAGTTCAGACCTGCTGAATCTGATCTGTTCAAAGCTTATCATCTTTTCACTTATGTGTGCATAGATGTGCATTTGTACACGAAACAATTTGAATGTTGTCCATGGTTTTTAATGTCCACTTGCACGCATGTTTGCAGTGTCTAGAAACGTTGGCAAGCCGACAGATGGACATGCAGTTGTTCATCGCCGATGGCTGTAAGGAGGCTCTGCTGGAGGAGAAGAGACGCTTCTGCTTCCTTGTGGACAAACACTGCATGTTAACCTATCAGTTCGCTTCCTTCCACGACAAGGTAGACAAAGTCCTGCTCTTATTATGTTGGAATCAAACTCTAGTCATATTATATTGCAAGGTTCAGCCAGAAGAATTTATTCCAAAACCCACAATCTCTAGAGCCTCAATGTATCACGTTGCCATAGTGATAGAAATGATGCACTCCTTCTACTGATTACTCATGTTTTCTTTTAATATCTTTTCTTATTTCCATGACTGCTGGATAGGCCAGAGACATACTGTCGGAAAAGCTGAGCACCTGGCAGGACCAGTGCAAAGATGCCACCAATATGCCCGAGAGTGTTTTGTCAATGATTGAAGGGCTGCGTAAGCCAGTTCCCATCACAATGCCCTCTCCGTCCCCGTCACGACACAGTGTGGTACGATCAAAGTGACAATCCTAAGACTTGTTCTTGTGCTACATGTGTTGCTATCTTTCATACTGTACTATGTTTTTTGTAGTACTTTTTAGATAAATTATCATTACTATGTAATGGAAACTTACCTCAGAGCGACGATTTCTGAGTGTGTCTCTCTGTAGGTCTGCTTACCAATCTTGACAATATTTAACCTGTTAAGTACAAGGTTGTTTTTTAGCATTGCTGTCAAATGGGGGAAAAGTAACAGGAAAAAAACAAACAACAAAAAATTGATAAGTCATATTTGCAGGTAGCCTCTGCAATGAATATGTTATGCTTGGTGACGGGGCTCCCAGGGTGTAGGATGTTTTCATGTCAAGGTTGTAGAAGTACCTTATATACTGAGGCTACCGTGCTGACACTGAATATTTAATCATATTTATCTTTCTATGTTCAGACTAAATTATAAGGATACTCAGAGTTTCTCCCAAGGACAGTTTTTGCAATTTTAAAAAATATCATCCAGATCAGCCAAAGAGTTTAATGGGTTCTTTATCTGCCTACGCTTCACCTTTCCACCTGGATTCATGGAAGCTTGGCAACTTATGTAATCTTGCTTAAAAAAACGTATAATAATGATAATGGCAGTGATCGCAGACCTCGACTTTTGCCTTGGTGGAGTAGTTGGATGATGAACATTTGTCTGTTAGACGTGAAATTTTCTAACTGCTTAGGGTAGTAATTCTTGGGCATTTGTTTAGCTGTTACTGAGGCTGCTGCTACCTGCATGTTTTGACAGAAATTCATTAATTTTTTTATTTGATTTTTTTTTTTTTTTAAAAAGGAGAAAAGTAACATACTCGCTCATGTTTTCATTCATTGCACTGTGGCAGAACATATCTACTCCCCCGGCACCACCTAAGAAAGCTGAGCCCAGCCGTCTGGTTAATATGTTCAACCAGGACAACAACCCCACCACTGTAACCACTCCTTCAAGCAACAGCACAGGTATTGCGGCTGTTACTATGACAATTGTTTTCATTTAGCACTTTGCTTTGTGCTGTTCTGGCCTCAAGTTTGTGCTTTTCAAACAGATTGTTCTTGCAGGTGTAATGCAAGAACCATCTGTTTGTTCCTGAAACATGTTTCTCCTTTATCCTGCACGGAACAATGACATTTGCTTCTCTGAGCTAGAAAATTTTATTCCATGAAGAGCTGCATGAAATAAATGTGGATGTCTCGGTCAGTTAGCCCGGCACTGAATTACCTCAAAAGTCATTGGATAATTTGTCATGACTTTATGTGCTGGGTTCCCAGAGAAACAGTCCTACTGACTTTGCCAGCCCTTTTACTTCTCCTGAATTATGACCATGAAGTTGACATTTGTTGTTCAGAGTAAAATATGTCAACAGCTAATCTGCTAGAGACATTTGCTGTCACAGTTACTTTTTATCTATCAGGTCATGCTTTAAGTTTATCTTGTACATTAGATTATGTCTAAATCCAGCAGCTGTAATTGTAATGTCATTAGTTTCAGCTGCACTTTCTGTTGAGTACTATTAGGCAAGGTCAGTAACTACAGCAGCTACTGTGACCACGTTAGCAAGCCTTTATATTCTTAATCGTGCCTTGTGTTAACATTGCTTTCTGCTTCTTTTCTTTCTTTCTTTTTAAACTTCCTTCCTCTCTCCCAGACCACGGGAACGGCGAGGACAGCAATCTCGCCAGGTCTGTCTCTGTCGCCACAGGGCTCAACAATATGGTGAAGAGACCACGTGTGCGCACCATCTTTCCCCATACTGCAGGCAACAATAACACACTGCTGAGCTTTGATGAGGGAGACATCATTGTCCTGCTCATCCCTGACGAGAGAGACGGATGGATGTATGGTGAAATGGAGAAGGATGGAAAGTGAGTCTAACTACGTGTGATGAATTTATACAGAACAGATATGTGATATGAAAAATTATAGTCACAGATATGGGGGAAGGCTTGTGCACACACTGTGCTGTACATAGGAGCACGATTAGATCTGTGACGTGTGCAGTCACTGTTGAGATGCAAGTCAGCTGACTTTAAATGTCTTTAAATCGTAACAAGAACTCTGTATCATCATCACCTTCTTCGTCCTGCCTCTGTCAAAAATTCATGCCGTCCTCCTAAGAATCAGGTGATTAATAGGAGGTGGAATTCACTGTCTTAACTGGCCAGATGGTCCCTCGCCTGATTGCTAGGCTGACCATGTATGAGCACACACAGCTCCAGGCTTGTCAAGTGCTGCCTGTGCTGGAAAAGTCACTGATAAGGAAATCAAAGTAAAATATGGCCTGAGGGTGGGATGTACGATAGCAGACTGGAGTGAGGTGGAGGGAGAAGTTCAGGGTACCACCTGCTCCCCCACACAGATAGGCACCAACCAAGTCCACTCTCCCCAGGTCTCTTGTGCGTGACTTTTTAGACAAGGATTTGATCTGAAGCCCTTGAAAATGTGTTTTTGAATTTTAATCATTCATCGGGTTTGATCTTTATTGCTATCAAGGGAAATTACATTACAAATATACCCAGAAAGATTGATCAAGGGCATAAAAGAATCATTTCTGAGTAGCTTTCAAAAATGTGGCTGACACAAAGTAAAACTTTGGTCTTGATGCCTCGCTGCTGCAGGTGGGGCGAGCTGAAGCGCCTAAAGGCTTAAAAAGTGTATATCGTCATGTTTATCAGAGCACAGCATCAGACAAGATGGGCTTCATGTTCCACAGGAGGTTCGGCTTTGATGCTTTTGGTTCTCTCGCTGGGCTTCTGCCTTTGTCTCATATCAGCTTTGATACTGTATCCCAGCAACTCACCAGGACTGTTTCAGATATGGACTCTATTGATGGACTGAGAGACTGAATTCCAGCAGGGCTGAGATAAATTTAATTCCAGGGAGTGAAAAATCAACTGGTAATAGAGCAGCATTTGTCAAATAATGACATTTGACTTCTGAGTGTGCGTTTTATTGCATGATTCCTAAATAAATTCTGTCCACTATCTTATTATCCAGTCACAATCATTAGAGTTGAGCTTTCTTTTCCAGGAACAGCTAGTAGTGTACACTCTTGACAATCGGTACTTGTAAACTGTCCTTGACTGAAATCAAGTAGTCTCAGCAGCTAGCGTTAACAGTTATGGTTGAAACAAACACGGGTTCTCTGTGGAAACTTTTCCTTAAATAAACAAAAAATGTATTCAGTGTGACTGCATGCATGTAGGTCCTGACTCTTTATTTTTTTTTATTGCAACTTCACTGAGGAAATACCTAATCTTCAAGCTGGTGCAAATATTAACATTCATCCACACAGAGGGAGGGGCAGATTGACCAAACACTGATTAGGAGCAATCTTTTAGCATAATACAATGACAGGGAGTCCTTGGTCCAAACTTGTGATAGGGAGAAGCTGCTGCTCTTTTTTTTTTTTCCTCAAATTCAAATGTGTTTCAGAACTAAAATAATCAATTTTTTGATTAAGGTAAGAAATGTTTAGCATAGTGTTTAGAAATTAATTTTGCAATAATTAAATTTTTAGTCTTTCATTATGTTTTTGGGGGGGTTTTTTGAGTCAGGTTTCATTTAGACATCTGTGTGTGTTTGTGTGAGGGGGCTCAAACTGTTGCCACTGAAACCTCACAGGTCTCTGAAATTCTGGCTCAGTCGTGACTCATTTATTAAATCAGTGAAAATCAAATTCTTTCCGCACAAACTCTATTATGTTGCACCTCGACGGGTTCAATAGAAGACTTTGTCCACAAGATCTTTTCTTCATTCGCGTCATCGGTTTCCTTTGATGGAAAATAACCTGTCTCAGCCTGAAATCTTTGTTGTCAAAGATGAAGTCCTTCAAAATAAACCAAAACTGTGATTGAAGTTGCACACTTTAATGCTCTCCCTCTTTGCAAATAACAAGTGACAGATTCAACCTGTTTGCTGGCATAGTCGCCTTAGGCATACATTCAGACTGTGTATACAACAGTAAAGGCAACTGCAACGGATCCTGCTCCTTTATCTGGTTTCTGTATCTTCTCGATAAGAGATGGAGAGAGCCGCTCAGGAGAGGGCAGTGCAGGCAGGCTCTTCACCAATCACTTGGAGAGTCCTTCAACTGAGCTGATAACGACCGCTGATGCAATCCTCTCTAAGTTGCTTGCTGTGTTTCTTTCTTTTAGGAGGGGCTGGTTCCCTTCATCTTACTGCCGTGCTCTCACTGAGACACTCGTGAATAACAACAGGTAAGGAGAAGCCACATTCCAGCTAACACACACAGACCTGCAGGTCTCATATTGCAGCCAGCTGTATTGTTGGAAGTATTTCCTCTAGTTGGCCCTCTTGAAGTGATAATCTTTACAGTTCTGTGAGGATGTTCCCATTCCTTAACCTTTGATTCCTGCTGTTAAGCATTCTGTCTTTGTTTTTTATTTCTGTTTTTTTTTTTTTCATTTATTTATTTAAATGATGCTTGTGTTGTTCCTGACATAATAAATGTTTCAAAGCCTCTGATAAAACTTAAGTAATTTGTGATCAAATGAATCCTGTGGAGCCCTTTTTTCCCTTTCTTTCTTTTATTTAATGAATCAAAAATGATACTTTTCACGCAAGCCCAGCAAAATATGAGGAAACAGGATGCTGTTTGCTGATGAATAGATTTTGCTGCTGATGAAAGAGAGAGAGAGAAAAGGTTCAGAGTCGACTCCAGGCTTTTTCTTCAAAGAGACTAATCCCTGTTGGATTAATTTATTAGATCTTAATGTGCGGCACCTCCCACAGAGAGGCTGCCAGCCAACTACTACCACCACTCCCGGAAAGTGAAAATTTAAACTATAACCAGAACCTGGGGACAGAACACACAGACATGCACATCCCTCTTCTTTTGTCCGCATTAGGAATTTAAATTGGCCACATTCAATGTGTATCGCTTAACTATAAGTTTAACGTCAACATTTAAGCCGGTAACCCTAACCCATGATGCAGCCGCTAAAAATGAAAATGCAATAATCTCACATATGCCTGGAGACTCACTTGTGATGAGTTTCATTATGTAGCTACTTAATTTCTTCACTTCTTTTACCATCTCTTATACTGCCCTCCTCTTCCTCTGCAGTGAGCCCGCCGCCCCGTACCGCAGCAGAAGTGTGGTTAACCTCCACCACCAGGACACGGAAACAGACGAGGCAACCATGGTTCTCCCCCCAGCAGATTACAGCGACACCCCGCAACGCAGCACAAACAACAAAACCTCGCCCGCCAGCACCATCACCACAAATAGCAATCACCATCACTCCCCCACGCCCTCTGTAGCCTCCTCGTCTGATCACAGCACGGTCAGTTGGCGATTTGGTTTGTGCGCTTTTGTTTGTCTGACATGTCGGTGTTTTAAAAAGCGAACCACCGAGTCTGGTAGACTTAAGCCATGACTTAAAAAAGCGATTGATTTGATCTTAGATCAGGTCTGAGAAGAGTTTGACCAGCTTTCTTCTGTCAGACCTTCATACTGTCGTACTGTTGTGATATGACTGGTACTGTGAGGCTACATCTCACCTGATACCTGCTGCATAAAGGCTGCTGTACCCTCAACTGTTTTTACTGCCAGTAACAGTGCGTGTGTATGTAGGTGGTGTCAGATGAGCTTTTTATGTGCGTCCTGGAAACCTGACCACACTTCAATATAGTGCGAGTGTCGACTGACGTAGACAATGAAGAAAAACAATTAAATTGTTTGGACTCGAGGACAGTTTTACACTTTTGAGTTTTTCAAGAAGTGTTAGTTAAGTATGGGATTATTTATCTAATATTTAGTCTTATTTTTTAAGACAAATTATGTCTGCCAGCAAAATGAAATTTAAAAATGAGGGACTGTTCTGTTTCAGGGTTGAGAGAGACATGTATAAAGTTTAATTAGTTACTGCAAATGTAGATTCTGATGCACATCCTCTGAGATCTCACTCACAGCATAAGTCTAAACGGGATAAGTGGTAATAGATGCTAAATATATCCACAACCTGAAATGCATTTTGAATATGCACCTTGGTGTTCTGAGGAAATAAAGTAAATATTGAGTCTAAAAACTGACTTGGTATCCAAAGTTGTAGTCCCATGACTCACCTTCACTGTTTTTTGGGTGAGCAGAACACAGCTGTAATGATTGTTATTGTTAGGATAATCCCGAGGGTGCTGATGATGGGTCTCCGGGTGAGGCTGCTCTAGTCTTATCATCTAGGGTGATGGTGCACGCATACCATGCTCACAAAACGTATTGATAAAAGAAGCTTTTTTTGTATGCAGACAATGTTTTTTTTTTTTTAAATATTAATATTATTTCATCCATCTCTGAGAGTTTTATTTCTTACCCTTGCCAATGTTCTTACATTTGCATACCATGCAAAATGGCAGGCAAATTGTGGTTTGGTTCTAGGAAAGCCTTTTTGTTCCCCTCTGCTGGTTGGATGTAAATCATGCATCGTGGTATATATGGGTTAAATGTGCATGACCTGTCTGCACGATGATTACACAAGCTCTGTGTATGCTCTATAACAATCTTTGCTACACATTGCTTGTCCAGATAAATTGTGCACTTAACCTTTCATATTGGTCAGCCACAGTTGGATGTGGACTTTGCACATATTTCTTTTCCTGCACATTCACGTTTGTTTACAATGCAAAACGTAGAATTCAAACCTGCACATACACCGAAAAATATCTGCTCATCATGTATTGAATATTCACGCACAGTCATGTTGACTTTAACCTTAACTGTAGCTTGCATCATGTTTTCAACAGTCCTAAAAGTTTTCACTTTACTTGTGTGACCCACTTCACAAGTTTTCTTATTGTGTCGTCCCTTCAGAATAGATCTGCAATGACTTGAGTTCAAACCTGTGAACACATTTCTTGGGGGCGGTTTTTTGTTTGTTTGTTTTTGTTTTTTGGATTTTCTAAAAATGGCCATCGTAAGTGTCTGGTTGTATTATTCTGATTAGATATTTGACCACTCTTCTTTGTAGCATTTATTTAGATTGATTTCCTGGCGAAGACACATCTTTTATGCATCATCCACAAGTTTTCAGTATGTTTAAGGTCGGAGCATTGGGAAGGTCTTTCTGGAAGCTTAATGTTAGCCTGCTTTATTCATTCCAAAACCAGTTTTGATCCTTGTCTTTTTGTATCTTAGCTGTGTACAAGTTTCAACCTTCTGCCTGTTGAGGTGAAGTTGAAGAATTTGGAGATGATCCTCCTTCATTATCCATTTTTGTGCAACGTAACAGAACCACTGACAGCAAAACAGCCCGGGAGCACAATGCTACCACCACCATGTTTGTCAGTTGGTACAGTGATCTTAGGTTTGTTGTTGTGGCCACACAGCTCAATTTTGTCTCGTCTGATCATTTAAGAAAGAATTTCAAAAATTTGTCCATGTGGGCAGTCGAGCCTGAAGGTGTTGATTTTGGAGCAGAGGCTTCTTTCTTGGTCGGCACCCTGTCAGTCAGTTTTGATGTCCTTGGCTTTCCCCATTGTTCCAAGTACTGGTCAATCTAATGAGTGCTGTCAAACAAATTCTTTTGATGCTGCAAAGACACACTAACAGTTGTAGTCAATCATAATCACTAACTTAATACGCCTTAACCATGTCAAGTAGAACTTTCAGCACCACTTATTAAAAGATGAAGTGAGTGCATGTATATATTTGAGCCTGTATGTCTGCTTTTGACCTCGTGTGGATTAGGGAAAATCCAAAATAAACCTCAGCTTTTTTCACCCAATTCTTGTTTTTAAAGTTGTCAAATATGTTGTACAACTATTCCACAAGTTCCAACAGCTGAAAGAAATCATTAAAGCCTAAAATTTTCATGACATTTATGCTCATGAGTGTGTGTAACTTCTGACCACAACTGTACATGGAAAATCAGGCAAGCCAACAAAACACAAACAAAATAAACACAGCCGCCGTGGCTATTCTGTTAGGTTGATGTTTGACCCAGTTAAAGGTCAGGTAGCAAATGGAGATACTCTTCTCCTTCTTGCCTGCATTTATTATTAACCAGTCACTTTGGCCAGGGCCTCAGGCTGACTTACACTAGTGGGACCAAATGTTAGTCTGTGTCCATTGTCAGTTGTATCAGTCTACATCCGGCACGCGTCTCCATCACTGGCTCGGCATTATGGTGGAATTCCACTCCGGGTGAACCCGATGTCTACCGTCCCTCAATGTCAATCCAATCATTCTTTCACTCAATCATCACTCAGATATTATCTGTCTGTTTCTTTTCATCCTCCTGCCTTTCCTTCCTGCTTTACATGTCTCCCACCATTTCCAGGATAAACAGGGTTCACTTCCAGGGAAGTTTATTCCTTCCTAGTGACTCACGAACCCTTACCATAACTTTTCAAAACACAGACATATGCAGCATCCCAGAATAGACTCGCGTGTGGGAAAGTTCTCTACAGCTACAGCAGATTATAATACTCGGCAAAAAAGTGGGCGGCTGAGGTTGTGTGTTGGTGTGCGCACATGTTTATGCATGCGTGTCTAGTTAGCAACTTGGGGCTGGAACATTCATGAATATTATTGCCATAATGATTCATACTGCATCGGTCTGTGTGGTTATCTCAGGTAATTACCTCTGAATAAATTTCTTGGCACTGTTGGTATAAACTAGATATTTTTCTTGGGTTATTTTTCTTTCTCTGTTTTTTAATAATTCTTTTTTTACATAGCACTATGGCTTAAAGCCTATTTGTATTTCCACATTCTTTCTCTTGCTTGATGTCAACAAACTGGTTGGAGTCTGTATCAGCAAAGCCTGTTTTTAAATGATGCTGGTTGGTCTAGACAAGGAAAGGTGAGAGAAAAAGACGAGAGATGTAGTGGGAGGTAGGGTTTCTGGAATGTTCTGTCATTATGAGTTTTTAAAAAAAGCGCCCTCACTGGTTTGTTTGGGTGTGGGAGAGATAAGTTGACGACTAACAGGAATGAATAGAGTGTAGATGCAGAAAGAGCGAGAATATGATCTGAAAGATTGAGATCTACAGAGAAAGTTGAACTGTAAGAGTATCAGGGAAGCCGATACTCATAGCTGACTGTGTTGTCCACTAGCATATTGTGACTCTGTGTTAGTGCTGGATATATTAAACCTTAATCCAGGACCTGGTTTAAGGGAAGTTCCACTGAATCTTATTTGGAGGATAAATTGTTACTTTTCTTTTAAATAAAGGCTGTTCCTTTTTGAAGTCCAGGTAACCAAGTTATGAAACTGCTGGGCCTCTGTGGAAATAAGATGGGTAGTGTCAAGACTGAAGCTCCCTGGACAGGAATGTCGCTCACTTGGTCCACTACTGACCTCTTGTGGAGTCTGTTGCGTACTGCAGATTGAAGGCCAGAAGGCACTTTAAATCCAGGACAGTGGATGTTACCAGGAAGGCAAACAAAAGCAAGCTACAGTTTATAAAACCACTACTGTGTTAAAAAATTACTCAATTACTACAGCTGCCTTTAGTTTATAGTGAGCAGTAAATGGTGTAGTGTAACATGATCTTATTTATTAAAACAACCAATCACTTTTCGGGGCTATGGAAAGTATTAATGTTGTTGTATATTTTGGAGGGCACTACCAGGGCCCACAAAATAGGTAGTTATTTCCATAATTGTTCACCCAACATGGAGTTTTGTTTAAAGTTTTTGGTTTTGGTTTCGTTTTTGTTTTTTTTCCAAACTGCAGTGTAAGAAAATGCGTCACCACATTTGACTTATTAAAAACATATAAACATTTGTGCACATGTGTGTGTTTACAATATTTGTACAGCTGGGTTTCGGGTACATTTTTCTCTATACTGCCAATGTGATCGTCATGACTTTTTTGTTGTTTGTTTTCATGCAAAGTCACAAATGTGCAAGCAAGAGTTTTGTGATGTTAAGAAAAATATGTTAATATCTAATAAGGATCCAAATCTGTTAAAGGAGTTTAGTGGTGAACCCCTCCAGGCACAGAGCACCTGTTAAGACACTTGCATTCACTGTGGCTTGTCATAAGAAAACTTAGCACGGTTCATTGTGCTACAGACTTGAATTTCCAGCAGATCCAGGTTCCACACACCGTCTTGTGACATGAGGCATTAAATTGTTTTCAGTCCAGTGTGTTCAATCCTTCGGCTGCGGAAAATATGTGTTAAATTCTGCTAGAAATCAAACGAGTGTAAATACAAATGCGGCGATAAATCGCCGAGGCATTAATAGTGCAAATGTGTCACGGTTTTGTGTTTGGTTGGGCTTGTGACTCGCATGTGACGGTATACATGTCTGCTTCTCCTCCACAGGCGAGTCAGCCTAATGGCACTGCAAGACCCCCGCCCGCTTTCCTCGCGTAAGTCATATAAGAACATGAGCGAGATGATTTGCTGATGATTTCATTTGTAAACTCATCATCTGCTGCATTTTTCACAGGGGAGGGAACCCTTTCGCCACAGTCAGGCTACGTCCAACTGTCACCAATGACCGCTCCGCACCAGTCATCTGATCTGTCCACATTTCCACCCACGCTCAACTCCCACAAACCCTTGTCAAACTTCCTGTGTCATCTTGCTGTCCAGCAGCTTCTCCTGATCTGGATGAAAATAAACTCTGATATGGAAGTACTTTGGGACCATTTTATTTACTGAACAGATCCACGTATATTTATGAAATATATATATTTTCTATGTCTATTTTTTGCCCTTCTGTGGTGTTAAATACTTACCACATTCTGACCTGCACATAAGATATGAATGAATAAAAATGGTCAAAGAGAGTAGTGGAATTATGTTGTTGCTTGTTCATTGACAGAAATGACTGTTAAGAAATCATTTGTTGCCATAGGACGGTGGAAGAAAGTACTGTACAGGACCTCTGCATTTCAACCTCGGGTCCAGATGATTGTTTATGCTTAATACTGATACGATGTGGTACAGTGACTTGTCCTCTTGTATATACCACCTTGTATATACATTTGCACAACAGATGCTTTATTGTCCATCTAGCTTAACTACGGGAGCGTGGAGACCGCACTTCTGCCTTAACGACACATTCATACTTAGTGCAAAATGTGTTACCTGTTGCATTCTTCAAACTGTCCTTACAAGATGTTACAATCACCTCATCGGTGAAATCAGTGCTTCATTGACTACACATAACAAAACCATCAGTGTGTGCACTTTCCCCCTGACCCAATTACACCCTTTAACAAAAATTGCTGTATGGAAATAAAGATCTATTTCTTCAGTTTGTTATTCATGTTGAGCTGAAAAAAGTGACTTTAAATGTTTTGTTTTTGTCTGCATTCATTTATCTGGGAGGGGAAAAGAAGGCAAGAAGTCAAAAATATAGATAGTATTCATTTTTAATTACAATAACATATAAAAAGTAAGAACTTCAATCATTACAGCGTGCGTAGTGTGTTTTCTAAAGCAAGATCTATTTGTTTAAATCCCTCCCATCCAGTTATAGATCCTTTTCTTCTGCCGGGGGACAGTTTTATAACATCTTGCTGCGATGGAAGACGTAGACGGGGTGATACTGCAGATACAGAGACGTGGACATTCTTGATTGTCTGGCTGGGAGGAATGGTGCACGTTGACTTGTCGCGGAGGAAAAATCCAGATATTATACACATTATTGATAGATTGCTTCAGTTTTTTAAATTCAGCATGCTTCCTTGAAGTAACTCTTAAAGGAGTAGTCTTCACTTTGAATGTCCTCTTAAAGTAAGAAGTCTTACACAGTTGAGGTTGTAAAGTCGTGGGCATTTCAGATTCTATCTACCTGAGGTCTGCATTGGCCCTGGAGAGCGCAACTCAGCAGAAAAGGAAAAAAAGAAAAACAATCAGACGTTCAGTGCAAATATGGCCCCAAGAAATGATATCAACAAACAAAAACAGACAAAACTCTAATTTAAGTCCACTGATTTGGGTTTCAGCTGGAACACTTTATATCCAGGATTTATATTCATCTCTAACATGTTCTGTGTCATTCCACGTGATACAAATAAGGAACAAAAGAACTTCCTAGAAAAAAAAGCTAATTCTTCAAAGATCTCGAGTGCAATGTGAACTAAGCACAAGGTTAACCCACAAAAAAAAAGGGCCAGGCAAAAAAAAAAAAACTACATATGCCTTGATTAAATGTGACTTGGCAAAACAAAGGAATCTGCTCAGATCCTCAGATAAAGAGCGAAATCGTCGAAAGAAATCATGACTGATGGAATCGAATGATCACTCAGCATGTAGTGAAGGCACTGACAACAGCTGGACACATGTCAGAGTAGATCCTCAGCTCGCGGATGAAAACAGATTTCTACACATGCCTCTAATAGAAACTCGCGTCGTAAATCATGGTAATATCTACGTCATTTGTCGTATACATATATTTATATAACATAATGGCATAACAGCAATGTGCAATATTAACAAAAGATAAGAGAACAAAATGAAAATCCTGGATTATCAGTGTGTGTGTGTGTGTGTGTGTGTGTATGCATGGGAAGCGTGTGAGAGAGCTGTAGTTTGGTCCCCCTAGCCAAAGGTGGCGCCACAATTGGGACACCTTCTCTGACGCAGTGCAAAGCAGAAGAGGATACCCAAGGGGAAGAAGAAGATGGCACACAGGATCCCCAGGCAAGTGAAGTCATCCTCGAGGACACCAACTCTGTAACACACACACACACACACCAGAAAGCATTAGTGAGGACTATTTGGATGGGAACTCTGTTTATTTATCTACAACATACGTTAGAGCCAAAGCAGTGATTCCAGCCTTTAAAATATTTTATTTATCTTATTAGCCAAGTCTACACCTACGCCTGGATCCGTTTTTTTATCCTCTGTGAGGATTTTCTGATGAGTTCTGACCTTCATCACATGGTTCAAACAACATTTTCCAGAACACTCGTCTCTCTCCAATTACCTCCCGTACGAGCAACGCCTGATGTTTTGGGCTAAACGGTCATCAAGAGGAAACTGTTCAGTTGGCGTTTGACCTCATTCTTGAAACAGAAGCTCTTTACTCATCTGGTTCAATATTATAACTAATAAACTCAAAGGAAAATCTTAGAAACAAACAATCAGACAAAAAGTGTCAGATTGCCGTCCCTTATATTAGACTCTTTGATTTATAGCAAGAAAAAAAGAAGAAACAAAGATTGATAATCTATGAAAATAGAAGAAACGGGAATGCAGAAGAGCTTTTATCCAGAGTGACAGTAAACAAAGAGCTAACCGTGGTCCCGTGACTGCACTACACCGACCAGTGGGGCCAGTAAATCAGCTGGAGGCCCTGCGGCGCGTTCAGCTAGTCTATGAAGAAATGAAAGCAGGTGCTTTCCTGAAGAAGCTTCTCAGAGTCTCAGATTCAGTTAAATAAAACCGACCTTTCTCTCCCTCTCAATTCTGGATCCTGCTGCGACAGTGAACTGTGTTTGACCTTTATATTGCTCCTAAAATAAAGTAACTTGCATTTCCATTTGAACTATCGTGCGATGTGCCATGTCATGGGTGTTTGCACAACTTATTTGGACACTGGTACCAGGAAACGCGCCCGTCACTGACCCCAGCAACGTGGCCACAAATGCTGACTAAAACTGTCAGCATTTTTCAAAGTCTTCCAAATGTCCGACATACTGCTGGCAGACTGAATATGTTTGGTTGTATGTCGACTTTTAAATGATAAAGTGCCACACAGCTGTGCGTCATTCTGATTTTAGGAAGTGGAGAAACTTTCAATAGAAAGCTAAAAAAAAAAGAGTGAAGAAGAAAATTAGTTATTGTTAAATATTTATGGCATTTTTAGCTACTTTAGTAAGTCGAGTCAATCAACCACGATCTCCATGAAATACGAATACATTACTTCATATTCCACTAAGTTGCAGAGCTGAGAAAACTGAGGGAAAAAAAACACATCAGAACCGCTTTTTTATTATTATTTACAATATTCTGATCTGAATTTGATTTGCTAATCATTCAAATGGGTCAGAAACTTAAGAATATATCTATTAAAAGAAATGATTTTGCCTGTTTTTGGAGCTAATATGAGCGGCTTTCCCTTAAAGATAGCCGCCTCTTTTGGTTGTGCTGCAGTCATTTCTAATGTCAGTCACACGCTGGTTACAGGTTAGTACCCAATTTTATTTTGTTCTCCTTTTTCTAGCGGATTATGTTTAATAAATGTGTGGATCTCACTTCCCGTAACAGGCTGGTGACAACAACTTTCAGAAACCGCTGCGTTCTCATTTTAGTAAGAATTTATAAATAATCCTGTTGAACTTGAGAAATTTAAAACTATACAATTAAGTCCCTAGAAATGAAATACAGTACATTTTATTATTTAAATTCAGAGTCCGTCTCATTTCCATTTGATATTCATGTGAACTGTGTGCTTCAGTCACCTTTGCCTCCATCACATGTCTGAGGCTGAAGTCACCTGACTCTCAGTCACAGTGAAACTGACATAAAACCGTCACCCGCAACTGAAAGTCATATCTTCTTAAAGTTAGATAAGACTTCAGGCCTGATGGGAGATGTGTCAGACTAATGAAAACAGAAATGCAAAATAACTGCACGGCATAAACACGTTTTAAGATGTGCACATTCAGACCATAACTGAGCCTCAAAAGGAACCGTTCTCAGAAACCAGGTTAACCATGGTGAGCACATGACACTCCACGTGCTAATCTGGGGAATAATCAGTGGGCCAGCTGGTTTTTTACTGTCTTCTTCCTCAGTGTACAACTAGGAATCCCATCCAGCAACACACCAGCTTTTATCAGATCTCCATTATCCACGCTCTAACAGGTCCATGTCCTCACCTGCAAGCAGGGCAGCCTCCCACCACCACTACAGAGGGTTGGATGATGGCGTAAGTCCCAGGGTAAGGCTGCTGGGATACAGCAGGGGGCATCTGGGCTGCTGGGTAACCTGCAGATTAGAAGAAGCAGGTGGAACAAGTTACACGCAGGTCAGAGGCCGTGTTTATTACCATGAACAACACAATCAGATATTACTGACGTAGACTGCAATAAAACTGCCCTGAGCACAAACAGGAGTGTTAACTGGAGGTCTGCTGATTTCACTCTTCAGCCATATTTACTTTGCAGACCACATCTGCAATTATGCTTGTGTGAGACAATGACCTTTGACACGATACCCAGAATTCTCAGAAGTGTTTGCCATTCAGAGAAAACTGAAGCTTAACTAAACACGTATACACACAGACACGCACACATCACTGATTTATGATAACCGTGCCATAAAGCTTAAAAGACAGACGAGTTTCTCTGTTGAGAAGACCAAAAACATGTGGTTCAGTAAACAGGAAGCTTCATGCAATTACAAGAACTTGATTTAAGCGCAGGATTGCTTCCCCGATGCCGCCCTTATACAATCACAGTCAGGTGATGAGTGCTTGTACTTCATGTACAGCAGTCACACAGTACAAAGACATACAACAGCATAGCTCCTCCGCTCTAGAAGAATTATTTCTGGATGTCAAAACTTTCACATCTTTAGATGATTTTGATTCCAAATAAATAAAGAAAAAAAATGGATCAATCAAAGGTGATTTGCTGACAGGAAGCTGTGCAGCTCAGTATTTGTTTATTATTAATCCTTTAAATCTGGATATTGTCTAAGTTAAACGAGAGAAAAAAGGTTAATCCATATCTTTTCGCATAGAGCGCATGCGCAACATTGGAGCGCCTTGTGAAGGAAACTGGTTAGTCTTTGACGAAACTCGAAGTCTCTCACGTTTCATGAAAAGTTCCTTTTATACCCAAAAACCTCCGTGGCGCACAAAGGCTTATAGAATATAAAGGCCCCCAAGAGACTTCCTTTAAACATAAACGGAAGTGGGTTAACGTTTTGTTAGTTACTTTACTTTCCGGTGTGCGTTTTAACCGTGGACATGAGCGAAATACATGGGACTACTTGCCTTGACCAGCGGGGTACACGTAGGGCGGCGGGGCCGCAGCGGGGATGGCCCCATAGTTGTGCTGCTGCTGCTGCTGCTGCTGCGGGCCGTAGTCGTAAGCACCCGGGACGGCGTTGTAGGCGGGCGGTCTGTCCTGTAGAAGAGGTTTGCTGTCCACCATCTCGCCCGACGTAACGTGTCCTCAACTTGTCTCGTTGTCTGACCTCAAATCAGCCACACAAACATGCACACAAAGGGGGTCGAAACTGAACTACTTGGCGTTCGTTGCTACGGGAGGTTCGCTGGCACTCAGTGGCGACAAAAACAAAGAAAATACGCTGCGCAAAAATGAAACTTCGTCCCTCTCCATGCGCCAACTTTGTCCCCCGGGCGGCGCAACAACCCCAAACGTCCAGTTCAGAGACGGGAATGATCTGAGTCTGACTGGTAATGGTTAACTCAACTCCATTTCCCCCCTTAAAGTTGGTCCTCTGATACCAAAACAACAGTCATCTGTCATCGCAGCTCAGCAAAACTCAGCTGGAAGTCGGAAAGGCTTTTCCTTTCTGTTCGGATTGTCACAAGAGAAGAATCATGTGATGAGCTGCTGTAGCGCCTCTGCGCAGTGAAAGGCTTCTTAAAGCGACAGTGCATAAAAAAATAAAAGGCCGTGTGTGTATTGCTGCATGCAGCTCACTGCAGTGTCTGCAGTTTACTGACAGAAAGAGAGCAATTATCTGCTGGTACCAGTTGATATTTGGTGATATTCTGCTATAATTCAGGAATGGTTTGCATCACATTGGCTTTTGTTTCCGTGCCTCAGAGTCTGAGCCAGACCTGTTTACTCTGTGACTTACATAATTGCTGCCCTTATTAGTACCTCGCGTTGCATAATATTGAGTTCACATCTTTAATCAGAGGATAGGAGTGCTGAGGAAACCTAAAGGATCTAGCAAATTCCTGGCAATTGCTTGCAAGGTATAAAAGTATATCAAATCAAAAAATGATTTTGCAAGCCAATTCAATATGGAAGTAGTAAAGAACAGTTTTGAAAATGGGAAATGACTCTGTAACATCTAGTTTCGAATGTGACCATGTGACCATATGCCTGGTAAGCAAAGGGCATCAATATATTATATGGGAACATCAACTCTTGGGTGATATTTATACTTTTGTTACCCAGTCTGGTCCACACGCCACATTCCTGTGTTATTGTATCAGCACACATATAATAATTTAATGTTATGGTACGGGGTCTATGACCCAGTGTTTTCTAGTTTGTGGGCAGAATGCTGTTTGTTTTTGAATATTCAGTGATTCTTAGGTTCATGGTTATTTTTACGCCTTTTATTAGGTATGTTTCAGTTAGTCTTCAGCTCTTTGTGATTTTCGAGTTTCTCTCCATCAGTGTCTAGTCTCCTCCTGTGGTTAGTCGGTCTCGTGTTCACGTTTGTTTTTTCTCTCATCTCAGCGGAAGTTCTCCTTTGTTCGTTTCTTTTAGTGTTTCTTTGTACCTCTTATAGAGTTCAGTGTCACAGCAAATGCCTTCCTAAGTTAAATCCCTTGTCTCTGAGTCCTATGTTTGGGTCCTACCTCTGCCTGTTGCACAGTACATCCTTGACATTTATGTAAAGATACATAACAGCTGATTACTTTATTTTTAATTGGGTTATAATTTGGATTTTAACTCTGCCCGAGTACATTTATGAACAAGAAGGCTACTTGTGTTTTGTGACCAAGTATGGGAAAAAAAACAAAGGAAGAGTCAATCATAATCAGGGTATGGATGGACCAAATATAAATTAAGCAAGTGTGGGGTCACTGCAGGCCTTTACTTCTTTGAAGTGGATTAGAAATTGACCCCATTAAACAAATAGCTGTGTGTGTGTGTGTGTGTGTGTGTGTGTGTGTGTGTGTGTGTGCGTGCGTGCGTGCGTGTGCGGGCATTAATGTGATAAATAATTATAGGTCCGGTCAGTATTTATGCTAATATATTCATGACACACCTGCAGGCATGATGTTTGTGTTTGTTAATTCATTTAGCCAGTTTATGCGGTGTGTGTGTGTGTGTGTGTGTGTGTGTGTGTGTGTGTGTGTGTGTTACATGTATACTTCTTGCACTTGGGTCCTCTATGCTGTGTCCATCTTGGACACACCTGTCAGGGCAAATCTTTTTTTTTTTTTTTTTTTTTTTTTTTTTTTTAAATGCATTAATTAAAACCTACCAAAGCAAAGCAAACCCTCCTTTCATCTCCGTACCTCCATGAAACTCTTTGTCTATTTGTGTCCATATTCTACAACTCTAACTGTAGCCCTCTCTGTTTTTCAGTCGTGTCCATCTTCTGGTAACAATGACTTGAGCTGGGAAAGCTGAGAGGCCAGAAGCTTCTGTCTGGTGGTTTCCGCATGCGCATTGGATAAACCTCTGTTCTTTCATGGTAAACCTGTGGGAGAGCAAGGCAACATTTTTAAAAACAAAAGACCCAAAGTGCTTTAGAGATGGCCACATTTACTAGTTCCAAAATACATGTAAAGAATGTTGCTACTTTTAATTAATTGTTAATTTATTTATCAGATTGACTCTATGAGTTATTTTCAGGTATGTTTGAATAATAAAGCAGTTCTTTCACACAAACAACAACAGCACATGCACACTTGCACTCACACAAAATGAATGTATTCTTTCTCAGTCTTTCCTACTCATCTTAACATCCCTTAGATTTGTCCTGTGTCTCCTCATAGTGGGCCCAATCCACAGGTTGGGAACCACTGAAGTAATTGAAAGAAAAAAAAGTTTTTCAGTTGGTTGATAATTGTGATATATTACAACCTCAATTCGGTAATGTTTTGAATGTAGAACATCGGCCCTAGGGGACTATTTTTACTCTGGTGTTGGCGGATGTAAAGACTGTCTGTAACACTGACGTTAGATCAGTCCAAAGTTGGTGGCATGGGCAGGAATACTGACACTCTGCAGGTTTGCTTTCCATCCAAAGACGCCACCTGTGTTGTTCAGCATTCTTACAACCAGAAAGGAGGACGTCTCCGAAGTCGTGCTGAGGTGAGCCTGTCCCAGGGTTGGCCATCCCCTTTGTCTAAACGAAGCTTCTACTGTTTTCTAAAGCTCAGGTGGATCAAAGTGCGCCTGTCCAAGGTGCTGAGCCGGGGACACCTGGGAATAACTGAGCTGTCCAAGGTCCTCATTGTCCCCACAGGCAGATTTATAGTTCATGCTTTACTAAACGTCACTATTTTTCAATTATTATCAGTATTATTATTATTAACCTATCCCATCGGGTTCAAAAGTTAAGTTATTTTTGTTACTCGAGTTTGTGCTGAAATATTCCAAACTGTAACCAAGCTCGCGCTTCAATAATTCATCTGGCGCTGAATAAATTATTAAAAAATGCCCGCTGATCAGCTGCAGCGGTCGGAAAAAAATATATCATGGGCTCCGGTGTTCGACCAATGGGAGAAAGAGATCCCACGCTCCTGCCGAGCTTCAACCAATCATAGCAGCACTTCCTCCATTTCCTGTTGTGGAGTGGGAGCTGCACGGAGGATTCCTGTGGTCCAGAATGTGAATTTAATACTACTGTGTGCATGGATGACTTTATTTGTTCTCCCCAGAGGTGCTGCTGCGTCACGGAGCCTCATGCGTAAGTAACAGTTGGAACGTTTTGGGGGGGGGCTGGACGCCAGCTGACTGCTGCCTGTTCCCTGAGGATGTAAACAGCTTATAGCCGACTTTGCGGCACATCTTAGTAGATATCAACTGTGTTATCATGCTGCATAGCAGGCGTTGCATCCCGTCTGTTGTTAATAACATGGGGGTTTGAATGTGTGCCAGCATGAGCCTCGGGGATGACAGGCATCGGCTGCTGCACCTGATGTCATGACGCGTCTGTGGATATTCCCTTGACAACCGCGGATCGGATACCAATATTCAGGTAGGTTGCTGCGGGAGCCCGTGCAGTGTTTCTGATCCTGGATTTACTGGAGCTCCTGTGTGTGAGTGCATAAAGCTTTACTGCTGTCTGTCATCCATAACAAGTTCAGCCTGGACAACTGCAGGTTTATAAAAACTCTGATGTGATGAGCTCTTTCTGTTTACTTCTGTTTATAAGAGAGGCAAACAAAGGGCCCGGCTCAATGGAAAGCCTTGACATGGTATACTGTAGCGGATTAGTGTCAGTCGATAAAGCAAGGGTCAAGCCAGCCAACCAACATAAAAGGAAGACTTCCGGTCAAGCTTTTCAAGATAAAAGTCGACTTCCTCTTTTGTTTGTTTGTTTGTTTGTTTGTTTGTTTGTTTGTTTTTACAGAAGATAAAGTTGAGTTGATTAAGTTGAGTCCATCGCGTTTTTGTTTACCATAGATTTTAATTCTAGCAATCAACGACTGTGCAGCTTTAAATCAGCTGAAAGTCTGCACTGTAAAATTAATGCATTAACTGTTTAGGACACAGCTTTTTATACCCTACATAGTGCACAATTTTCAGAGGCTCAGAAGTAACTGGACAAACTAATAAGGACTGTTTCTTAACACTTGGATGAAAAACTTTTGCAGCCAATGATTGTCTGATCTCCAAATACCTTGTTTCCTCCTGTGAGATGCTCTGGCAGGGCTTTACTGCAGCTTCCTTCAGTCGCTGCTGGTTTGTTTGTCTTTCTGCATTTAGTTTTGTCTTCAGTGACCGACAAGCTGCTCTGGTGGGTTGAGGTCAAGTTTATATATTTTTTTTCTTGGGTTGTTTTTCCACTTACACTAGTAATAATTTGTGCTTTGAAGCACTGCCCTCTTTTCTGGTCTAATCTGGCTTTCTTGTTCAGGTGTGGAACCAGTGTTGTACACCCTGTTTTAAACTGGTTAGACTTTGTTAGATGTTGTGAAGTAGTTTTTCTTTACCATGGAAATAATTCTGTCATCATCCACTTTCTGTGGCCTTTTGGGACTTCTGGTGTTGCTCAGCTGGCCAGTTTTTAAGAATGGACCAGACTGTTGATTTGGGCAATTCTAAAATGTTTGCTATCACTCTGATAAGTTTATTTTTTTATTTTTTTTCTTGTTTTAATCCATTGTTTAATCTAACTTCTAAATTTGCATCTCTTTGGACCTCATATTGAGATTTCAAATGAACAGCAAGTTCAAATCAGCTCCAGATCTTTTATCTGCTCATGTTTTTCATCTGGCATTGAGCATTGTCTATTTACTACTGGGCCCTTGAAAATGAGGGACTATGTATAAAAATGACTCTAATTCCTAATTTTGTTAAATTCCTTGAATTCAAATAAAAAGTCTGCACTTCAATCACATCTTGATTACTTGATTTAAAATCCACAGTGTTGGTATACAGGGGCAAAACTACAACAATTATATAATTGCCCCAAAACTTATAACCATATAAACCTAAAACTACAGAAAATATGTTAGACACTTATTTGTTTATTCATGAATTTTTTAAAATAAAACACATAATGCAGTCATTTGTGATTTGTCAGGGATGTTTTTCGATGCTATAAGGAGAGAGTTTTACAATATATAAGACACAGCTTGGAATGATGAGTGCTGTCCTCTTGTTCCTGTTCAGGAGCCATCATGCCCATAACACTTCTGTGGGCCGTGGACGTGTACGGCAGAGTGTACAGCCTTTCTACAGCCGGCCAGCGCTGGGAACGTGCTGATGACTCGCTGCTAGAGCTCAAACGTGTCTCTGCAGGGAAGGGGCGCTGCTGGGGCATCGGCTGTGACCACCATGTTTACCTCAACATGATGCCCAGTGAGACCCCGATCCGCTACCGGGAGGAGACCTATGAAAACCAGGTGGGACAAGCTTGTATGTTTGTATGCTGTAAATGGAGATGCTGTTTATGATTAATAATAATTCTGTGTTGCTCTGCGTTTTTTTTAATGTTTGTTTTTTCAGAGGTGGAACCCAGTGGATGGCTTTACTGACACACTGCTGCCCACCGACCGCTGGCCGTGGAGCGATGTGACCGGAATGAATCCCCAGCCGCTCCACAGTTTCCAGCTGCCCTCCCGCAGCTGGGAGTGGGAGGGAGACTGGTATGTGGATCACACCTGTGGAGGAGAACCCAGCCAGACTGGGGTGAGAAATAACTCAGCTCCTCGTGAACACATACAAACCCTTTATTTATATCCTCCTGTCTTTCCTCTGTTCTTCTGTTTCTCACAATATTTAATTCATATTTAAAACAAATACTTCCAGTTTTAATCACACACTGACTACCTTGAACTCTGCAGGGCTGGGAGTATGCTGTTGACTTCCCAGCCAACTTCTCCCCAGACAAAAAGTGGAATTCTTGTGTTCGTCGTAGACGTTGGATCCGCTACAGAAGATACATAGCACAAGGCACTTGGGCAAAGGTTTCAAAAGTCTCCATTTATTCTGTATTTCTATATGATCATGTTACATTCACTATGAGACAAAGCAAAAGAATTACCACAGTAGCCTCCTCTTCCTCTGCAGATCCCCTTGGACAATCCCAGGAAACCTCCACTGCCGCTCTGTGACATCAGCTGTGGTGGCTGGGAGATGAGCGACCAGTCTGGAAGGTATCCCTACCTCTGGAGTGTATCTCAACAGGGACAGGTGAGCAATGTGTGTGTAAGACCCATTTACTGTAATCATAATAAATGTGTATTAAAATGAATAACCATACCATAAAATTAAAAAAAGAGGTTACGACTGTGCAGAAAGTTCCTGAAAAGTTATAAAAAGCTATAAAAACATCCTGCTGTTGTTCAGGGAAGTATAAAACTTCTCCACCAACAACGTCAATACAGTGCTGTGGAAGCTTTAATCAAGCACATTCACAAACACATTTAAATCTCGTGAGATCAAACAATGCATTAATGATGCATTCTGTTGCAACAGGATGCTCTCATGCTGAGCGCAGGCCCGTTCTAAGGTTTAGCCACAAGAGGGCAGCATGACTTCATATAGTTTCATATAGTCCTTGACCATAAGGCTTCTCGTGAACCAGCTAAATCGTGACTAACTTGATGATTAATCCACTTAAATTTGATGCTCTGTTATCTATCCCAGAATGAGCTCAGCCACCTAACATGGTATGGATCTATCTTTTTAAATGGAGGGGTGTGTCAGATGATGATCTGCTGATGTTACCTTTACCCCGCAGGTGTGGTTCAGAGAGGGTATCCACCCTCGTGTGCCAGAAGGCACCAGCTGGGAAGAAGTTGAAGTGCCCAAGGAGGTGGCTCAGATATCAGCTGGTCCTGGAGACCTGCTGTGGGCTTTACTCTGGGATGGGAACCTGCTGGCACGAACTGGCCTGAGCCTGGACAGTCCCACTGGTGAGCTTCGATTGTAGCTCACATTTACTCAACAATTCTCCATTACGTCTCACTCTGGTCCCCTTTTCCTTACTTCAACAATGTCTCATACAGGATCACTCAGTGATTTTGGGACTCTTTCAGTTAGGAATCATTATGTAGCTGCTCTGAAAGTCATTATTAATGCAGTTTAAATGCTATGATCATTCTTTTAATAGTATTATAACACAGTCCCACTGATATATGACACATCTAGAAAGTATCTAGTGAAATTCATTGCATTTCCAACTGTTGGTCTTAGTAAATATACAACATGTGATATTGTCATACTCCAGTAAGGTCGGTATCAAAAGTAAAGGATTAAAGACATAAAAGTGGCAAACATATTTTTAAAAAACCTTAAAAATATGAGTGTGTATCGAATTAGGAAGACTCGCTCCCTTTTAAAGATAAAAATCAGCAGCACATCTGGTTTGTTCATGTTTAGATGCTTTGAGAACTCAACAGAAAGCTTCTCAGTAATGACGGCGTCCTAATTATGAGGAAGACTCGCCTTTGTGCTGCGTTTGTAAAGCATTTTCTTCTTCTTCTGTCAGGCACGTCGTGGCTCGAGGTGGAATCACCGGGAAAGGAAATTGAAGCGCTTCACGTGGCTGTAGGAGTCAGTGTGGTCTGGGTGGTCACTAAGGACTACAAGGTGGGTTATTAGTCAGTTGCAGTGATGTTAGGGCATTGTAGCCTACGGACAGTGTCACTGCAATTTTCTTGAGACTGAAATGAAACAAATGCTTTGCTTTAAAAAGAAGTAAACTGTATTACTGTATTACTGCTACTGCACTAAAATAATTTTTTGAGTAACGACCCCAACGTCGGTGCGTGAATCCAGGTGTGGTTCAGGCGTGGCGTGAACTCCCACAACCCCTGTGGCTCTGGCTGGATCAGCATCGGAGGGGAGATGATGATGGTGGACGTAGGACTGAATGACCAGGTTAGGAGAGCTTAGAGCTTAAACCGGATCATCAGGTTAAATAAACAGCTAAACGAGTCAACTTTATAATATAATACTGCTTATATGAAAAGATATTCCTCAAATGCTTAGAACTTGGATTTAATAGGTTAGCTGTTGCCACTGAAGTGGGTGAAATGTAACTATTAAGGATAAGATTTTACTTGAACTTTCTTGCTGCTCGGGTCTTTTAAACTCCACTGCTGATGGTGCCTGCTCTGCACAGCTTCTGTACTTCTGACTGCTACCACCTCTGTCTGCTTCACGTTACTGACACTCTGGATCTGGTTTCACGACAAACCAGGTCAGGTCTGAGGGTGAGGCAGAAAGCCTTCGCTCCTGTGCCTCACTGCTGAAGACTTTGCTAGCTCTGCAAACCCATATCTCGCACCTCCTCCCTTTCAGTCTCACCCATGTCCCCCTCCTTCTCTTGCCTGTAGTCCTGCACTGTAACAAGAGTACAGCCAGACGTTCCAGCCAATGTCCCAGCAGGCCCAGCCTTATATATCCCCAGACTATATTCCTACTCGCCTCACATAGGGGGAGACTCCCTAATTAGAAGCTGGCCAAGCCATCGTCATCGTATCCCATATTTCATATTTCAGGGTTGCAACTATGGGAATGGCTTGTGTGAGGTGGCAGGAGCCAGTGTTACAGTATATAGCCTTATAAAGTAGTACTAGCCTGTGTCCTAGAGCTTCTGATGTGTTATTGAGGAGTGAATATTTTCCTGCGATTACTGAGAGTGAAAACTATTTAATAACTCAATAAGTAAATATTGCATGTACATCAATGGCCGTCTTTTATTTTTTATGTTACACCATTTGTTTAGTTTTTTTTCTCTGTTCTTCTGTTAGGTGTGGGCGGTTGGTGAGGACCGCGGCCTGTATTTTAGAATAGGTGTCACCCCATCTGAACCAAGTGGAAATGGCTGGATCCCTGTTTCTGCCAAATGGGGCAATAGTAAAGAGGTTATCCCCCCCAGGTGTGCATAAATAAATTAACTGCATAATTTAATTGGCAAGTACAGTGCACATTCAAGCTTAATATTGCGTGTGTGTTTGCATGTGTGTTGTTTAACAGGGATGACTGTGAGTTCAACGGGCAGTTGACTGAGGCATCACAGGGCTCCGTTCTGAGCTGCACTGATTCAGACTCAGAGTTGGGTCCTGCCGACCCTCAAAACAGCACTTCTAACACCCCCGTCTTAGAGGCAGAAGCGCCCTCTGTAGTCCCCTTAGGGGGCTCTGACTCACCTACGCCTCCACAGGAAAAAGAAGATGCTCCTTTAGCCCCCCAAACGAATGCCCCCAAGCCTTTTATTCCTGCCAGTGACAGCTTCATCAACAGCCTGGTGTCCGATCGTGACAGAACCTCCACGCTGCAACCGTCCATCACAGAGATGCCGCAGGAAGAGCGTGAGGAGCCACCTCCGGCCCCAGTACTCCAAACCCCTGATGCCGGAGGGCACGATGTCCCCTGGATGAACGTGGACCTGGAGGGGGCAGAGGCGGCTCGAGGTGCACAAGCGGCAGGGCCCTCAGCGGGCGATGGCAGTGCGGCTGCCACTTATGCCCTGGGGACTCTGGAGAGCTCTCGGGGAGTGGGGGAAGAGGAAGGACCAGTGTGGGCTTGGATTTCCGGTGGAGGTTGCGACGTGGATGCGAGTTCACAGATTAGCTGGCTTAGTCCTGCAGGTATATGGACAACCAGTCACAATACTTACATTGTGATATTGTGTTTTTGCTCCATTTTATGTCTCTGAATGATTGTGTGAGCTGTATCTCTGTCCGTCAGGTCCTCTCACCACCTCTCTGTCACTGACTCCAGTCCAGTCAGCCGCCTGGAGCAAACAGCCACAGCAGCAGGAACACAGAGAGGAGATCAGCAAGAAACCGCTGGAGAGAAGCAACGTAAGACAGCTTATATTTGGCATGTCTCTTAACGTGTTCCTCCGTGTCTACATCTGTGCCTCCTTTTCTCTCATCAGTCGGTGTGGGTGCGTAAGGGCACACTGCGCTGGTGGAGAGACTGGAAACCTCAGCGCTGGATTGATGTGGCCGTTGCTCTCGAGCAGTCCACCAAGTCAGATGGCAGAAAGGACAGCATTTTCTTTGTTTACTACACACAGTATGATGAAAAGAAGGTCGGTTGTGTTAAGCTGCAACCAGTTAAAGTCTCATAGGAAGTGACAGAAAGCAGAGATAGATGTCTCTTGGTCACTCTTTATTCATTCTCTGTGTCTCAGTACCTTCATGTGTTTATAAATGAAGTGACGGCGCTGGTTCCGGTGCTCAGGGACTGCCACTATGCCTTTGCTGTGTACACAGCCGAAAGGACCAAACAGAGGTGGCCTCTGGTCCTGGCAGCACAAAGCGAAAAGGATATGAGTGATTGGGTAACAGCTTTATGCATCATTAAGCAGTTTGACAGTTGTTTTCATCTTTATTTTTCAGTGAAGCTGATCAGATTCTCCATTGTTTCCGGATCTGCTTTGTGTCTTCAGTTGTGCCTGTTGTCTGACTGTTGCTGTGAGTGTCGAGGGATCACAGGTCCCCCCTCCAGACAGGCCCTGTGGTCCACCACATCAAAGGGAGACATCATGGTCCACGAGCCATCCCTCTCGCTGGAGGCCCCTGCGCATGCCATGGCCTGTGACCTCATGTGAGAATGATACCGAGTAGTGGATTCTGTCTGCTTTTTCATGTCTTTTCATTCTTTCTCACTGTCTTGACCTGGTTTCTCATCACTCTGTTTTTATTTTAAATCACTGCCTCACTAACATGCTAACGTACATCGCTGTCTGGTTAAAGTGGGTAGCATTTGAGCAGCTAATCACTTTCAGTCTGTGCTAACTATACTGGAGCTAACGCTGGGTGCTTCCGCTGTATGGTGCTGCAGGTTTTGGCGCCAGATCCACGGCCACCTGCGCTGTGTAGAGTCTAACAGTCTGGGGCTGGTGTGGGGCATCGGGTGGGACGGCACCGCCTGGGTCTACAGTGGGCGCTGTGAGCAACAGCCCAACCCGGGTAAACATGTCGTGTAGACGATTACCCATGTCCCCACACCTATACAAGGAGTACTTCAAAATAAAGACATGTTCTTATTTAGCAAAGCCAAACCTTTTCCAGCTAACTGATTGTTACCAAATAAATAAAATACTAACATGCAAATATCTAAAAAAAAAAACAGTCTACTCTTTTCTTGCTAGCATGTTCTAGTTTGATGTGCAACTACTTGAGCATAGTTTAAAGTCTCTTCCATCTGTTGCTACTGTAGAAGCACACACAGATACACATGCATAAATATTCATTCCCTTACATGCATGAAACTTTAATATGTGTCTTCGTTTCTGCAGGAGGTGCCGTTCAGATGCACCAGCAGACCGACGTCAGGAGTGTGCATGTGTATGAGAATCAAAGATGGAACCCTATGACTGGATATACAGACAAGTAGGGTTGTCCCCCGACACACACACCCCACCCCATCTTTTACAGTTTTTAAGTCTTTGCACTTTATTTTAAGCTTTGCAGCTGTTCTCGCCACCTTACACCATTCCTTTGTGATTTACTCCTCCAGAGGGCTTCCTACAGACCGCCCTATGTGGAGCGATGAAAGCGGCCTGAAGGAGTGCATCAAAGGCAGCACATACCCGCCCTCCCCTCAGTGGTCCTGGGTAGGTAGAATCCGAGGGATTGGTTCCTCCGAAATTCCTGCATCATATTCATTTTTTTGTTTCACTGGCATTCTCTGCCATGAATGTTTGTTTCAGGTGTCAGAGTGGGCCGTGGACTACAGCGTCCCCGGAGGAACGGACAAAGAAGGCTGGCAGTACGCTGCAGACTTTCCCACGTATGTAAGCTTTTTGATTTGTTTTTATTAGGGTGTCTCAAAAGAAGTCTTTCCTTTTGATTGACTCATCTGTTTTCTACAGGATGTTTCATGGACACAAAACGATTAAAGACTTTGTTAGACGCAGAAGATGGACTAGGTGAGCACACTTCGCATCGCTGGGATTTTGTAGCGCTCAGTTTTTGCAGCATCTTGACAATAACATATCCACACGCAGAAAGTGTAAGATCACATTGCAAGCTCCATGGAAGCAGGTCCCACCCATCCGCCTGAGTGACATCTCACTGATGCCATGCCTGGCCCAGAGCAAAATGGAGCAGGTCCCTGTCTGGGCCCTCAGTGACAAGGGAGATGTCCTGTGTCGGTTGGGAGTCAGCCTCCAAAACCCTGCGGTGAGAAACGTGCTGAGGATCTGTTTTATAGGTAGTCACTTCACACTTCTAACCATCTCTAACCTCACTGGGTCTGACAACATAGGGCAGTTCGTGGCTCCATGTGGGCACCGACCAGCCCTTTAAGTCCATCTCTATCGGTGGAGCCAATCAGGTATGGGCCATTGCCAAGGATGGAGCTGTCTTCTACAGAGGATCAGTATCCCCACAAAACCCTGCAGGTCAGTTAAATTTATAAATCTCATAATGAATCATATATATATAAGTCATAAAGTTATAATGTGTTCTGGAGGAAAAGAGAATAAAGTTAAATGATTTATGATGTGAGTGCATGCATCGACTAATATAACCAGTGAGAAACCAAAGAGAGACAGACTTTGTCCATTTTACAAGAGCTTTTGTCTGTCTGCAGGAGAGTGCTGGTACCACATCCCCTCCCCCCTGAGACAGACCCTCAGACAGCTCTCTGTTGGGCGGACCTCTGTCTTTGCTGTGGATGAAAACAGTGAGTAATGTTAAATTTTATTGGACCAATGTCTATTAAAATGCGAGAACATGAGTTAAATGGCAATACCTTCTGTTAATGTCATTTAGGTAACCTGTGGTACAGACAGGGCCTCACGCCCAGCTACCCACAGGGCTCCGCCTGGGAGCTCATCTCCAACAATGTCACCAAGGTTTCTGTGGGGCCGCTGGACCAGGTCAGTGTTACCACAGTTTACAGAAGCAAACAAGCAGTAATGGATTAAAAGTAAAACAGAATCTAAGAAGAATAACAAAATAAACTGCATTTATAGTAAAACTGGAGTTAATTTGAATTCTCTTAATGCTTTTAACTTTACATAATAGCAGACCTGTTGCATTCATATCACCCAGTTGCCCATCTAAACAGATGTGTTTTTAGCATTCAGTTACCAAAGTCTGAAAAGCCCATCACCCCAGAGACTTAGCTGAGTGTAATAAACACTAAATAAAACTTGTCCCAGACACTCAAGCAAACGCTTAAAACAAGAAGTCTATCCATCAATAACTACATTTCCATGTTGTAAGGCTGGAGTTTGTGTCAGCGATGCTGTTTTCTCCAGGTGTGGATCATAGCAGATGGAGTTCCAGGTTTCCCTGCCGAGACTCCCGGAGCCGTCTGCCACAGGACGAGTGTGGGACCCATGCAGCCCAAGGGCCTGTCCTGGGACTATGGGATAGGGGTAAGCTCCTGGTTGATACCTGTTGCAAAAACTGTTCCCATTTCTTCAGTTGAAACTGAAAGATGCCAAAGATAGCATAATATTGTATCCTAGCACCAAAAGAATGATTTCCAAAAAGCTATTATCACAGCATAGTGTGCAGTGTGTCCCTAAATACTTTGAGGAAACTAGGACTCCTGTGGTAAGAAACAGTAAAAAAAAATCCAGCAAAACTCTGACACAGGACATGTGAGATGCATCCAGCCCCTTCAGCTGATCAGTCTACTGTTCACTGAAGCCTGATCAGGAGTGATCTCAGTAGAAGGATGGATTTTTCAACAATTTTCATCAGCAGATCGATACTCATGCGGTGCTGTAGTGAAGAAACAACCAATAGGGTGACTTTCAAATATTTTTTAACCTCAATGTAGCTCTGTGAAATCAGACGGAGGGAAAGTGGCTCTCATAAGAGAGCATAAACCACTCAGGCTTGATTAATAGTACTGTGATAAATCTACGCTGTAGGTATGATGGCCTATAAAAATAAAATGCAGAGTAAACACAGTGTAATGATTAGCAGAGGGGTAAAAGCTCTGTCAAACAATGTTTAACAGAGCTCATGCAACAGCCAGTAATTTGCCAGTGTAAATTAAATCTTATCCCCTATTTATTAGCTCACAGTGCAAGATGATCAGCTCAGGTTCACTCGTGCTGGCAGACACACTGATGGAGAAGTATATTCTGTATGCAAACAGTGATGTTGAGGCACAAGCTTTAGGCAGGGCCATCACGTTCTCCTTACTTAAACTGAAGAATTCAGGCTATTGGCAAAAGGCACCTTTCAAACTTAGCGTTAAGACTTGAAGTAAAACCCTTCTTTAATTGTCTGATAATTAGGTTCAAATTTACTGCACTTTAAAAACCAGCAAAATATATACAGTCATATGAAGTGACACCTGCTTTCAGTTCTAAAGTTTTACACATCCACAATATAAAAAAATCTATCTGGTAGATACAAGGTTTTAAAATAAGGTAAATACAACAACAAATTACACCATGTCTTTATTTATTTAACAAAAACTAAACCAAAATGCAGAAGAACTCGGGAAAAGTCCAACTTTACCTCTTTCATAGGAATCAAGTGCGTAAGTAGCAGCCAGGTGCTGCTAATCACATGCAATCACATGCACATTAAGCTTTTTCTAGTATTTCTTATTATTTGCGTGTGTTTGACTTCCAGGGAGGATGGGAGCACATCAGTGTGAGGGGGAACTCCGCAGAGGCTCCTCGAGGCCCTCACCCTCCTCTCGCCGGCCCATCGCGCAGCCCGATCCACCCGCAGCGCCCGACTCAAGCGAACGGCAGCGCCACAAGCGTGTAGCTCTCTTTCTCTCTCCCGTTTCCTTCTCGTCCTTTTTCCTCAGCCCTGTTTGTGCCTGGATCTATACATAGTATCTCTCCTCAGACCATTTCAATGAACTCCTATCCCTTGGTATAAAGGGACATGCACAATCACACCCATGGGTTTGGACTGGCTGGATTTGAAACTTGATCGATGGATGAATGTTACTCGCTGGCTTGTTTCCCAGGCAGAAATCATGTCAGTATTCAGTGATGACAAAACAGAGAAAAAAGTGAGCGCATGTTGTTGCTCTTACTAAGCTTTGGCTACTGGATGTCACAGGATCTAGCAATAGCTTTTAATTCTTCTCCACAGCAGCCTGATAAAACCTAAGAAGGTGGGATACGATGAAGGGCTAAGGCTTGGTTACCAAATGAACTTCAAACAATCCCAGAGTAGCCTAAGCTGTTATCGGTTTGTAGACTCTTGTTCTGTTTGTTTTTGTGTTTTGAGTTGCCTGTCATGTACATTTGCATGTATTATCATTTATTTATGATGCGTTTGTTGAGTTGTGTTTCTCCATTTATTTTGGACCATTACATGTTTGCAATGGAGTGTATTTGGCTGCTGATATTTTCAAAATGACTGGCAAAAAAATTTGATACACTCACTCTGTGTGGGAAAAATATATTTCTTTTTACCGCCAGGCAATACCTTTCTATCCTTCTGCAATAAAATGAGAAGCTCTTCCTGTTGATATACATATACATACACATCTAGATAACCGCTATGACCGTAACACCGCAGCAGGTCTGAATGTCACCACGGCTGGACATTCATCTTACAAGGGCATTGAAATGTGAAATAAACGTCTGGAAATACCGTTTTGTGGTTTGACATCATTTCACAGGAGCTGGCTTTGGAAGTTTGACCCTGGGTTTATAAACTCATTCACCTTTCCACATGTCTTTGCTATTTTATATGCTTTTTTATGCACCGAGTGTTTCTCATCCGCTGAAGAATTTCATATATTGTTACACAGGTGTGCACAGGATGTTTCCTGAATTCCTCCCTCTATATGTGCATTTAGGTTAACGCGCCATATTTTTGTAAAGTTACATAAGTGCTGAAACTAGCTGTGAAAAAAAAAAATTCTTTAGACAATCAAAAATGTTAAAGTGAGCGATTAGAGGCAAAAACTGTCTGCTGTGAAGTCCTGCAGACGTATCAGACTGCAGTGAATCTCAAAAATCCGAGACACAATCTGCAGTTTTGATTGGAGGCGGATGTTTCAGCTGCAGCACAAATCCGCTGACCTTCCAGCACTGATCACAGGATGTTCCTGCATTAAAAAAAGACCTTTGTCATTTTAATCTGCTCTGAACCGAGTATATTTGAAAGAATCTGGGATCTTATGTTTTAGTCTATAATTCCAAAATAGATGCACACACACACAAAAGTATTTTTGCTCTAAACTTCAAAAGGCTACTCCATGTGGGATGTTGAAAATGTAATACAGCAGTGTGTATTACTTCTTCATCCCCCCAGCTTAAACTGGGGCTGGCTCTAAAGAAAAGTAGGACCCTGTGCAGCAAGAACACTGATCCCTCTGTAGTTTGAGAAAAATCAGCTGACAGCTTCATTAAACGGTCACAGAAAGCAGAACTGTTCTGGTTCTTGAAGGGAGTGGTTCTCACTGCAGTGGGAAATCCTGCGTTTTTCTGCATTTTTTTTGCATGGAATAACACGGAAGGCCATAATCGGACAAAGGCTGATAGTCCACCACTATATTTTCAGCTTTACAGTTTACACCTGTGCTAACACAATGAACATTAACATTATATTATACAACACAACCACTCTCAGAACACAGGAAGGATGATTTGGAAAGCCACATTCATACGAGGTCACCAACACATTTCTAAGTTCCCCTGAAACTTGTTTTCACAGTTCTGTATTCAGTCTAGAATTTTCACCCCACTCTTCTGTACAGCGTTGCTTCAGTTTAAGTGATGTTTGCGATCATTCGTCCATCCGCAGCTCATGTTGAAAAGCTGACTGGGTCATTCTAACTGACATTCCTGCTGTAGATTTCCTGCCATCCCCGAGATCATTGATCTGTTACATGGACCGAGCTTTAGCCAACAAACAGACGGCTTCACATTCGTCTCTAGAGCACTTTGGCATACAGGGGAGTTCATGGTGGACTTGGTGACCACAAGGAGCCCAGACCCTGTACACCAACAGCAGGGATGAGGTATTTTTGCTGATTTGCTTTGTTTAAGTTTTTGCCAAATGTGGCACTGTGCATTTTGACATCTTAACCTACTCGAGGCCTTAAGGTTACCCGTGCAGCCTGCCCTGAGCCTCATACACCAACTCTTGTTCAGTCCTGCAGTTCAGCTTTAGATCCAATTAAACGTGTTAATCTCCTGCACGATTATCAACTGAAAACAGAACGAGCCACAAACCTTAATTAGAAGTCATTTGCATTTATTTTCATATTAAACAGTGTAATTATAAACATTTCAATCACACTAAGCATGATCAATATGAAGTAAAAATATTTTTTTTAATTCTACAAGTTTAAAGGACAGAATGACTTCACGTCTGCTTGTTTGTCTTAATTTAACTGCTTGTAGCTGATGACTGTGATATGTTCCTCTGATTCAACTCAGTTTAAGTTACAAAATGAAACCTCATACCTAGAACTCAATTACATAATTTCCCATCATTTACAGACAAAAAAGAAAAATTAACATTTATATACACATCAGTACAGTTTAACATTAAGTTACATTTCTCAAATGTGCAAGATTAAGCAAATGTATACTGTAGTGAAATAAAACAAGATTTCCTTAAATAGATGTTCAAGTTTAACTGAAGCACAGGCTGCTGGTTTTTAAACAGAGGATAACATTGTCTGGGATACAGTGTCGTTTGTATGGGGCAGGTGAGACGGACATGTAGCTATTACGGGTGAAGTACAGCTTCTCATCTCGTCATCAGCGACAAAATATTCAAGGTCAATTGAAAGGAAAGCCTTAACTGTATAACCTACAGTTTCAAATAAGAGATTTTAAAGCTGTACATAAAAATGTCAGGAGGAAGGTCTGTCTTCATCTATAACCATTTGCACTGCGCTTCTATACAGAAAGTGATCGCGACGAATGCACATCCCTGTATGTACGGCCCTGCAAATGATAAGACTCAGAGACAGCAGCTGAACAGAAAGGGTCATTTAAGATGGAAATGCAATCTGAAATAGTGAAGTTTGACACAAAGCTGAAAAAAGAAAAAGGCAAACAACTCCGCCCACAACGCTCGGGTTTATAAAAGCAGCAGCGTTGAGTTTCTTGTTGTTGTCGTCGTTGTTCTAGTAGTGAGTTGCTGTGAAAGCTTAAAGTCCCTGCACACGCTCGTCAGCTTGTCCTACAAACTCTGATTCAAACCAATTTATGAAATTCATTGCACATTTGATTACAAACAGCTCATGACATTTTCTTCATCCTTACATTTAAAAATAAACTTCTCCAGATTTTTTTTTTTTTAACATCATCCCACTAAACTTTTTTTTTTAGTGATCATCAATCGAGGGGTGCAGCTGTCTTTCAGCGTCATCAGGCACTGGAATGAGACCCAGCGACAAAGTAATCGAGACAACCATCAAAGCGACTTCCTGCACATTCGCAAGGATAAAATAAAGCTTTACAAAAGAAAAACAACAACAACTTGTTTTAAGTTATTCATCACAACTGTCTTACAGTTGGGTCGCCTCTTTAACGACTGATATGACAATCCCACAATTCTCACCGACATTTCTCCAAACTTCGACTCAGCTTACTATACATGTTCCTTTAAAACATAAAGGACAATACAGTGTGTCGCCTCTGTAGTGTAGTGTTCCAGTCATCCTATGCATGGATTGCACGTACAGCAGTTACAACCCGTTTATTCAAATGCTGCTACAGAAAGACAACACACATGGCTTCCCCTCCATAAAGGAGACTGTGATTAAACTTAACAGGAAGTTTTAAAAAAATTCTTTCAAAATAAAAGGCAATCACGGAAATAATCGCATGACATGAAGGAGCAAAGTGGACAAATTAAGCTGTCAGTTTTAGGTGTGTGTAAAATCAAAGAGCTTATTCTTGTTTGGCTGTAGTGATACGTTTACCAGCCCAGTGGGTTGATTTTCTTTAATTAAATTAATTTTTTTTTCTTTTTTGGTGAAGCAAAAGTCCTAGAAAAGGAGTGCACTTACACACAACAAAAAGAAGCAGCCAAACGCCTGGAATGCAGATGATGAGGCATTAAAGCAAACATTTAGAAGCTACGTCAGTTAGTTTGTTTTCCCTCCCCAAAACATTTTAATTGCACTGAACTAAAAATCATACAAACACAAACAAACACACACACACACACACACACACACACACACACACACACACACACACACACAGATGGAGCTGGAGAGGTGATGTGGCTCAGACTGGGACTGGGCCTCGTCCGTCTTATTTGCCTAATGTCCGTTTACAGCCTTTTGTTCTCATGGCCACGCCGCTGAGAATAGTTCTGCCTGAGAGAAGCATCTGCAGTTTGTCCCCACAAACTGCGTCGTCTGTTGTCCTTATTCGGCTGTTCTCCCAAAAAAGTGCGAGAGTAGCTCCATTCCGCAGTAGTGTGAAGATAAACGGTCCCTTCATTTAGCACCCTAGTCTTTCTCTCCGTCCTCGCTGCTTCCTGGTGTGAACAAAGACAAGTTTAGTCACGTGGTAAAATCCTTGAAAACACAACCATTTTATTGTTCATGTAAACTCTGATGACAGTGGTGGACATCAAATTAAACATAATCTTAATATATTCAAAAAAAAATAAAAAAATAAAATAAAATAAAATTCAGACACTTGCATAATAAAATTAGGAACGCAATGGAATCAGATTGGTTAGCTTAACTTAGAACCAAGACTGCAATTCAAGACTAGCTGGGCTCAGTAAGAATGTGCAGCTCTAAAGTTTGTGAATTTGATGCACACACGTGACACACTGTAGCTGTACAGTGTAGTGGTTTACAAACTGGTCTAATTTGTGAAAGATCAGGAGAAGACTCAGGTTTGAGTGAGGAAGGTTTCATTAAAGTTTTGTATTTACTGCACAGACATGGACATTTTCTTCCTAAAATACTGAGCTATCCATTCAAGACTGTGCAAAATTATACCAGTTTGTTCTGCTCTACTTGCCTCCTTGTTCAATATCAGAGTCGGTAAGATGGGTAAGGGAAAAGCTGGCAATGCTGGCCGGTGAGATGGAAAAACGGGAGTAGCTTGAGGAGCCGGTCCAGCTGGTATCCAGCATGGACCCCACTGCAGGGGCCGGAGAGGAAAACGATGACACTGCAGATGAGGACCTTGCCTTGGATACCGTGTCTTTACCTGTCTTGGACAGGAAGGCGGGTGCAGGTGAGGAGAAGTCATCATCCCACTCAAAACCACCACCTGTAAAGATTTAATCAGTGAATCAAGACACATGCTTTGTGCAAATAGAGGCTTTTATTGCTGACTTGTGGCATTACCTTCTTCATCTGTTGAGCTCTCAGAGTTGGCAAAGCGGTTCAGGTAGCTGGCAGCGGGCGTGGAGCTGCTAAACTGTGGTACCCGACTGTTTGAATCCAAGGAGTGGTCACCGAGTTCCTTGGTGGGCGTCTCCTAATTAAGATTTAATTCAGTTAACACATATTACCAGCTTACTTCTTACGCAAACTAAGAAAATGAAGATCACAGACTAAAATTTTACCTGGTCAAACAGGTAGACAGTGACATCATCAAAGAAAGACACGGCTCTTTTGGAGTTATCCGCACCGAACCTTGCAGGAAACGGGGAAGATGATGCTCCGATGTTCAGAGACGTGGGTTTTAACAAGCTCTTCAGGTTCTTCGCCCTACTGTCGTCCGAGATTACAACTGGCACCGGGTGCACGGTTTCATCCTCGCTTTCTGAGCTAGAGCTGTGCAGCTGGTACGCACGCATGTCGTCATCTGAGTCGTCGCTGTTCTCGTCCTCCTCGTCTGCATCTACACCATCTTCTTGCCCATCTAAACCCGACCCATCCCGCCTCCCCAGGTAACGCCCCTCCACATCCGGCTCCTTTATTTTATGACCATCACTGGTGTCGGTTCTGGTGAGTTTAGCGTGAACTACACTCTCTGTTGCTGGCTTAGCTGGGGCAATAGAAGGAAGTATTGAGGTTTCTAGACCTTCAGAGGGGTCCAGGTGATCAGTAAATGCGGTGTCCTTGAAAACCTCTGGTTTATTTCCATCTTCATTGGAGCTGCTGGTAGACTCGACCACCTGGTTTTCACCATTTTCTGTGATATCTGAATCTGCTACTGAACCCATCTCCTTAACATCCTTGGCTTGTGATTCAGCAGGTAGAGAAAATAAAGAGTCAATATCTTTTTCCTTGTAAGCCTCCAGTGGAGGAGCTCCAGAAGCCTCGGGAACCTCGTCAGTAGAGTTCCTCAGCCACGTGTCTTCAACAGAACCACCTGCAGTTATTTCTTCAGACTTCTTTTCAGGTTCTGATTCATTGTCAGAAAAGTATGCAGAGTCTCTGTAATTACTTCCCATAATTGGTTCCTCGGGAGGACCTTCATTATCTGGCTGATCTCCCTCACTGGGATCTTCACTGTGAGTATCTGGCACACCCTCTACTTCGGAGATTATGATTTTCGGTGGAACCAGACTTGCCGCAGTTGTGAGCTCTTCTGTCTCCTCTTCTTCTTTGGTAACACTCAAGCCATTTTTTACAGGAGAGGAATCTTGGACATTTGGCTGAGAGTTCCACTCAGGAGACTCCAGGTTCTCAGTCTCATAACCACTGTCTGATATCCTGTATGGAGGTTGGAGTTTGTGTTGAGCAATTTGAGCATTCAGTTCATCTCCTTGCTCTCCAAGCCTGTGTATGTCAAGTGAGTCTAAGGAGTCTGGTGTTTCAGCAAAGTTCTCTACGGTTGGAACAGTGGTGGACATACTGTCTTCCAATAAACTGTCCTGGCTGATCTGGTCCAAAGATGGACCCGACACCAGGAGAGAAGCTCTGTCATGAGAATGCCCATTGGTATCCATAAATGATTCTTCATGATCAGACAGAGTGGTTTCCATTTCTATATCTGCATCCTCAATTAGGTCACTCAACAAATCATTACTTGTTATGTCTTCACTGTGTCCATTATCTGAAGGTAATACTTGAGCTGGCAGGGGTTCAGGCATTTTATTTTCTATGGGCTGAGCATCGTCCTTTGAGGTTCCAAGGTCATCTTCAAGGCTGGGAATTTTGGCATCTGTGCACAAAGAATCTGTATTGGCACTGTCAGATATTGCAGTGGTGTGGTCATCAGTGTGGCTGATGAGAACCTCAAACCTCTCTGAGGTAGAATCAAAACCAGAGTCTACACCTCTGTTTGAGGATTGCAACAGACCAAGGTCTTCTGTGGAAGAACTATTTCTAGCTGGCAGCTGGTTGCTTGTGTCATCTTCTGTGACCACTGTAATGGAAGGCACCAGTGTCTCATTTTCTAGAGACTGACAAAACTCCCCCAAACTGTTACTTGGAGAGTCTAGAAGTTCGTGTCTTGAGGATGTGCTACTTGCTGCCGATTTAAAATAAGTGTCTGCTGTGTTTAAGCTGCCTAACGAGTCAAGCTTATCCCAAGAATTCATTTTGAATGCTTCCTCTGGTTCGTGGGCTAAACCAGGTAAAAGAAAATTTGGTTGTGGGCTTGAGAAACTAGAACCCTCCTTCATTAGGGTTTGATCTTTAAGAAACATAAAATTATCTGCTAGTTTTTGAGTACTCAAAAGACTTTTTCCATTTATGTTTTCATCCTTTGCTTCCACAGAATTCCCCACCTGAGTGGGTTCCCCTAAAAAAGCATCCCCATAGCTTCCATCTCTATTCACTGCTTCACCCTCTAAAGTTCCCCCTTCAAGGAAAGGGTTTCCGCTGCGCTCTGGAAGCTCCATAAAATTCTGCCTCCAGGAAGGCGAGTCTTCTTGTTTTGACCCGTCTTCTGTGAAAATGTTGGTGTGGTATGGACTGTCATTTTCAAGAGACGACCAGATGTGGCTGTCTGGTAAATATGAATCCTTTGAGTCAATACTTTGGTGGAAAAAGTCAGCATCTGTGCTTGACTCATCTAGCCGCACATCTTGGAGCACAACAAAATCTTGCCCGCTTGAACCAAAGCCCATATCTGGTTCTCTATTTCCGTCCTCCCCAACAGTGCTCTCCCCTTGCTCTTCTAGTTGGATATAATATTCATTCCCATTAGATGGCTTTTGAGCATCAAACACTGGTAAGATCCCAGGAAATCCTGGAGTGTTCCCACTTTCTCCTCCTGCTGCGCTGGTTGAAGGATCAGGGAAATGAGCCTGAATATCTTCACTGGAAACAGGAAAGAACATGCTGTGGTAGTTTAGTGTTGTGTCTACGCCTGAACGTCCATGGTTACCATCATAGTGGTCATGCTTAGCCGCTTCCCAAACATACTCAAAGCTGAGACCTTTGCTTGTTTCAGTCACAGTCAGAATTTCATCTATTTCTTGTCTCAGGGCATCATCAGCAAACTGTTCCAAGATTGGGAAGGAGGAATGGCTAACAGTGGTCTGCCGCATAGTGGGGTTAGGCTTCAGTGCATCCCAGCGTTGCTCGAAATCTTCTTCTATGTCCTTCTGCCCTTGCATACGCAGATAGATGAGCAGACGGTGTACTTCCTCTGCTGTGGCCCGCTTGTCTGGAGACAGCCAACAGAACTGCAAAACTTCATACCTACAGTTACAGGAAAAAAATAAAAAATTAGACACTTTATATTGCGAACAGCTTAATTATTTTAGCAATGCAATTAGTTTTAAATTAAAATTTTTTAATGCAAGCTGCTTAAATATCCATCTTCCAGGGACTCACCATCTATCAGAGTAGGGAAGTTCCAGTTGTGGCTTGAACAACTTGACTTGTTGCTCCTTGATCACATGGTTGAGAACTTCTCGGTCAGACAGATGTGGGTACGGCTGAGCAGCATTCTCAAAGAGCTCCCATAATGTGACCCCCAATGCCCTACAGACAATTGAGGATTAAAAAAAAAAAGTTGTACTAGAAGGATAAGTAATACATATGTGCCACAGGTATCTGCTTTAGATTTCTGAAACTAGATGAATTTTCTATAAGGTACCAGACAATGTAACTTCAGTAACTTTACACAGTCAACTATTGTCTATAGGTAGTTATTTACCAGTTTCACACAAAATTGGTAAAACCCCTCGATTTTCGTAGCGCCGTGTTGAGTTGCTAAAGTAGCTAAAGACAACTTAATCTCACAGTGAAAGCTTATCATGTTTGGACTGTGCTTCACAAATCCCTACACAAAACGTGCACTGCTTATGTGTCCAGGGTAAAAGATACGCTCTGCTACACACTATCCATACATTCACCAGACACTTGCTAGTACCTGGTTTGACCCCCTTTTGCCCTCAGAAGTACAATCAATCAACTACATCAGTTCAACAAGGTGTTGGAAACATTCCTCATAAAGTTTGGTCATATTGACATGACAGCATCACACAGTTGCTGCAGATTTGTCGGCTGCACATCCATGATGCAAATCTCCTGATCCTCCACATCCCAAAGGTGCACTATTAGGATCTGGTGACCATGGAGGCCAATTGAGTACAGTGAACTCACTGTCAAGTTCGAGAAATCAGTTTAAGATGATTCAAGCTTTGTGACACATGTTATCCTGCTGGAAGCAGCCATCATAATATTGGTACACTGTGGTCATAAACGGATGGAGATGGTCAACAACAATACTGAGGTAGACTACAGCCTTTAAACAATACTTGGTTGGCACACAAAGTGTTCCAAAAATATCCCTGACACCATTACACCACCTTGATCTTTGATACAAGTCAGGATGGATGCAGAGACATTTCCACCAGATTCATGCAGTGTGGTCTTGTGCTGCTGTAGTCCTGCTTCAAAGTTCAATGTGGTGTGTATTCAGAAAGGCTCACCCGAATACCTCGGTTGTCATGAGTGGTTATTTAAATTATTGTTGCCTTCCAATATTTTCTCTTTTTTTTTTTTAGAACATTCTTTGTAAACACTAGAGAAGACTGTGTGGGAAAATCAGCAGTTTCCAAAATACTCAGACCAGATCATCTGGCACCAACAAACATACCATGTTCAAGGTCACTTTCTTCCCGATTCTGATGCTCGGTTGGAACTTGGTCAAGACAACTTGTTGTTTCATCATGTCTACATGACTAAATGCATTGTGCTGTTGCCATGTGATTGGCTGATTAGATAATTGCCTTAAACAATACTGTTGGGAAGGATCTGTTGGGAAGGAAGTATTATTTTTTGTTATTTTTATTATTCCCATGTATTATTTTATTAATTCTATTTTTATTATTTTGTTATTACTGTTATTACTGTCATTACTGTTGCATCATAAACATATAGCAAGTATTGATACAAGAGGGATTGATATTGCATTCGGATGTTCAAACATATTGGTATCATATTAGTCTTTATTACAGGTTCAGAAAGAACCACTTTAAACTGTGGAGTCGAATCTATAATGTTTGTATGCAGACTGCAGGGTGAAAGAAAAGGCCCCACGTAGAGTAACTCCAAAATGAGACAGGAAGTTATAGGCTTTTGAAGTTACATGCTTTTGCAGGAAGTGAAACCAAAACCAGAGTTTGGATGATGCTATTATCATCTTTTATGCATTTATATGTCTGATTAAGCTTTGATTAAGTTTTAAGTAGTTGTAGTAGATTGAAATATTTGTTTTATACATTTTACATAGAAGTTAAGATCATCACAACACAGGATGGCCTCAGCCTGGTTGCCTAAGTTGGGGTCAACTAAGGTTCAGAGAGCAGATGCACACTCTGTGCACGCACAGACACACATACACACACACACTGTTAGGGTGTAGGTGAAAGTTGACTGATGAAGCAGTAGATGCACGATGCGAGAGCTGAGCTGGCTTACGGGAAACCACCGGGGAGAAGATGGAAGCCAGTGTACTTTTAATTGTGCCTTAAGTTGTCGAATAGAACATTTGTGGTTTTGAAGCTGATGTATGTGATGACGCAATGAGGGGGCGTCACTAAATATACTCTGATGCATATAAAACTGTATTTTGATGTTAGGAGGATGAGATTGTGGGGCTGTCTGCTTACAGAGTCCGCTCATTCTCCCACGCGTGTCATTTCATTAAAATCATCGTCTTTACCCTTTGGACCAGTGTGGTTACTTGCATTCCTCCTGTGTTTCCTTCCCTATATTTTTGAACCTTAACAATACCTAATAAAGTGGTTGGAAATTGTATATGCTGTAGATTCAGTGTAGCTGTGGGATTACATAATAAATATTAACTTTCTCTTTACCCAAGGAAACATTTAGAATGTCAACATAGTTGTATTCAGTGGCAAATTAGGTACTTGGGTAATAGACTTAGTTTTTAATGCAACCTTTATTCAACAAAGAAAATATAACTTGAGATAAAAAAAACAAGTCATTTGTAAGATTGTCCTGACTAAGACAGGCAGTAGTAACTGTGCAGTCATGGAGGGGCTCAAAAGAATATTGTGAGGAGAGATGTAAAGTTGGTGAACTGTCAGGATTGTTGTTTTGCTGAACATTAGCAAAACTGTAAGTAATCATTTACTATGATACTTTACTTTGTTGTATTTCAAAAATAAATCATGTATATTTGAGCTATAGTGTATTTGGCTCTACTTAGAATACCTGTTATAACACATTAATACAGTTATTTGGGAGACTAAATCGGGAGTTTTAAAAGGCTGCTTTTTAAAAAACAGATCCAGGTTAACTCCTCTAATGACAGCAAGTCAGCCTGGATGTGTGAGTCAGTTTTTGAAATGCCCCTCTAGTGTCAGTGCAGGGCTGAAATCTGGTACATACCACACATTGCTTGGCTTGGTCTGTTCCATAGTAATTACACCACCATGGCGCTCGCCTACCAACTCAGGGCGCTCGCCTACCAACTCAGGGGCCAACCAACGAAGGGGTGCATACACATCATCCTCTGTGATGATGTAATCCTCCTATGGTAGCACAGTTTAAAAACAATCTGTTACACAATTATTTCCAAGAAATACTGCAGAAATATGACCTAAACAAAATGTTTATTAGCTCTCATTGAGGTGGTTCACTCTTGCACTGCCTCCCCCTTTCTTTACAGAAATAGATCGAGTGGGTGACCTTATATCATGAGTATTAAATTCAGACAGCCAAACTGACAGACCAGCAGTATTAAAGGAATGCAGCAGACAGAGCTTCCTGGCATATGCAGCATGTCATGTTACATGAGAGGACAGTATTAATTCTTCAGTGAAATATATCGTTGATCAAAGGAAACACGTACAGCCTCTGATAAAGTCTGTTTATTTTCAGTCTGTTCATTTGCAGCTGGTTGCACAAGCACTGACTTCAGCCAAAAAACATGGCCAGACTTAAACATAAATAAAACTGACTTGCATTTAAACAGTGCTTGCCTACTTACTGACCACGCAAATCACTTCATGCGTATTCATCCATTCATATAATGCTTTATTCTTTGCACTTTTAACACTTTTATGCATCGCACTTAAGGTTTCTTCTTACTTTATATCTGCAGGGTCCAATGCCATAGTCTCCCACTTTGACTGTGAGGTCTGCAGTCAGGTAGCAGTTCCTCAGTGCTAGATCACTACAGGAGCATAAACACAGACATCGGCATTACATTCTGAGTGGTGAAGACATTCAAGACAAATTCACAATTGCTACAGCATTCACAGATTTGGAAGAAAGCCCGAGGCCATCACTAATGAAATTATTTAGCTTATTCGGTTTTGTTTAGCCTATGCCGGCATTACCATTTAGAAGTATAAAAAAGGAGTGTGCAAAACGATCAACAAGAATCAAGTGAGGAAAGTCTGGCAAAGATCACAAAACACTTAAACATCTACAGTAAATTAGAACAGGGGCCTTCTTATTTTATCTGTCTTTCACACTGCAACAAGCTGTGGGGACTATTCCTGACTGTGCATCCAGCAGCAGGATATGATTTCTGGAGGGAAACACAGACTGTGCAGACTTTTTGTTAGTCTGCCAGGGGAGGGCGTCACAAGCTCTTGAGACTCTGTCTGCTCATTAAACAGCCATATGGTAGTTCATTCACACTGACTAAAGAGACAGGCTTTGGTTTCCCTCTAGCCCTGCAGCATTCCCTGTCCACAAGCTCCAAGTCCTTTTTACCCACCCAATGACAAACCCTGCTGACACAAGTATTCTTGCATGCACATGGCCCAGCTACTGTCAGACCCACTGAAACCCCTGTAAGATAAATGGAGCTGTATTTTAAACTCTCCTGTCCCCTGTCCTCTGCTGCTGGCTGACAGCCCAACATACAGTAACACAGCAGTGAGGAAGCAAGTCCAATATCTTAACCCTACAAGGTTAATGCATGCCACAGCAGTGATCGCTTCCATACCATACCATCCATACAGACACTTGCGCAATTTGGTATCACGGTTGCCAGCAGACAAAGCAACATAACTAATATGTCTTTGTATTGAACTGTCATTGTTAATACAGAAAGAAAAATATAATCTAGTAACCTAATCCAGTCAATAAATGCAGAGTCCAACAACAACTGACAAAGATCTTTTATAGAAAATGCATTAAAATAACTTTGCTCCCCACTCTCCAAAAAACAAAATATCAGATGCAATGTAAATGCAACAGCAAATAAAACCTGCAGTCAAAGATAGCACTGTAACTGTTAAGGCAAAGGGTATTTGATCCTTTAGGACGCTTCGACTAACACAGGAGGAAAACATAGCATAATACGCCCCAGATTACAGGAAAATAAACAGTGTAAGCTGTGAGATAGAAACCTTACCTACCTTACTATACAATATAAAGTATTTTAAGATGATCACTGCTGTGATTTGGCACTGGATTAAATTACATTTTTCCTCTTTTATATTATAAAAAGGACACATTAGCAAAAAAAAAACCCTTTTGTAAGTAGAATAATACAATCAAAATCCTGGTAAACCCTAATGAAAAACCACAAAAATGTCTTATAATGGCTTAAACACCCCTGTCCATGTGTTCCTATTGGGAATCTATTCATGGCACACAGTACAGTATGCAATTTATTCTGTAACGGGTCCAATTTCACCCTTGCATTACGAAGCTGAGGTTTCAGCTTTGGATACGGCGTGTACAGCACATGGTACTGCTCCATAACCATCCTCTCTGTCATTTCTGCCAGCATGTGTCTGTGTGCAGTGTTGTTCAGTTGGTGGTACTTTCTTTTTTTTTTTTTAATAAATATTCTGCGGTTAAAAGTGCCACAGAAACATTTTTACGATTGAATAAATTAGTTCACATGAGAACAGGCTTGTAGAACTCTAGTTGAGTAGTAACAAGGATTAAAACACAACGCCCAATATGAGGCTATCCACTTACAGGCAAAAAGCAGAATCATCATATCCCTTTGGCAGCGGACAGCTGACACTGTGGCAATGCATGGGAGCTGTGTAATTGGAACCCCCTGAGCTTATTCTGAGCAAATAGAGCTGATGAGCTGAGCATCGTATGTTCCCCAAGTTCCCAACACCCCTTGTACCCCTTCTGGCTGGCAGCCAGACGTCCAGTACAGACAGGGGTGAAAATGAAATGCAGCCTTCTCTGCTGTGCACACCATTTTTGGAAACCACTGGTACTCCTTAGAGTGGCTGGGCAGTCAGCACAAAAGTAAAACTATTAGTTGACCTTTGTCTTTATAATAATATTATGCAATGCTAATGACTAAGTACTCGCCAAGAGATACTTGGTGGTACGTACCTAGTAAAATGTATCTATAAAATAAACATTAAAAAGAATAAGAGCACATACTTTGTGTGATTTTAGTATATTGGGATTTCAGAATAAACATTTTAGTCAAGTACATTCATTAAATAAAAATCACCAACATCTTTTTTAACATTAAAATACAACTGGAGCACACAATTTGATTATACAGTCAATACAATGCTTTTCTGTCTAGCTGTCAGTGACCACTAGACAGAAAAGCATTTCCCGAAACACCAACTGTATTGAGTGGAAGGAAAAGCACAACGTTTAGCTTAGTGGATCAAAACTGAGAGTTAGCTAAAAGTGTTGCAGCTCTGAAGTGCTACCTGTGCAGGAAGTTGTGTTTGTGAAGGTGAGTGACACCAGCAGCAATTTCACAGGCCATCCTCTGCAGCTGCAGCAACTCAGCATTTCTGAACATCCAATCCTGCTGAGAAAGATAGCCACGCAAATCCCCCTGCAGAGGCACACACAGATAAACACATTAGCTCATTAGTATCAGGAATAAACATTCAACAAATGCAGCAGAACCTCGTATGTATTCTAGCAATGGGAAGAATTTATCAAGTGGCAATAATTAAATGCAATGTGGAGACATTGCCACACAGGGGAGGCAGAGTCCCCTTCTTCCTGACTTCTCAGCACTTCTCACTGCTGACATGTGAGAAAAACAAATAAGGGTAAGGCAGTTTAATGAGTAGTGCTGTGTCACAGGTATATGCGTATAAAAGAATCCAGCTCAGACCAGGGAAATAAATTTGCCTGATGGGGTTCAGACTGAAGTCCCCTCTAAACAATAAACACAGACATGAACCTGATAGAGGACACAAAATGCTGTAAGTTATCAGAGTGACAGTCCTGCAGGGGTCTTTGTGATGGAGCTGGATCTCAGATGAGTGCAGTTTCAAAACACAGTCAACGGGGAGTTGCTGTGAACACTTTAACCAAAACTTTTCAGTCTGTTTAAAACTAGAGTTAGTAGTGTATTTTATTACTACCTGTAATTTATTGCCGTTTACTTGTATTTGCTTAATTGTTTACTACATGTTTGAGGTGTGAAATAAACCGCAATGGAGTTTGTAAACAAAATATGGGTGTGTGTGTTTGGAGGATGTGTTTGTGCGGGGGGGCCTGGCAAAAAAAGCTTGGGAACCACTGCACTAGATGATGAACTATGTGAGCAAAGGTTTTTCTGAATGAACCCTGTTACAAACATCCTTTAGCAGAGGTGGCCATCAAAGAGTAACAGCAGAGTAGAGCCTGACTAATTTATTGGTAGGACAATCTTAGTGGCTAATTTTAGCCACTCCCCAATCTATTTGTATTTATAACTGCAGATAACTGAAAGTTTTAAAAGCGAAGACAAGTCAGGCAAAAAAAAAAAAAACTTTCAACCATTCAAAAGAGGCGATCTGCAACTTTCTTATTTTTGAACTGTATTGTTATAGAATTTTAGTAAAGACCAAAGATTGTTAGTTTACTCAGTTCTCATTAAGTTTCACTGCAAAAAGTCATGAACTAGTGATTCTGACAAATCAAACTGTCAGGAGAACTGATGTAGATTAAACGAATGTTTCTTTTAAAAATAATGCCAGTGTATTTATAATCCACTGATAATGCTAATAATGCTTTAATAAAAATGTCAAATCCCATGCATTTACTGAGCATGCAAGTCTGTGTGTGTGTTTACAAAGGGTTTACTTTTCCTTGAGCCATTTCAGTGCAAGCAGCTTAGATCAGTCATCTTATGTAAGCACTATTTGTTTGCTTATTCCACACAAACACATACACACAGACAGACAGAGACAGACACATAGCTCTGAGAAGGGGTGTTCACTGAAGAGCTATATTCAATATATGGTAAGTGATACTGCGTGCCTATCTTTATGTGAAGCAGGTGATTAAGTTTGGGTTCATGGGGATCCAGCGTTGTTAATGAAATGACATTCACTGTGAAAGGCCAAAACAATTAAGTCTGGTGTCTAGCCTGTTTTTAACAAGGATATGTAAAGGTTCCAACACAGATTCGTGCCTAACTCAGTAATCACACGATCAAATTAACAGTGGTGGGGAAAAGAAAAAAAAAAAGAAGCTATTTTGAGTGCTTTCTACTGCTGAATTCTGCGACTGGATATTAGAATCAGAGCAGGCCAAGGATAGGCACCTTTGTTAAATCAGTTTAAGTTTAAAAAATAAGTGATTTTCAATAAAAGCAGTCGTGAGAAAGGGCAACAACAAGATAACCTTGCTCACGGGGTGATGGTGTAACTTCTTTACAGTATTACAAAGAGAAAAAGCAATCACAGCGACTGCTGTTGTAACAGTTAAAAAGGACAAAGGTGAATTTTGAAATCCAAAAAGAAGAACTGCCACTTGTCTGAGACCTTGAACTAGAAAAGGGCCCAACAAACATCTTGGCCAATCACTAGGCAGAAAATCCACGCATATGAAGCTTTCACTAACACTTCAGTATGTGACATTCAGCGGCCCATGTACCAGTTGCTGGATGTATTTTGATGTCTAAAATGCTTTCAGTCAGGATTACTGGCATGGGTGATACAAAACATAAAAACCGCCATCAATCAAAAGCCTGCCAGAGGGAACGTCACAGTACATTGGCTTTTTGGGATTCACCTTGTCCGCTGGGCAGCTGCAGTGTCACATTTCATGTTTCGACATCTAGCAGATGATTGACACGGCCTCAAGTAGGAAGACGCCATCGGCAAGACATCTCTTACTTTACATGCAACACAAGCACTTCGACACTTGTTTCTTTATGAAGCAAGTGTCAGCGGCTAATTTTGCTCATCTTGCTTACATAGCTTATCACACTGATAAAACGGAAACGTATCCTGTATAAAGACGAGACCCGAACCGTACTTGGATAAAGGCCTCAAAACTTTTATCCAGCAAGGGATAGTGAGCATACACATCACTCAGTCGTGCTACCCTCACACATTATCGCCTTCAACAAACAGGACCTGCTCTTCATCATGCCATCCTCCCTAATAGCTTGCACGCATTCATAATAAGTCATTCACCTTGACTCACTTCCATGTCCTGTCAGAGCCATTACGAGAGTTGGCTGGGAAAGACCACAATGCCAGGTCATCTGCCAGGTCTGGGCAGCTGACAATACCCCAGTCTAGTGAGGTTACGCAATCCCTGGCAAGATAAGTTGAACTGGACACTGAGGGACATGTCAGAGAACTGGGAAAAAAGGAGAAAGTTGCTCCAAGCAGTGTTACCTTACCCCTTACCTGGGTACAAACTCTACATTTACAGACAGGCCTAACATTATCAACATTAAAATTAAAAATATATATATATAAAAATATATCTGTTTTTCTCCAACACAACTTCAAAGTCAAAGTCAAGGTTTGTCCTGCTACATAAATCAAAGAGAAATGACAGGGTGGTTTATATTTTTAGACAGCACTCTTGGCTTTTTGCATTCATCAGCATACACCCATAGGTTTCTTTAGGAAGAGCTTAGTTTACTGTACTCAACAGCCGCTAACACACACACAAGGTGCCAGCAATAAAAATGCACAAACACAGCAACTGGTGGATCTGACACCAGAGGAGCGTAAATGGAGCCTGTTGCTTTGCTGGGCGAGGTGGGAATGTGAGAGGTCCCTAGCTTAGAGTAACTATGTAACTCGGGCCAGAGAAGGAGGAGGCAGGAGAAGAGAGCTTTCCCTCAGTCAGAACTCAACCCATCCAGAATAAATAAAGGAGAAGAGTGAATAAATCAGCTGCCATAATGTAGTCTGAGTGACTTCATTATGATTAGATCATTCATTTCCTTGGCTTTGAGTGGACGGTTTGGGCTTTTTAAGTAATTATTTTTATTTTTTGGGTTTAAACCATTATATTTACCATTTATAAATGAAAGCTGGCAACAACTTAACTTATTCAACAACATATACGTATTATCTTAAGTTTAAAACATAGCAAAAAAATTATCTTCAATAATCATTTGGTAAAGTAATGAGCGCATGAACTCTCCAGCTTGGTATAGTGCTGATGCTGAGCAGGTAGACAAATGTCTGCCTGATGTCTGCTGCCACTTTAGGGGGAAGCATGAAAAAAATAGTGCACCACAATCAAAACTACCGGCTGCAGAAGAAACCGAGATCAAAGTGTACAACAAATGTCTTTATATTGCAGTAACATAAATTAATTACAACCATCCACAGCAGCCACTGTCTGTGCTTCTTTGCTGTTTAACATGTTTCCAACCAGTCAGCATTCAATCAGCCAGAGGTAATGCTCCACTGGCTTGCTGGAGGAGTGCACAAAATAGTGTCTCCATACCCTCTGTGTCAGGTGAATTTGACATAGGCACATTTGTATTGGCAGAGAGCTCTGCAAACAAACCCTTACAGAGCACCATACACTGGCCTTCAGCAGTTACCACCACCATAAAAAGTGCATGCTGACGAGGTAATTAAGGTATGATAATGAGCCATAAAATGTGTAGTTTAGGGATGTGCGCGACTAGTCACTTACACGTCTAATCGTCACCGTTGTCACTAGTTGGTACCAGATGTAATAGTCGTTTAAGCCATTTGTTCAAATTGTAATTGATCTCCAATGCCAATAAATTATTGTGTCCTAAATGTTATACAGTCATCTGCCATCGTTGTTGAGAAATACTATAAATATGTTAATCTTGGCCTGATCTTTATTTTAAAACTACTAGAATGAGATCGTAGATACAAGCGGCGGAACTCAGCTTTCTCCAAAACGTGGATGGGCTCTCCCTTAGCGATACTGTAAGGAGTTCAGTCATTCAGGAGGGGCTCAGAGTAGAGCCACTACTCCTACACATCGAAAGGAGCCAGTTTGAGCCGGTTAGTTTATTTTAAGTGTTTTTCGTCTTTCTTATCTGTTTGGAGTATAAAATGCATTTAAGCTAATGATTCATTATTGAAGAATATGGATTTTTTTGACAATGCCCATTAAATTAAATTTACATTAATATCTGAGTTTCTTAGTGTTAGAACAATCTGTTAGGCGACTAAGAAATTAGTTGCCAGGAATATCCCTGATATAGTTATCCAAATCACAAGTGCAATGTCTCATATCGCAGAAAAAAAAAGCTCCGTTTGCCAAGTTCATAATAGTGTATCTATCTGGTCTTATCACTCCAGAGTAGGTCTGGTGACTAAAGACACACCTAGACCGGGTAGTCTCACTACTATATTTAGGGGCTGACGTTGCTAAGAACCAGTTTCTTGCCAAATTTGAGCATCTCTCACATACCACAAGTTGATAGACAGTTTTTAAGGAGTACTATCTTTTAAATACCTGTGTATGAGCTAATTCTCAAACTCCTCAATTTCCTCAATGAATACAAATTTCTAGGTGAGTGGTAGCTAAAACAACAAGTAGCACAGCCACCTCACAATCACTGAAAACTCTTGGACAAGGACTGTAGATGGTAGATTGACAACAGACTAATTTAATTCCCATGTACATGTGGTATTATTGACATAATACTTGTACTGGTGTAGTTTGAAAAGCATGTAGTTACTTACCATTTCACAGTACTCAAAAACCAGCAGGAAGGGAATCGCCTCAACACACTGTCCGAGACAGTGGAGTATGTTTGGATGCTGCAGAACTCTGAAAACCAAATTGACATAACAGGTCATTGATTTGATGACCATCAGGTTACCAAAAAAGTTGAAAATAAGCAAACTATACATTGCAGTTACTGATGCATTATGTAAGAGGAAAGATGCTCCGGGTGCAGTAAAATAAACAGTCTTTGATAAGTTGACGACCCTAACCTTAACCTTCTGAAAAACAATAACAGCCCTCTGCAAATGGGGTGCTCTCAAAGAGAGAAACATCAGCTTTTACCTGTATGGATCCCCTTGCTGCAGGAAGTCATTCTGCTCCTTGGCACTTGCATTAGCTTTCAACTCCTTGACCACCACTCTTGTCCCTGGGTCTGTGTAGATATCACTCAACAGGACCTATTAATATAACAGAAAGAACACCTCATGCTAAACAAAAAGAAAACAAAGATTCATCACCACCACCCAAGTCTAGATGTTTTTTTCTAAGATTTCAAGGAGTACCACTAACTGCAGAGAAAAAGAAAAGGATTTGATTAAAAGAGGAAAAGTGTCAATTTTTCCTTGACAGGTAAGGATTACTTGACGCAATATACTATACATTATTTTACCTTAAAAAATGATTAAATCACAAGTGACAGCTTTCCCTCTTGTTAAATTCATTTTTCAGATGAGTATTTAGCTCTTTGTCTTTTGTGCGGATGCAATTTTGTGAAGAAGGTAATTAAAGAAAAACTATCTTACCTGGCCAAACCAGCCGTTGCCGATCTCTTGGATGTAGCTCAGACTGTGGCGCGCGATCTGGAAGCCTGTTGATCCCTCTGTGACATCAAATACCCCTCACTGTTATTAAGACTGCCTCAACCGACGCATCACAAGTTACATCTGAACCACTTAATAAAACAACAACTTCAAAATAGAAAACACTACAGTGAAATTAAACTGAGAAATTGTGTTGTCACATAGTTGAGTCAGAGATGCTCTTCTTAACAAACTATCTGAAATATTTATTTCTTTAACTTAACCTTTATTTATACAGGTAGTCCCATTAAGGCTCAATGTCTCATTTACAAGAGAAACCTGTTTCAGACAAACACATTAAATACATTAAGTTACTAACTAGTTGAACATACCGTGTGTGGATATGAACAAGTATTTCATAGTCACTGTTTATGGGTACTAGGTATGACGTTTTCATTAAAAAATATGTGACAACTTTTTTAAGATACACCCTTCTATCCCTGTACTGTTCTCAAATTTATGTGAACTGTTGTGACACAGTGATCACATTTGCCAAAGAAATCCCATTTTTGTTGAGTTTTTTCCACAGAGAGTTCCACAGAGAACGTTTTGGGGTAGTAATATTTCTACCCTCAATATTTATTTAATGGTGGGGACCAAACAGTTTACAGGTGGATTTCCACCACCTCTGGTGTTAATAGAACATTTTTTACTACAAAGTGCAAACAAACATATTTTAATGGACAACCGTATTTTATGACATAAGATAAGCACACAAAATTAAGGAAATTTGTGTTTGGTCATTTCTTTGTTCTAACTACCGTTGGAAGGCCTGTTTATTTCTGCTTAAATGGTGTCAAATTTGTAAGGAAAATGCATTTGTGGGTTGAGCAGCAGAGTTGAGTACTGCTGTTGTGGCTGTGTATCATTCGTCCACAAGCTACTGAGGCCCCTGTTTGTTAGACAAATAAATTGTTAAATTATAAACTGTCTTGTTTCTTCAGACTTCAATCATCCAGTCCAGTAAACTAAACCAAACAACAATCAATATCAGAACAAACAGTCCGGCAAACAAACTCAACTCTGCTGCTCAACCCACAAATGCATTTTCCTTGTGGCACTATTTAAGGGAAATGACCAGGCTTTCCAACACTATAAGACTTATTGCCTAGAAGCATTGTTACAACAAAGAAAAAATGGAAGATACACACATTTCCTTAGTGTTTGTGCCAAGTTTATTTATACAGCATGATTCTGTGAATGTGTATGTATCAGACCTGTGATGCGGGCAGGAGGTTGTAGGTGTGGCGGGCCAGGCAGGGGCACAGGAGACACGGCAAGGGTATAGACCTCAGCTGGGGACTGCATAGAAGGGGTGTCCTCTGCTGGCGGAGTGAAGTCGATCTCATCATCAAAGTGATCTTCAAACTCCTAGGTCCACACAAACATGTGCCATGTATAAATTTGTTGACGGCATGACAACCACCCCCCCCCCCCCCCCCCCCCAAAAAAAAACAAACAAAAAATGCTGACTCTCTTTTAGACTAAATTTACACACAGCCCATTACATTACATATTCACCCACTGTGTTTTCATCAAGTCAAGTCTGCATGAAGGAAATGAAGGAAATGAAACTCACTTGTGTCTGGCTACCTGCCTGCCAAAACTCTCACCTTGAAGTTGATCTCCCTTTCCTTGCAGCAGGTCACACAGTTCACTAGCACCACCACCAAGGACACAATCACCATCAAAGACACCACCAGGGACAGGTAGATAGAGACAGACAAAGTGTCCCCTGTGCCTTCACCTGAAATGACAAAAACAGAAAGAAAATGTGCTGAATCATTCACATCTATCTCTGGGATTCAAAAATAAATTAGAAGGGAATAAAGAAGAAACATGACAGCTGTGTTAAGTTAGCATAAGTGTGTTTGACAGCAGTACAACACATGAGAAGTGTACCAGTACTTCTAAATCCACCCACAACAAAGGTACATTAGAGCTTGACAACAAAAATAAACTGCACGGTGCACTACACTGCAACCTCTTCATATCATTACTGTCTTTCTCTTGCAACTCCACTGCAGTGAGAAGAAAAAACAATCTGTACCATTGTGCATGGCATACATTAATAAGTGATTCACCACTTCTCCCAACATGTTGTGGCAATAAGTGTGACTTCTCAGATGACCTCTATCCCTTATCAGGTATTCAGAGAAGTAGTTGTGGGGGTGTCTGCTGGCCAATTACCAGCTGATAGTGCAACAGTCGTGACAGCGGGTGTAGATCTGCTCAAGTGAGGATGCTGCTGGCCCAGCAGTTCAAGTGTCAGGGCTGACAGCAGCCTCACAACCCACCCACTGTGCTGCTCAGCTGCAGCTCACTCACTATACTAATGCCAAACCACATGAGCCTCGGATTTAGTTAACTTAGTGCAACATCTATGCACAAAACGGTATAAGCTGATACTACAGGAGACAAAAGGATGACGGAGGGCACTATATACGGCATGTATGTGCAGGGCTGTGCATTATCAAATTTGAACTGCAATTACAATTTTAGCTTCCATGGATTAATAAAAAGAAACATCAAGATAAACAGATTATTGAGACTGATTCTGTTTTGCTGTAATGGGATTATTTCACCTTTCAGCAAGTCTAAATTTGTTTAAGTATATTCAAGTGAATTATGAATAAATTATATATGGAAAACTACTTAAATGAAAAGCTATGTTCCTTTAATTTAAAATCTAATAAGCTGTAGTTAACCCGGGCCCTGACTGATCTGGAAATCTGATGACCTGCATGTCTGATTTCGCAAAGTTGAAGTCCTTTTCATGCCAGATGCCCTTCCTTATACAAATCCAGGGTTGGGCCTGGCAATAACAGTACACTGGTTTCACCGGTCTGTAAGCTGGATTTCCAATGTCTGTGCATATATATGTTTAAAAAAAAAAGAAAGACAAAGCTGACCAAAATAACTTTGATATTTGCCCCGGTTTAGCCTTAACAACAGGCTACAAAAACTGATGGGAACTCAATCGGTGCCTCAGCACTACAAGTAGGAGACACCATGTGTTGCTATTTACCATTCATAATTATGTATTAGGTGTTTCTCGCCAACCACCTATCACCTATATTTGTCCAACCAACCAATTCTCATTGCTGTTTGTAAGGTTGGACAAGCTGCTAGACAACATAACGCCACCTACAAAAATGGCACTACTCTTTGTATTTCAAGAACACCTGTATGTTCACTGCATTTCTGCCAAAAGCTCATTCTTTTGTTATGGTGTGCATGACTCATACCTGCCTTATTTCCAACATGTCACTGCTCATTTCTAACTGTTCCTTTGAATGGTATGACTACTGGTCACTGCATTTCTTGTCTTACTGCCAATGCCAGTGAACAGTCAGAAGAAATTAAATTCAATCTCTCTCACTTGCAGCTTGAATCATCTTTTATGGATGACAACTGACAATTTGTTTCATTATGAGGTAACAAATTCACTCAATTCTAATGCATTTATTTTTATAACTTTAACGTAATCACAGCCATCTACATTATACCTCAATGTGGCCTGTGAGAGTTGAGAGCAGTGGGAATTTGTGCGAGACACTTCTTCCTAGCCTCCCGTCAATGTTTATTCAGCGTCCCACTGGTTGCGGCTTGTCAGGTACATTCTGTCTGCTAGAAGGACAGTATACACCTACTGAGTCTCCTTCTGGCTACAAAATTTCTGACAGATGAAATTGGGTGACTAATACATCCAGATGACAAACTCACATCTAGGTGTCTCAGGCTTTCACACCAACATGTGAGTATGATTGCAACACATACCTGAACCAATTTGGAATAAATGAAAAATCAGACTTTAGCTAGCTCATCTACATAGTAAAAAATAATTAGTAGGTACACTGCTTTCAGAACTCTCTCAATTTTCTATAGCAGAGATTCAGCAAGTTGCTGGAAACATGCATAATGGACATTTGCAGATTCTGCATATATGGAATGTTGTGACATTAACAATCTGTACCCTAAGTATACGCTACATCATAGGTTACAAAAGGTTCATCTGGCTATATCACCCACCCCTACAGACATTTAAACAACATAGCACTATAGTGAACGACTTCAGGTGCTATCTGACTTGACTGCAGGTCAGTTACCACAGTAAAAACAAATGTAAGTCAAAGGCGAAATCCAACATCCAATCCAGCACATTTTCAGGTTAAACATTTCACACTGCATTCTGTTTTAAAATTTGAACTGTAAACATGGGCCCAATTTTGGGAGGAAATTAGGTTGAACAGGTGTCACAGTTCATGTGCATGTTTAGAATGTCAGAGGATTTCACAAACATGAAACTGTGATCTACCCTTGCTCCGTCAGCATGGAAACTGTTGTAATTATTAGCTGTTTTTGACACATCAATTTTATGCTCAGGCAGTATGACACAAGAAACTGAAAATAAATATAACTGTGAATGAAATTCTGGAATTCTGGTGTTCTTCCTCAATGAAACACCAAGGGTAATCAACAGAATGATGATTTAAACCACTAACACCTATCACACTCTTCATTTGAGATTATATTTATTTACCAAGAGAAAGGTTTGTTCCTGTTTCTCTGACTGTGTGAGTATTTAGTTTGCACATAACTCTCTTGAAAAAAAAAATCAGAAAACAAATTTGGGTGCCATATCATTTCTTAGTTGGCAGGTTTGCAACTTCAGGTAAAACAGTGGTAAGTAACAAATTATTTCGTTGAAATAAAGGCAAGAGCTTGGCACACGAGGCTGTACAGCAGTCTAAGTATTTAGTAAATTCTAATCCGAGATGAGGGAGGGGGGTATATCCACGCAGCATAGGTCGTCAGAGAGTGGAGAAGATGGAGCAGCAATCCCTCCAACTCCCTGAGGAATATTAGATATGATCCAGAGTGTCAGCCATGATTGAGATTCATTTCATGTCTGCCACAGAACACCAAGCAGTCACTGACAGAAATAGAAAAGATGGCTTAATATGTTCTCTTTACTTATGATCATAATGAAAGTCCTTCATGCACTCTGCTTCCTTTCACTAATGTCTGAATGCCTAATGTTTTCCCTGCTGGGCAGAAAATATTGAACTAAAACCCCAAAACTGGTGCAGGTAAACTGAATTCTGTGGCCTCTTTCACTGAGAGCTGTGCACAGTTACAATTTGAATCCCCAGTGACAGATATCATGAAGATCTTTGTAAGTCAGTGATAGTTGATGATATATTATGATGCAAATAAATTAGCAACAACAGCAAGGCCACCATTATGAAGTGCTGTTTCTAAAGGATTACTTCCACAAACCTCTTCTCTGTGCTTAAGACTGCAACAGAGAAACTGTATCCAGTAAAATATTGATGAGAGGAGAAATTAAAGATTAAATAGCTCTGTAGCGTATTGGACCAGTGAATGTAGCTATAAATGGCATGTGTACTTACAGCTGTTAAATGTAAGGGTTCTTTACCTTGCAATTATCATCACCATTAACAGAACAATGAAGAGGGATTGTTAAGTCTTAAATGCCCAACCAGACTGCAGCTTTTTAACAATCAAAAATGTTAAGTGAATAAAACAAGAATTAAATATAATGTTTTCTTATAAACACATGCAACTCATACCTATAAGCAAACTCTATATGTAATGCCCGAGATAAATGATTCATATTATATAAAACTAAAGGCTTTTAAGTCCGTTTATGCAATAGCAATGTCAAGATTGATATTCTTATGTGAAAAGCAAATGACCCATTAACAAGGCAAGTAAAGGCAAAAACCTGACCCAGACAATTCTGGCTGAGGATTCCCTGCCAAAAAGGCATGATTTTAAAAAGGTGAACAGATGCACATCACTGCATGGTTTAGGCCAACATCCCTAAAAATTATATGAATCCACTGAATGCATTTTTGTGCTGTTACTGTGTCAGCCTTCAAACCAGTCATCCGTACTGCCCCCCAGATGAGAATCTTGTACTGAGAGTGTTTTCTTACTGGGGTTTTCCACAATGCCGAAGTAAATATGTTTCAGAGGGAATTCAAAGTAGCTTTGCCCTATATTTACTTTTCTCAAACCACACAGCAAGCCATTACTATAAAATCTGGATCTAAAAAAAGACAATCCAATTCTTAAGGGTTTTAGAATATTCTCTAGACCAGCAATGACCTCTAACAACTTTAAAGCAAAACCAAGCTAATGATAAGCTTGAACTTAACAGCCCTGTTTCAGTCGGCACTAAATTATGTCACATCCGGCTATTTTTCAGCCAATGCCTCTTTCTATTTAAATTACAGCAATTAAAATGAGTAGTGGGATAAATCATTGGAACAAATGGCTTTAATAACTCCAAAGCTCACAACAATCCTGTGAAAAACATTCAGCTGTAATTGCGGGCAGCTTTTTGACACAAATACCCACTGCCTGGTTCAGCAAAGCAACACGGTTCCAGGCAGTGCAGGGCTCCCAGAGAGGCTACAGCAGCAGCCAGATACAAAAAAACAGGAGCTGGGTCACGGCAGCGCTACATGGGATCAGTTCTCCTCCATTAGGCTTTATTTGAGTCATAGGTTCATATTATGACTTGGCAGGCCCCACCAAATGACTCAACTGGTTTTTGGGACCAATACGGCAGGGAGCTGCCACCTCCTATTTCAGTTAAACTGCATATTTCAGCAGGCATTCAGGGAGAGGAGGAGTTGACCCATTTTTTACAGATTTCACCCACCGACCGGTGTGCACAACAGTGGATGTCTACTTTTAGTTACACACAAAATGGCAAATGGCACTGTGGCTAAAAGCTTTGGGTTAGTTTAAGGTTCTTCAGTCTGAGAATATCATGAATCAAATGAAAAAACAGAGGCACCTAAAATAGGCTAATACTTATCTCTGTCTGGTTAGTGACAAAACTAAATTTGATTTTCACCATTTAGAAACTAAACAACTGCTAAAGGATAAACTCGCTTATTACAAGCATCTCCAACAGCCTGTAGTGGTAGTCACTGAGCAGAGTAGTGAAAGGTTAATGACTTATAGACTAACCAAACAAATATCACCTGGCTATGCCCTACAATTTAAACATTGACATTTTGGTTAAAGCTTAACAACCTATTTTTACCCCTGTTTGTCATGTGTAAATGGAATGTCCCTTGCAGATTGGCAAGCCCAAGTCATATTCATAAGAATAATCTCATTAACAATCAGAAACTTAAAGTCAAAACTTTGAACAATCAAATAATCAAGAATTATTATATCATGTGTACACACAGGTATAAGTAGACTAGGAAAATGGACCAAAGGACAGGTTGCTGTGTAATAAAATAATAAAAATATGGACTATATTTCATCTTACACTGTACTTTCCTGTGCTCTTCGATATGATTAAGCAAACAACACTGTTGCTAATCATTGACTGGTAGTGATAAGACTGGAATCTGTTATAGTTACACATTACCAGTGAGTGTTGGTAATATGCTAGGAAACATGTTATACCAATACGAGCCAAGGAAACTCTGGATTCTGTAAAACATAGAGACTACTGTAGCTTTGTGGCAAAAGTATTACAGTTACTGCTGATAATTCATAGGATTTATTCCTCTACTTACAGTCCTGTGAAAAATTATTTGCCCTTTTCCATTTTTTGTGGGGGGGGGGGGGGGGGGGGGCATTTGTCACATTAACATGTGTCAGATCAAATTTTAATTTTAGACCAAGATGACCTTAGCAAATTCAAAATAGTTTTTAAATAATGATCTTTTTTGTTTATTAAGGCAATAAAACTATCCAGGTTTACTTGGCCCTATGTGGAAAAAACCCCATATATCTGTGACTAACCACATTTTTTTCTTCAGATAGCCAAGTTCAATTTTATTAGCCACACCCAGGCCTGATTACTGCCAGACCTGTTGAATGAAATCACTTTAACAGAACCTGTCTGACAACATGAAGTAGGTTAAAAGATCTCAAAAAGTAACACATCAAGCAAAGATCTAAAGAAACTCAACAACAGATGAGACACAAAGTCACTGACATTTATCAGGAAGGGTTAGAAAGCCATTTCTAATGTTTTGGACTCCAGTGAACTATGGTGAGAGCTATTATCCACAAATGGAAAACTTGGAATGGTGGTGAACCTTTTGATGAGTGTCCAGCCTACCAAAATTAGTGCAAGAGCGCATCAACGACTCATCCAGTAGGCTACCAAAAAACCTAGAACATCTAAAAAAGTGCAGGCTTCACTTGGCTCAGCTAAGGTTCGAGTTCATGATTCAACAATAAGAAAGAATGGGCACAAATGGCATCCATGAAAGAGTTCTGAGGCAAAAACCATTGCTGACCAAAAATAAAACAAAAGATTATTTCACATTTGCCAAAAAGAAGGTGACATTTTTGAAAAATTTGCATCCAGTAACATCTGGTGTAAATCAAACACAGCATTTCATAAAAAGAACATTATACTAAGACTCAAACATGGTAGTTGTAGTGTGATGGTCTAGGGCTGGTTTGCTGTGTCAGGGTGGCTTGCTGTAATTGATGCAAGCATGAATTCTGCTCTCTAACAGAAAAATCCTAAAGAAGAATGTTTGGCCTACAATACGTGCCCTGAAGCTCAAGCACACTTTAGACAGGACAAAGACCTCAAACACATCAGCAAGTCCACCTCTGAATAGTTCAAGAAAAAAAGGAGGTGGTGATGGTTTTGGAGTAGCCTATTTAAAGTCCAGATTTAAAACTGATTGAGATCCATTTGCATGACCTTAAACAGGCTGTTCATGCTCAAAGACCCTCCAATGTAGCTGAATTAAAACAATTCAGCAAAGAGTGGGCCAAATTTCCGCAACAATGCTAAACACTCATTGCCAGTTATTCAATTTTCTGCTGCCAAAAGTGATACAGCCAGTTATAAGGTTTGGAGGACAATTAGTTTTTCACATAGCTCCTTGTAGGTTAGGTCAACGTTTCCCTTAATAAATGAAAAACCAAATTTAACAATTGCAAAATAATTTCTATTTATTTCAGTTATTTTGTTTGGTGACCTGAAACATTTAAGTGTGAAAAATATGCAAAAAAAAAAAAAAAACAAATCAGGAAGGGGGCAAATATTTTTTTCATAGCACTGTAACATTTAATGACTGCTCAAAGTATTATGGAATCTTGAATATTCTACCTCAACTGATTATTTAAGAAGATGACTGTTTCACATTTCTACTTCTTTGATGATTGCTGACTGTGCAAATATGAAATAGTCACATTAGTAACCTAATAACACAGTTTCCTTCCGTTTTTACAGCTGTGTCCTGAACAGGAGACTCTCTTAATTACTACATTAAGTGTTTTTAATAAGATAGCAACTGTTTTCTTCAAAGAACACATACTCATAAGGCCCCCAACCATAACAGGACCCTTTATTTGGGTGAAATATTACACTGTAGTCATCGAAGCAGGTTAATCAAGGTTTACTTTAGAACCAGAAACATTATTTCCATGCGGGTAGGCCACCATCCACCTTATTGTGCCATAAACTTGTTTACATCAACACCTAGACCAATCCCAGTAAAAGGTTAACATCTATGCACCTGGAAGCAACAACACACACATCACTGGTTTCTGCTGTTAAATATTAATCAGAAATAAACCTGCAGCAATAAATTAACTCTTCTCGGAAAAACACTAAAGGAAACGTCTGTGTTGATCAGTGTGCTAATTGGCCGAGTCGTGACAATGACCTGCAGTTATTCATCATTATTTAACAAACTACGGAAAGACCAGAACCGATATTCTGACAACTCTGTGATCGACCAAACAAACAAGTATGACAACCCGTCCATTGAAAACACTCCTGTCTGGATAACCGGAAATACAGTTCAAGCTGGTATGTTGTTAGCTTTTAGCTGCGTATTAGCACCAGCTACCACTTTCAGCAAAACATCCTCTCATGTGGACAAACACAACACACTTTACCTGTGAATCAGTTGCCTTACCTGATTTCTGATCATACTGAAGAGGGGCGCCTTCAGACAGTCCCAAAGCCGATAGAAAAATCCCAAAGCTCAGCAACAAAATATATTCACGGCGGTTCTCCATCCTTATAGCTTAGCTAACAAAATGTTAGCTACGTGAAATCAAATAAATGGCTGATTTAAAAAAGGCTTAAGTGTTTTAAACATTGAATAGCAGCTTCGCGTCAGTTTAGGCTACATAAACGAGCACATTTTGTGTCTGTTTTTGCGTCTGGCTATTCGCCAGCTAACTAGCTTTAGCTATCGATGCTAAGAGTTTCAGCTGACGACAGCAAACGCCGCTACGACACGCAGTGGTTGGGTATCCATGGAGACAGAGGGGGCGGTCACCTTTCGCGGCCTCTCATATTTAGTGTCTGTACTTTAGTGTTATCTAAATGAACACAACAACGGGAATTTCAATCGTTATAGCTCCTGACTATCATGAAGCACCTATCCTCCAAAGCGCCATGTTCCTATACACCGTGACGTCACTGAAAGTGGGCCGTGAAACTTGAAGGAATTGACAGCAGCCTAAACCAATTACAAGGGACAATTCCGTCGCGTTGAACTTCCACAGCCAATCGGGTTCGAGCTTTATTCTCAGTCAGTTAAATCCAGTGATTTGTATCAAAGCTGAAGAAAGCTTTCTGCATCCAGTCAGTCGCCAATCATGTGAGGCACGTAAAAGTGGTTATGAAAGAAGACCTCTCTATATAAAATGTTTATATCCTTGTTTACGGCAAGCTATAAACTACAAAAATTTATGAATGTATTTGACGAGTGATGCTACCTTTAGGACCTTTATTATGTGTATGTGTGGTTTTATTCGTTGTTGTTTTTTTATTGTGAGTATGAATTTCATATAAATATGGCTCGTTGTTAGATGTACATGGAAAACCAAACATAGAAATAGCCTAAAAAAAAATCTGTCCCCAAAGCCACCATCAAGACTAAATGCATGTAGATATTGCTGTGTTTTAAGCCTTTAATTCCTATCTAACCCATAGGATGGGTTATATATGTTATTTTACGTATTACTTGGAATACTGGTATGAAATTATTTGTGATACATCTCACCTGTATTTAATTTATTTTTTTTAATTCAGCGTGTTGTGCTCAAGAACGCATAAAAATCACATGCTCTGTTAAGACTGACTTCATTGCATGTTTTAAAACTTGCCACATAGGTGTCATAAAATCAAGGACAAGTACCATTTTCACTTGCGTGTACCTGATTTTATAATCTTTATTAATTTCCCTACAAATGTACTACAATACTACAGCACCAACATAGCAGCTGTGGTAGTAAAATAGATAAATTGCATAAAAATGCATGTTTATGATGATCAGATGTGTTGGGATGTGAATATGTTTTTACTGTGTTTTGGTCATGGATGCAAGTTCACAAAACATTATGAATGGGAAAATTATCTGCTCTGATTAACTGATGAAGGGGGAGGAGGCAGTCGGTGGCGTGAAGGAAATCTCCCTTGGTTTGAGGACAGATACGTCAGGTTGCTTCTTGCACTCAGGATCACGAAGCTGTAAGAGAGTGTTGGTGGCTTACAAGCACAAAGCAAGAGCAGCGGAGATCTCCAAACCTCACCCAAAGCACGGTGAGTACCACTTTTTCTGCAAATTCAAGTGCAGTTTTTCTGCAAATTCTTTGTGTGTTGATAGCTGTGTGTCACTGTTTTGTGAATCTTTAGTCCTCTAGCTTTAAGAGAGGGGGGATATAAATCTTTAAATGTAGGAAGACAAAAAAATAAAATGTTAGGACCTATTTGTAATTATTTTTTCAGTTACCTGCAGCTACCTTTGTGGAAAAATGAATGTGTTTAACATTAGAAAACCATAATCCAATTCACATATGATGCTAAAATGATACCACACAATGAACATTTTTCCTACTGTGGAGCCTATGTTGTTTATAGCTATAATAATTTTACTTTATTGTTAAAATGGTACAGCCCTGCCCTGCTGATAAAAGATCCCACTCAGCTCTCTTTTTGACTGTGCTGATCTATCAGAAAAATGCCCACATAGGTGATGATAATGCTTAACCTATCCACAAGTTCTGCTTTTCTTTGACAGTTGCAGCTATCTGGCAGCAGAAAACGCCCTCAGCAGTTCAATTTAGTGTCACTTTGCATTTCTTCCATGCATGTGTATGTATATCCCTCAGGCAGCCACAGAGGACCATGGCATTTGCAGGGATGTTGAGCGACGAGGACATACAGGCTGCGGTCCAGGCTTGTCAAGGTGAGTCAGAAAATGCACACTTGCATGCAAGAAAAATACACACTTTGCAAGCATCTAATTGTGAACATAAGAACACGTACTTTACAACAAGGGAATATAGGTCCATTCACATATATACAGCACACACAGAGGTGCTTATTAAACCCACTCCCACAGGGGATACCTGTATCATGTGTTTTTCACAGTGGGGACAGGGTACCTGCAGGTAACCAGGCAGCCATGTGGCAGGAGAGTAGTTTCCAAAGTGGTTGTGTTGAGCATTCACACATAGAACACCAAATCACACAAGCTGTAAAGTCCTCACATGCAAAATCACTTAAATATTTATCTCTAGAAATTATGTCCGCATGACGAGGCAGACAAAGCTCGACTGATCTGATGAAAATCAAATGTCAGTGCTTTCATACCCTTAATTCAACAAAACCCACCTGTTAGTAATGTTTTAGGCAAAATAGCATTTAGAAGATTTTTGTTTTATTAATCAGAAGTTTGCAGTGTGTGCAAGTCTTTTTCAGAAAAGTCCTTTGAAATTGTTTGAAGGTAGCTTGTACCAGACGAATTCCACTATGAATGTAAATAAAAGGCTTTTAACATTTGCATTAGACCTATGGGCTATATTCATTGTGCTTTGCCTGCTTTAATGGCATAATGACATAGCCTGTAATGGTATAAGATGGTGATGTGCCACAGGGTGTATATTGGTAAATGTCATTGGTTGAAGAATGAAAGTCATCTGAGCGAATGAGTTAATGCGACATGTCTATTCAGTCTCCCGCCGTTCTTTTTTTCTTTCGTGTCATTGTGTGATTGACCTCTTATTCCCATGTGTCTGTTTCTCTTCCTCTCTTCATCTCTCAACTTTGTGTGTGTGGTGTGTGTGTCTGTGTGTGTGTACGTGGTCCAATGTAGCTCCAGGCACATTCAACTTCAAGTCATTCTTTGAACAAGTTGGACTGACTGGCTTATCTGAAGCAGACAGGAGAAAAGTGTTTACAGTCCTGGACCAAGACAAGAGCGGATACATCGAAGAGGAGGAGCTCAAGTAAGGATGGAGTGCATGTGTGTGTGTGTGTGTTGTGTGTGCGTGCGTGTGTGTGTGTGTGTGTGGCTGAAAGACTTGAGCAGGAACACATGGTGGTACAGATGGAGTGTGTGTGTTTGTTTGTGCATGTGTGTTACATCTGCAGTTTGTTGTAACTGTCCCTCATGATGGGCCTCAGGCAGAGGTCACTGTATGAATGGAGCAGCCTTTCCGCTTTGCATGAATTGACTGATACATGAACTGAGTGAGTGAGGAGGACTGGGACAACTGGAAAAGGCTTAGAGGTGAAAAAAGGCATCAGCAGAGATACAGTCTGAACTTACTGCTTCTATGGGGTTTTTTTTTAATATCTACCCTTCAGACTATTTCTTCAGAATTTCTCTCCGGGGGCCAGAGAGCTGACTGTGGCTGAAACCAAAGCTCTGATGGCTGCTGGGGATAAAGACAGTGATGGCAAGATTGGAATAGAAGGTGGGTGTTTGTAAAACATCTAGAAGAGCTGTTAGCAGATGAGAAATCAGAGCAATTTGTGCTGAGGAGCTGTCCAACACTTAGTGCTGAAATTCTAGTCTAAAAAAGAAAGATGCAAATAAACTTCTGCTCTCCAACAAGTTAAAAAAAAACAAAGAAAACAAAAGATTTCTTGTTTGTTGAGTCATCTTGCTTAACCGTAATGCTGCATGACAACTTTTGGCTGTCTCTTTTTCCCCCCACACAGAGTTCTGTGATCTCCTGAAGTAAAGAGAAGTTACATACACATATGACCGAGGCTGTCTACCCTTGTTCTGAATAATGGATTTGCAATGGAGATCTTGACTTTCTGGATTGTTTCATGCAAAGACCAAAAACCTCACAAAATCTGTACCTGCTTGCTGCTCTCCCTGTTCATGTGATGCTATGTTGTATAAGATGTTTAGTAGACAGATGACCAAAGTTGGATTTTAAACATGTTTGTGTTTAATCAATCAGGTACCTTGAATGGATTAATAAATGTAGACTATTAAAGAAGTAAACTTACTCTTTGCTTGTCTTTTTTATATATATACATATAAAGTTAAATAGACGCAAATAGATGCATTAAGCATTATATACTATTCATTCATATTCCATGACTTCACATAGCTCAGTTCAGGTTTAGCCCTGGGTCAAAAATTGCCTCATAATAAGTATCTACAACAGTCTATTTAGAATGTATAAATTGCATTCTTCTCATATATTAATACATTAAAAAATAATTCTAAATTGGTAATATTACAGAGGTGTAATTCTTCATTTTAAAAGAAAAAAATATCTATTTTCACAAAGTATCATGTTGTGTTTTACCTCAGTCAAGAAGGTGTAGCACTGCTTTATTATGTTTTATGTTTTATTAAAAGTGAAATGGCAAAAAAAATTGGAACTCTTGGTATTTATTATATAATTATTTATAAGCATTACAACCCTTAAACCTCCCCATTTCTTACAATTACCATTTATAATTATCAACATTAGTTCAATATTAATTAACATTTAGAGCACAAAACTTATTGCAAACTAGCCTGTGCATTTAAAGCAGTGGAAGGAAACGTTGTGTGTGGAGGATTCGCTCTTTATGACTTTATAATCTTATGACTCTCCAACCCTATTCTGATCTCTGTTTTAATCTTAGTTTGCTGGGTTCTAATGTGATTATTAGAATAATGAAAATAATGAATAATTATTTTCTGCATGTTTGAGTTTGCAGTTTGATGCTGGATGCCCTGACACAATCCCAAAGAGGTTTATGTGTCTCTGGTTGGAATCAAACCAGCTACCTGCTGCTTGAGAAAGTGACTTATTTGATCCAAACAGTATGCAAGGGCTAAGTGTTTTTCAAGGGGGGAATTAGTTGATCAAAATAAAAAGCTTTTGAAACTGCCATAGGTTGAAAAGTAATCATTATAAGTTATTTTGTGAACTTGAAAACTAACTAAAATCATAAAAATATGAAACTATACAGAACTAACACTGAAACTAATAAAAAAAAACTAAACTAAAACTAAAAATCTTCAAATAAAAAAATTAACTCAAAGGGGAAACAAATCTGGGCAGTAAGTTAAACTAAACAGAATTAAAAATAAAAAGTCAAACCAAAATAAAAATGAAAAAATATTTAAAAACACAAAACCATAACAATTCTACTGCTGATATACTTTACCATGCAACAATCTCTAGAGTTTACAGAGCATGGACCTAAAAAATATCCAGTGAGCTGCACTTCTCTGGGTAAAAACGCTTTATTGATGTCAGACTTCAGAGGAAAATGACCAAACTGCTTTAAGTTGATAGCAAGGCAACAGAAGAACTTTTGTTACAGCCAAGTATGCAGCAGAGCATCTCTGAACATAAACCTTGAAGCAGATGAAGCAGAAGACCACACTAGGTGCCGCTCCTGTCACCTAAAACAGGAAACTAAGGCTTCGATTCACATAGGCTTACCAAAACTGAACAACAGGAGATTGGAAAAATGTTGCCTAGTCTGATGAGTTGTGTCGTAACATTCAGATGGTATAGTGTCAGAATTTGGCATAAGCCATGAAAGCATGAATCCATCCTTCCTTGTGGCAGTGGTTGTGCTGATGGTGGTGGTGGTGTAAATCTGTGGGGGATATTTTCTGAGGATCAGTTGAAACACCACAGCCTGCTTGCCAGTACTGTTGCTGTCATCTCAAACTGGCTCCTTTAACATGACAATGATTTCACTCTACTCAAATGGTCACCGCATCCCCATTGGGATTTAGAGAAAATCCAAAAAGGTGAATGAAAAGAATTACATCATGCATGTGAAACAGACAAATCTGCAGCAACTGTGCAATGCTATCATATCAGTATGGACCAATATCTCTGCAGTCCAACCCAGTATTAGCAAGGTGTACCTAATAGTGTGTATAATGCAGGTTCTGAGAGAGCCACTGTTTTACTTTATTAAACTGGTATCCAGTATTTCCATTAAACATTAAATGTTTATGATAAAGTTGCTTCTTCCAATGCTTTTACTTAAAACTGCTTGCCTAAAACTGGGATCTAATCAAAGAACACTACCGTGGTTCTGACATTTAAGAATATCCTCATTTTGAGTCACTGCTGTAGACTCACTAGCATGAGTTCAGTTTGACCAGACAGAAAGAAAAGAAAAGAAAAGAAAAACTGATTACACAGAACTACCAGACTGAGATCAACAGTCTTTGGTTTAAGCTTTATAAGGATGTTATTCACAGACACATGCTGGTGTAACTACTGAGGATAGCATGGAAAACTGTCATGCTTGCAATCATACAGCATGTAAAAAATAGGCCCCAAAGTCTCAACCCTGATAAGGTGGTGGTTTAGTTTGAAACTCAACACTTCATGAAGAGTTCAGATGAACCTTATGTATACTGTGCTGTAGCTTATACTTTAGGTATAGCTAGTTAATGTTACAGGACAGCATATAGGCAGAAGCTGCACATGTCTATCATCTGAGACCATCTTGCATGGTGTTGCAACTCCAGAGGCAAGAATAGAAAGCCTGACACCAATAAATAAGAAACTCTTAATAACATAAGGAAAAAGATTGCATTTATGTAAAATAACCAGGAATTTGTGTAAATCTAGTTATAAGTCGCCCAAGAGCCACAGCCACTCTACAGCCATGAGTATTAAATATTGCTGGAAAGATTGATCATAAAACAGCTCTGTTAATGGACTGCATGGATTCACTGTGGGTTTATATGGCATGTGGTTGGAGTATATGATGCCAGAGAAAACAGGTAGAAATAAACACTATCAGCCAATCAGAAGTCTAAAAGGCATGAGAAAATGGCTCTGTGATCATATTGACAGGGAAATCAAAAATAAAGGTGTTTTAAAAGGCAGTCCTTTCGAGTGGTCTTCTGCTCATAGTGAAGGCTTATAGTGAAGGTAATAAAAGATATCCTGTTTAAAGTAGGAAGTTGAATTGGCTGGTGTTCCTTCAAATGGTTCTCACAAATCAAAATAGCGGGTATAATTATGACCTGCACCCTGACATGTATCAGTTCCTTTAATTTATGCTCGTAGAGGAAACGTTCTGCATCAAAATCAGCATGTTGGCAATAAATCATATGGGTGCACCATGTCCAGTGAAGTCGGGTAGCAGCGGGCCTGCTCGAGTTACACATGTCTAGCTATAGGCCTCACTCACACATGGTAGCATCCTCATTTGTTCACCTAAAAATAGGTCCGGACTACTAGACACATTTTTTCGAAACCCATGCATCTTGGTACCTGATACTGAGACTCAAAGCTCTGTAAATGGTGTTGCTCAAGGATATATAAGAGAGAGGGAAAGGGGGTTCGTGGCATTCAGTCGAGTCCGCCTAGGTTTTCACTCGCCTCAACGCAGCGCAAAGGTGAGTGCGGGGATGCGGACAAACGCCACACCGACTTCTACACTGGAAGGGGGAAAAGGGGATTCAGACAACGAGATCCACGTGGACTATAAACTATAGAGAGAATTGGAACAAACATAGCCAACAACTACATGGACCACGGGATAATTCAATTAGCGCGCAAAGGAGGCCAAAAGATTTCAGAAGAGCGCCGTTTGTGGATGAATATTGTTATTTATATTATCTCTTTTAACGGGATGAAAGAAATGCTATGATCACACACCTAGGGTTATTGACGCGCTTGACGTCAGTGCTGCTTTATTTATTTGTGTCAGTGATTCATGTTGCCGTGATTTGGTCTCTCGGTGGAAGCATCATCTATTTAGTGCCATAGCAGCAAAACGCTTTGGGATACACAGTCAGTGCCGTGTTGTGATTAAACATCCGGAGGCGAAGAGCAGCTCTTAAGAGTAGTTGTTCATATTAATCAGGACGGGTAGAGCTGCGTGGTAGACTTTGGATTAAGGAAATGAGTTCATTCGTGACCAAGATAAAGAAAAAGGGGGCTTTGCTTTATTTCAGTATGAACCTAAAGTGGATTAATCCTCGTTTAAGCTTTTGACCACTAATGTCTGATTTTACCCTTCCTGTGTTTTATTTATGATTACTCACGTCATATAGTTAGGTTCACTATAATGTAGTCAAAACAGAATAGGTCAAATTGTCCAGTTAAGTTGGAGAAATTAAAAATTATCTATAATACAAAAGTATGACCACTGCATAGGACTTATATGACCATACTAATCCAGTTATCTTGTCTTTTTTCCCTCTCTAAGATTAAAAAATGGCCTTTGCTGGTGTCCTCAGTGATGCTGATGTGAAAGCAGCTCTGGATGGCTGCGCAGGTGAGCATTCATTATCATTATTTCATCACACAGTAAACAAGCTGTTCTAGTTTTTCATTATTCATTTAACTTTGTTGAACATTTTACTGCTATTTGATTCAAAACACCAACAAGTGATGCAACTTGGCTTCGATCAGAAAGCAGTAAAGTCTCAGTTTCACATTGTGTCGTGTAAACTGACAGTCACAGTTATCATATTGCATCAACACTGAAGTCCTGACTTGTGCTTGCGCAGACTTGCTGGGCGCTAATTGAGTTACAATGTGTGTTCTAGCTGCTGACTCCTTCGACTACAAGAAGTTCTTCAAGGCCAGCGGCCTGGCTGCAAAAACTGCCGATGATGTGAAGAAAGCCTTCAAAATCATTGACCAGGACAACAGCGGCTTCATTGAGGAGGAGGAGCTGAAGTAAGTAATTCCAGCAGTTCACACTTAATGCTGACATCTCATACTTGCAAGCCTAAGTGGGCTTTAGTCTACAAGTCAAATAATATAGTAACTATTGCTAAGGACGCCCCAAAAAAAGAAGCTGTTGATGACTTTCTTATGGATCATTTGGTTGACACATCTATTTAAGTCTTAAAATCTCACACATGAAAACATAGAAAACCAAAGGGTTCACAAGAAAATAATAACTGCTGCTTTTTTTGTCCACACGCCAGGCTGTTCCTGCAGAACTTCTCTGCTGGTGCCAGAGCACTCACTGACAAGGAGACCAAGGCTTTCCTCTCCGCTGGTGACAGTGATGGTGATGGCAAGATCGGAATTGATGGTGAGGGTTCTTTGTGGAGCATGGTGCACCTTCCTACACATCTTTCAGTTTAGCAGAACACATCAGATATATATATATATATATATAAAGTGTTACCCACAGAGCCTACATGAATCAGATGTTAGAAACAAGCTTAATTTTTTAACATCCATTCACACATTCACATACTCTTGGTCAGAGAATGGCTCCTGTCAGTTTAAACTATACCACTAACCTGAATCCACTTTGTTCCCAATACTAATGGCAGTTCTATTCTACTTTCACAGAGTTTGCTGCCCTTGTAAAGGCATAAATTTCCATTGACCAAGATCCACTTCTTTTCATGGAACTGTGAACTCCTTGCAAGATTCACTAATCATCAGCTGAAAGAATATTTTTTATACCTTATTTATGAGTTGCCTGCGGACTGTTTCTCAACATGGAGCACATATTTTACTGTTACTGTTATTCAGATGTGTTAAATGTTCTGAAAAAAATGACTTGTGCAAACTGTACAACATCATCTGCACTTTTTGAGGAAGAGTGAAAAACCAGGAATAAATACTCTTTTGGTGTAAAGTCATCTCGTTCAGGTCAGTCGTTTTTGCATGGTCAACCAAATCCCTCTCTATTCACACAGACGTAGATATGTCAACACAATGGTTTGAGGAAGTGGCCATTTCAAATTAGTTGTCGATTTGCCAGGGTGTTTGAATACTCCGGAGGTGTTGAGTGAAGGTTTAAACAACGTGCCCAGCACTTGTTTGGATAATTGGTTAATGAGATAGTGGAGTGTGTCTGGACTCTGGCCATGGACTGGGAAATGCTGTGGGAATGGGCCCATGGGGCTTTGCTCACATGCTTCTGGGATCTTAGGGAGGTTTGCAATGGATAGCTGCCACACTGTCTCTTCCAAGGTCTCCTCCTCCACCAACTGCTGCATAGCCAATTAAATGATGTGCTGTGGCAACAGGAGTTCTATTAACAGCCACTGTTGCATCAGCAGGAACTTTTAACACACTGAACCCACTGCACAGACGCACATCTACATCAGCCGGAGGTCTTTAACACATTATTTCATTTCTTTCAGCACTCGGGGCGTACCTCATTTTCAGGCAGAAAATATTCTATATGTATGCATCAGCCTGGAAAGGAACTTTGAACAGCTCAGTTTCCATATTAAGGTCAAATTACGATCCCAATGTAAGGTAAGAATGCAGCATTATGTAAACCTCAAGCCTATCAGATGGCACCTTAAGGTTATTACTGTCTAACAGCAGGGGAATCAGAAATAGTCTGAGTGATAGCGATCTGCAGTGTTCTCACGCTTTCCAGGCTTACACCACAGAACCGTGCTGCCTCCTACAGGTCAAACATATTCTTTCAGCAAGGGTTACAAGTGCAGCTGACTGTGATTATCTTTTTCTGCTATTTTGATTTTTGCTGCTTTCCCTAACAGCATGAGCATGCCCTTGTGCCTTTAGGGGTTTAGAATATCTATCGTAGTGACACATGGCAGATGGAATTTTTAAGGAAAACTTAAGAGTATTTCTAAAGTCACAGAGTCCACTTGAATTAATTTGGCTATTTAAAAAATCATTTTGAAAATATTTGGAACAAAAAGGACTTGACAGTAAAATTGGGCCTGGCTGATATTTGGAATTCGTATGCGGCACAACTAAGATGGGTTTTTAAAAACGTGCTAGGCAGGCAGACTATCTGAGCGAATCTGAAAGGAGTGATACAGTACCCTTCATTGTTCCAGCTAAGAAATCAAAACCACAATTTCCCTCAAACTCGCCAAGTATATTTCACATATTGATGCAGTGAATAGTCCACGCCTTCTAAATCGTCAACGTTACAGGAAAAGAGGAAAAACAACCAGTCAGTACAACTTACGCCAGCTCTAATGCATGCATGCTCAGTATCCACCCTCTTGAATATAGCTGCGCATTGCCAGCAGCACTTCCAATTTGTCCTCCTCAGCAGTGCTGGGGCCTATTCTTAGCTTTGGGTGGACATGAAAGACTTCTTCAAACGCACCTTTTAAGCGTCTTCATTTGTGAAACTTAAAATAGACGGCTCTCTGGCTAAGGGGACGAATTTTCGCCCCCCCCTTTTCGGTGTCAGTTATCTTATGCTTCAGATTTCGATGGCGTGATCATATAAAAGGTCACCGGGAGCACCGGGATGGTCACTGCAGTCGACTTGAGTCTTGTCTGTGTCATCTGTACCCTACAAAGCAAAGACACCAGAGGTGAGTTTGAATGGAAAGGAGAAAGGAACCCCGGAATCCACGCAGACAAGCCACAACATCACCTGGCATCTTTGAAAAAAACACTACATTTATTTATTTATGTATTTATTTTTGTTTAAATTGCGCTTTAAATCGGGACTCCTTACTGCGAGGCAGCATCAAAAGAAAGATGAGTTTTGCGCTTTCTTGCCTGAGCGTCAGCATCATCGGCCACATGGATTACTGATCAGATGTACTCGCATCTTTAGACTTGCAGCTTCAGAAAGAAGCGGAAAGAATAATTTGCCCTTTCATACTTGGAGTGGCTCAGATGTGATTCTGTTCCGATTCGTTCCGATCTACCAGTTTATTTGATTATTTTTGGCAAGAGGCAAACTTACAGATGTGTGATTCTTCAGATGCCACCAATATTCTAAAAGATTATTATTATTATTATTATCATTATTATTATTATTATCATCATCATCATCATCATAACCTGGGATGGTCCTCTAGGGACATTAAGGCTAACTGTAAAAGTTTAATAATCGGTTTTATTTTTATTTTCCCAGCTGACAATGGCCTTCGCAGGTGTACTGACTGATGCTGACATCGCTGCAGCCCTGGATGCGTCCAAAGGTGATTTACGCATCTGCGATCACAACTCGGCTTCTTTATTGTTCAGCTGGGCTTGCTTTGTGCGAATTTCAGTAACAACCTGCGCTACTTTCAGACGCTGGCACATTCGATCACAAGAAGTTCTTCAAGTCCTGCGGCCTTCATGGCAAGTCCGCAGATGACATCAAGAAGGCCTTCGCCATCATTGACCAGGACAAGAGCGGTTTCATTGAGGAGGACGAGCTTAAGTGAGAAAGTTCATACAAAAGGCGTTGTTAGGTTTTTGGTTTTGGTTTTTTTTGTTTTTTTGTTTTTATCTTAGATGCATCATAATGAGCCACTAATAGTAGGCGACAGTAGGCTATGTGTAGCCATATTTAACGCATGCACTGGTTTTACGTAACAAGAATGGTCTATTCCAGTTAGGTATGGGTCGTTTTGTTGAATTAATATTTTGTGTTCATGCCCGAGTTGACTTGTATCCAAACTGTACTCTCTGCAGTCAGATTGCATGCCTCAGCCAATGAGAGCTTGGGTCTGTGAACTCACCGCTCACTCTCTCTGCAGGCTGTTCCTCCAGAACTTCAAGTCAGGGGCACGCGTCCTGAACGACGCCGAGACCAAGGCTTTCCTCGGTGCCGGTGACACCGACGGTGACGGCAAGATTGGCGCTGATGGTAAAAAACAAAACCACCCCCCACCCCCCAGCTTTTTCACGCTCACTACAGTCAAATTCTTCCTTGGATGTATTTTTTTTTTCTGCTGACCGAAATGCCAACAGTGTTTTTCCTTCTGTCTTTTTGCAGAGTTCGTTGTCTTGGTTAAGGCAACTTAAGGTGGCAAGTGACCAACACCTGCTCTGATGGAACAACAATGCCCACATTGACCTCCCCCTTTTCATCCGAATATAAATAATTTTTATACATTTGTTTAAGAGACGTTTCCTCCTATGCAACACCTGTCCAAAATGATGAAAATGCCGCTCGGTTGTGTTCATGTCTTAAATAGGAATTTTGCTTATTGTAAAATCTATGATGATGCACTTTCCAGGAACGATCGATCAAAAAGAATAAATATTCTTTTGCTACGGTGTTATTGTTTCTTCTTCTTCTTATGTTCCTGTATAATACTTGTCTTTCGTCAATAAACCTCCATGAGTAAAACATGTACTGCACACACATTGTGTACACACGTGCAGCCCATGAATATAGTGTTCACAATTCATGTAGTTCCACCCTACTGCCGCTAGATGGGGTACGTTCATTTTCAGCAACCTAAGAACTAGAAGAATTAAAAAAGAAGGGAGGGGGGGGGAAACAACTACAGTTGCAGTGCTCTAGTATTTACTGGCTACTTTTATTTGCGCATTTTAGAAAGTGAAATTGTACTACCTAAATATATTTCAATTATATATCAATTAAAGGAAATATTGGTTTAATATACGGAAAAGTACACTGAACTTTTTATTTGTTCTTTAATGAAGAATAGCATCGTTTAAAATGACTATAGAATGACGTTGTTTTCATTGATTCACCGACCTATTGCATTTTCCCTCTTTCGCTTTTAGTGTTGTAAACGTTCTTTTAGTAAGAACTGCCCAAGGGGCAGCACAGTGTCGATGGGATCCTAAAGAAAGTACTGTTGGCTCACAGGAAGAAGGTCCTGTGTTCGAATCCACCCTTTGGATGGGCCCTTTCTGCGAATTTCACGAGTTCTATCCAGCAGTTCGAAGACATACACTTGGTTAGGTTAGTTGCCAGTAACTTCTTCTTCTTTTTTGTGCTATTTTTAAATGAGTATGTGAGTATGAGTATAAATGGTTGTCTGTGACTCTGTGTTAGCCCTGCGAAGTGATGGAAAGAATGGATGGATGGATGGATGGATGGATGGACGGATGGATGGATGGACTGCCAATTGTCTTTTTCATAGACTGAGATCCTCTCATCGTCATCTATATGTCCAAGCGTGAGGTTCGTAAAGAACATTAGAAAATGTAAATAAATAAATAATTGCCCAGTAACTGTAGAGTTTGCCAGGTATCAGTATGGCGTATGACATCATGTATCGGGCGCTGATAAAAATCGCACCACTGCTCTCAATCCGGTGTCCCGAGTCTCGTTTTCACACACAGTGGATGATTAAGTTTCTCTTTACCTTTCTGTGCTTCACTAAAACCCAACTGCAGGCATCACTTGTTGAGAGGAGAGGCCCCATTAACAAGTTGGCAGCTGGATTAGGTGGCTGACGGTGACAAACCGTCGGAGGTAAGCTTTTAGGATGCTGCTAAAGAGCCACTGAGCGCATGCTGTGCATAAACAGTTCCCCACGCGTTTAAAATAATATAATAGAAACATTAAGAATTCCCGTGCAATAATATGGCAAACGGAACACAATATGGTACACAGGGATTCACCTACCTGCCCAACCTGATGTAATCAACATCTTTCATTTGCCACAAATGAAACATCTACCAAATCAACTTTTCCATCTCAGTTTTTATTTATTTATTTATTTGATAAAAAAGAAGGTCTGAACAAATAAAAGTCTGATCATTTTTGTGCACATGTTGGCAAACGGAAAAGCAACGCTCTCCACTGAAAATGTTTTTCCACATGTCGCGACACCTCTCCAGTGCAACTTTACCTGCCGTTCGCGTTCGCCAGCTGATGCGCGAGGGAGCGTATCCCTGCCAAGATTCACCCCGTGCTTCAAGCACACATGCGTAAACAATCCGACTTCTAAGTGAAGTTATCTCGAGGTATTGTGACCGTTTGGCTAGAATTAAGAATGAGGCCCTGTATCGGGTTCCAAAGGTTTTGGGAATACTCGGGAAAAGCCGGATATTGTTTCGTATGATGTAATGGTTAGGACTCAGGATTGTGTATCCATCGATTTGACTTCAACTCTCCGTGGGATCTTCGATTAATCTGTCGTTTGGAGTTTTAACTGACGCTTTTCTGTTCCACGTTGATAGCTTGTGCTCATCTCCAAACCAGCATTGTGTTGGTGGCGACATCTGTATATAATCTCTATACATCTCTATAACCTTCTTTTCCGTGTACTGCTGCAGTGACCAATCTCCCAGGGATGTGCTTAATGACTCCTGCATTTGTCTGTGTGTCAGACCAGCTGGCGGACACAAACGTCCTTGGAAAGGCAACGGGACAAATCAGGAAACAAAATCCAGCGTGCTGCTCTGACTTTCAGCAAATCACAAAAAAATAAACTCTTAAACTGTAATAGATATGAAACTAGTGCTGACCGCTATACCTCTTTTTTTTGTTTGTTGTTTTTTTTCTTTTAAATGAAGCACGTACATACCTGAAGCACTTCACATTATGCATCACCAGGGGCGCAGCACAGAACTCTGGGCAAGGTGCATTAGCAGTCTCTGTGGACCCCCTTCCTTTCCGCATTACACATCTCTCTTTTTTTTTTTTTTTTTTAAAAAGGAAAATTATTAGTATACTGTATATAGCAGTCTGTACTGACCATTAATGTAGCAAGCAATGACCGGTTTCTATAACCCTAACCCTTCTTCCTGTGAAGTGGAATACAGTCTGACAATAAAAACACTCAACCTACAATGCTGTGTGTGTGGGTCCTTTATCGTTTTTACAATTCCATGTTTCAAGCCACTCTCTTTCAGCGATCAGCAGTTTTTAGTAATTCCAGAATCCCAAATGGCTCTTACTGCCTACCTGGGCTTTCTCAGGGGCAGCTCCAAAACTCTGGAATTATCTCCCTCATCAGATTAGGTCATCTACCTCACTATGATTTAAATCCCAGCAGAAAACATAGGTCTCCTCATCAGCTTTTTCAGGTTCAGACTAATTTTAACTCATTTTCCCCTGTGTGTCTCTTTTATTATTAATATTTGTTATCATTATTATTTTTATGTTAAAATTTCATTTGCATAATTTTATTACTAGATTTTTTTAAGTTTATGTTTTTCATTTTTATTTAAGTATTTATTTATTGATATTATTGAAGCATTTATGTGCAGTGCTTGTGCGCTCTCAATCTAAATAAGCCAAAATTCTAATTTTCTAGCCTTTTGGCTGACTCGGCATGCTGAAGATAATTTGGTAATGGTTTCTCCTCCATACCTTGGGTGCTGTTTTGGTTATACCTGCTTTTTCTACACCCTTGCTGGCCAGTCTCCAAACAATTGTTCCTCTCTACTGATTAGTGAGCTGCTCGGACAAAACATTTTCTGCTTGCCCTCAGTTTTTCAACCATGTTCCTCTGTGCCCATCCTCCCCATCACCCTCAGAGCAACCTTCATTTTCCTCCCTCTCTTCACCCTCAGCCATTATCATCAAGGCACACCATATTATCTTGGTAATTATGAATGGTTAAGCAAGTGTCTAAACTTGTTTATGTTTACGAAACAGCAATACTAAAATTACAGTACCTTGGTATGGATGTCAATACAAATGACTGCTTGGAATTACTTTTAGTTGCCACCATGTGAGCTCACCTTGTGTTACGTCATTTGGAGAGTGCTGCTGCTGCTGCTGCTACGCTCGCTGGCTGTTTCTGAAAGAGTCATGCATTTCATGGTGTTAAGTTGTGCTGGGTCATTCTGATATAGGGTCACACCTGACATTGGCTCACCGTCTTTAGTAGCTGCTGACAGCTAAATCATTCTTAATCTGATAGTTGTGCTCTGCTCACATTTCTTTTAAAAATATGTGTTAACAGCCGACTTCCCTCAGTTTGTTTTCCCTCGTTTCTTTCTTTTTCTTTTTAGAAATAATTTTATTTAAAAAAACAAACAAAGAAAACTCTCTTTTTATGGCTTGCATGGGTCACTCCTGTCATTGGGCCCCCGATTATTACGCCCCTGTGCCTTCATTGTCGCGGGATAGTGGCAGAAGGGGGATGACCTCCAGTGCCTTAATCAGCGCAGTTGACAAAGCAGTTCAGAGAGACTTGCCCCCCCACCCCCGTATCAGCCGCTCTGAAGGTTAGAAAGCACCGGCCTCCCTGACATTCACTTCTGAGCATGTGTTTGAGGTCGCAGTAGATTTTACTGGAGATAATCTGAGCCCTATTTAGCATGACCCCATGAGACATACATGTGAACAGACTGCAGAGCATCAGCTGCAGAGGTCGTTCAGGTGTTGATCTCTGAAGTCATCTTTCTCTTGAACTCTTATTTTGCTTTGAACAAGCTAAGATAACATAAGACACGTGGTCCTTGCGCAAGACTACAGCAAAACAGACTTTTAACGTTGGCATTCCCATACTTACTCAGATGTCATGAAAAGAGCATATTTTCAGAGGACTACGGTGTTTGGGGACTGCTGCAAGTAAAAGGATATGTGCATGAGAGGGTGGGATGTGCACCCTCTCAGAAACAGCACGAGAGGGAGAAAAGCAGCATTTACTGTATACTGTATAATCCCGGAGGTGAGAGGAGGGGCGCTGGGATGAAAGGAGGGAGTGGAGGATGGGAAGAAGAAAGCGTTCTTAAATTAATATGCTATTTACAAGGGCGTTACAGACGTCCGCGTTCCGGTTTCCCTGCGCCTGGGCGTTATAAGTAGTAAAGGTTAATTAGTTAGCCGAGAAACTGGATCAGGGGCGGGCAGTTAGAATTTGATCCATAGACGGGTAACTCAAGCAATCCCCATTGTCACGGCAATCAGACCTATATAAATCCTTCTTAACGGACAGCAGCCACCACATAACCTCATCTCTCTGCTGGATCGCCTACCTGGGAGAGAACCCCCTTAACACGGTGAGTTGCTGCGCGAAGTCGGGCAGGAAGTTAACTGCTTTTAAAAAAACTGAAAAGTTTTGTGTGAGATAATTTTTTTTTATTTTTGTGTGTTCGCCTAGTTGAGTGACAGGGCAAATAATTGTGTGCGTAAAAGTTGTGACTGACTCTCGCCGTAGGTGGCGGGGAAACGAGGGCAAAGCGAGATGCGAAAAGTTCATTTGATCATTTTTAATTTGCGGTAGGCTGCTTGAGTGGCTTAAAAAGGTCGCAAAGAGAAAACCTATCGAAGTTTTACGGTCTTTTTACAACTCTTTAAAATCGAAGACTTTTATTGTGTAAGGATGCTGTTCCGTTAACTCCATGCCGTACTTTTCAGTAACTTCTCCGTAACAGTGTTTCCACTAGGACATCTTTTGCCAGTCTGTCTGTCAGTCAGTGTCAGCTTAGAAGGTTTGTACTGCACCTGGCTTAATGTTAATAATTCACCATGGCTGTTCCTCCTGCAGGAATAAAATGTCGCTCTCATCTATCCTTTCTGCTGATGCCATCGACAGTGCTATCAAGGACTGCCAAGGTATCGTTTTCCAGCAATATGTTTACAGTATGGAGATTTTCTCCCCCTGATATATTTACATTTAAAAGCCCACACACATAAAAACATAAACAGAATACAATGACACACATATATATTTATATGTGCAAGTAACTATGTGTAAAGCCCATAAATGGAAGACATAAAAAGTCTTGACATAAATGCACAGAAAATATATAAAATATAAAAGTTAAAGATCACAGTAACTGGCCTCCCAGCTTGCAAAAAATAAAATAAAGATACAACATTTGAAACTGTGATTTTCCTCATGATGTGTACCCTGAATAAGCAGATTACGTGTTTTATATCATACTTAATAATACCTTGTTGGTTGTATGTTATCATGTGTCTGTAATTTAAAGTCACACAAATAGTCTGAGGCTTTGCAGGTATTATAACAACTTTGCTTTAATACCAGTTTATTGAAAAATACCAGACATTACTCATTCATATATTGGTATTTACATGTTTAAGTCAGTTTAATGAATGGATGGCAGACTTTGTCCACCAAACTCACTGTGATTTATTTCTCCAGCTCCAGACTCCTTCTGTGCTAAGAAGTTTTTCCAGATGTGTGGCCTCACCAAGAAGAGCCCTCAGGATATAAAGAAAGTTTTTGGGATCCTGGACAATGATGCCAGTGGCTTTATTGAGGAAGAAGAGCTCAAGTGAGTGAGAAGAGAGTTCAGAAACTTTCCCCCCCCTTTAGTGCACACAGGATTTAACAGAAGAAGCAGTTCAACTGTCTTCCTCGAAGCAAAATCAAATTCATGTGCATTTATCGTTTTAGAGATATGAGAGATTTAGAGAAGAGGATGTGCCTCAGCATTAATCTATCAAACTTTGGAAGGCTGACATGAAAGCTGCAAGAGCAATTTATAATATTCTGGAAAATATATTCAAGTTGAACAATGCAGCACTGCAGTCACACATTTTTACCAACCCTCAGTAAAAGACAGATGCAAAAAGCAAACCTAAAGCACAACGAGACAATGTTAATATAAGGTAGGTCTTAAAGTGTGGGTGCTGTGGCTGCAGGATACCACACAGTGCAGCATCCAAGGCTGACGACTGAAGCCAGTGTGATAGGCCTACGTTTGCATTAAAACTAGCAACATTTTCACTTACTTTGCCTTTTATCCATTTGTCATTGAGGAGTGACTCTACCTTTGGATTGTGTTTGTCCCTGTTTGTGCCTACCAGGTTTTTCCTCCAGAGGTTTTGTCCCGGGGCTCGTGTTCTGACAGATAAGGAGACCAAGGCCTTCCTGAGTGCTGCTGATGATGATAGCGACGGCATGATTGGAGCAGATGGTGAGGCAATTCATACCTATTTGACATATAATTCCTGAATTTGCATGCTTGCACACAGTTTTTCAAGAACATTTGTGATTTTAGGTTTATAACTGGCTATACACTCGAGTCAGTTGCAAGCTGTTAACTTTGATATTACATCTGTGCCATCAAACTGTTTCTCTCTTCTGGTATAAGATCACCATAGTCGCTGCAAGGAAAATGAACATATTTTAGTTACACTGAGCTACATCTTACTGATCCATGTTTTTCCTCAACAGAGTTCCAAGCCATGGTCTTGTCCTAAACAGCTGGATTCCATCACTCCATCTAGATTTCCCCCCCCTGCCACCGTTATCCATCTGCTTCAGGGGCTTTTACTGTAGTCAACCTTTTTCCCGCTAGTTAGATGAAACCTGAATGGTCCAAAGACATCTATGTTCTTCTCTTATTTTTAAATAGCTTTCTTCTAGATAGAGTCTAAAGCTGTATTGTTCAAATAAATGTGCAAATTAACGAATTACAGAGAAAAATAAAAGAATAAATCCAGGTCATGCATTTCTTTTCATTATTTATAAACAAGTGCAGATCTCGGTGTGTTTCAGTATGTCCTCTGCTTTGGGATGTCACAGGTTTGCAAGAACAGTACCTCCAAAATATTGCATAAGCAGTTCAAGCACTGAAATATTTTACATGCATAAGAAGAGGTCTAATTAACTCATATACACATACCTGTATGGACACAACACACATAAACACCCACTTACACTATTTCATTTACAGTTTGGAGGTGCCCTTTAAATCTTTACTTACCCTGATCACAGCAGTAAATGAGACAGACAGTCTCAGTGTCAGGTATATGAGAACTGACACAAACACTGTATGTACAGTACCACCGTAGTTGTGTGTGTGTGTGTGTGTGTGTGTGTGTGTGTGTGTGTGTGTGTGTGAGAGAGAGAGAGAGAGAGAGAGAGTTTTAGAACCATAGAGCTAACACAGGGAGAAACCAGAAGAGGTGTCCTTGATGACCACCTGAGTGTCACCGTGGTTGGATTGGGTGACACCTGACCTCAGCTTTGCAAATAAACCCAGCTGCACCTTGGTGCTGCTCAGGCTAGGCAAACAAAACACTGCACATGCTGCACATAATATGCGATACATCAGCTAAAATCAAGAGATTAGACACAGATAGCAAGCAAACAACCAGTTTTAAATAAGCACAGAAATTTGCTAAACAAATTCATTGGTGCACGTTCATTTGAAGCCAATGGGTAATGAGAATAGTCACTTTAGATGTGGGACAACCTGCCAAGCTCTCAGACAGAACTCTGGCCACCTTACAAGCACCATCACAACCCCTACACCCAGAAGACTTTAAATAGCACACTGATTTTTCATTCTCTGCACTTACAGGATTTGGGGGATTAAAACTAACAGCCACCTCACTATTCTCCGGCCCACTAGCGGCGCCAAAATACAGAGTAGCAATTTTTTTTTCAGGGCTTCCGCATTAGTATCATTTTAATTATGTGTATATTACAGGGGGAACCTATTATTACAGCAGACACCTGCCACTCCGAACCACAGTATGGGGCCTACTCTGGCATTAGCTTGATGTCACAGTCACAAATGTAGTCATGCAGTCACACATTTAGATGCTTGATTCACAGGTTTTGTTGCAACGAAAGCTTTTTATTCCTTCTTTCTCTATTGGACTCATACAGACCTGTTCTTCTAAAGTCAGGGACACTTACAGTTTAATAGGAATAAACACAGTATCAGAATAAACCAAGCCCTCAAGGCCATGCAATTTAAAACTACACTTGCAAGACCAATCAGTACAGAGCTTGGAAGAAAAAAACATAACGAGATAAACAAAATAGTTAAGTCCAGAATTAAATGTGTTAATCTGCAGTACTTTTTGGCATATGTGTAGTACAAAAAGGTTAGATTGATACACATGAAGGAAATAAGAAATCAACCATTGCATTCAATTCAGTTTTATTCAGCTTTTTTTGTATACTGTCAACTCACAACGTAGCCTCATGAATGATGTACGATCAAAACACTACAATATTAGAAAGAAACACCAACAACCACATTAACAAGCCCTTGGCAACAGTGGTAAGAAAAAACTCCCTTTTAACAGGAAGAATGCTATGACTGGTTGGGGGTGAGGGAAAAGAGAAGAGAGCAGAGAGAGACAGGATAAAAGCGAGAAAGAGCCAGATGTTAATAATAAACTAATGAAAGCAGTTTTGGTGTATAAACACATAGGGAGTGAAAACAGATGAGTAAAGAAGAAATGTCCAGCCCATTATAAGAAGCCCCCAGCAGCATAAGTCTATTGTGGCATAACTAAGGGAGGGTTCAAGGTCATCTGATCTACCCGTAACTATAAGCTTTATCAAAAATGAGTTTCAAAAGTAGAGAGGGTGTTTGTCTCCTGAATCCAAACTGGGGGATGTCTCTGCAGTAGATGGGCTTTTGAAAACTATAGGAACCACAACTAATCCTGCAGCCTGACAGTGGAGTACTCTGATAGGATAATAATGTCCTAGGAGGTCTTTAAGACATGATGTGGCCTGATTATTCACGATTTTGTATCGGAGAAAGACAATTTTAAATTCGATTCTGAACATAACATTTACAAGTATTATAAACTGTGCAAAGTTTTAAAAAATGTAACCTTGACATCACTCCAATATGGAATTTAACTGGATAAATGCACAATTGTGGGGCAGCACGGTGGCACGGTGGTTAGCACTGTTGCCGCACAGCAAGAAGGTCCTGAGTTCAATTCCACCATCAGGCCGGGGTCTTTCTGTGTGGAGTTTGCATGTTCTCCCTGTGTTTGCGTGGGTTCCCTCCGGGTACTCCGGCTTCCTCCCACCGTCCAAAGACATGCAGCTTGTGGGGATAGGTGAATTGGATAATCTAAATTGCCACTAGGTGTAAATGTGCGAGTGAATGTGAGTGTGAATGGTTGTCTGTCCCTGTGTGTTGGCCCTGCGACAGACTGGCGACCTGTCCAGGGTGTACCCCGCCTCTCGCCCTATGACAGCTGGGATAGGCTCCAGCGCCCCCCGCGACCCTGAAAAGGATAAGCGGAAGCGAATGGATGGATGGATGGATAAATGCACAATTGTGTGTGTTAAGCAAACACATCAGCAGACATACTGTATTGTGACACGAGCACTGTACAAGCACAACAGCGCTTAATTAAATGATCATGTAGGCTACCCATAGCTGCTGTTATCAGATTTGAATTCTCATCTCTGCAGACGGGGGGTGGCATGGAGGGCAGACTATGATGGCTGATTGCGGGACAAGGTTGGGGAAGCCAGTGGGTAACATAAGCCAAGGGACACACAATAAAGCTGTGACCCCTGCGGGTCAACAGCTGCGAGTGGTAAACAGGAAGGAAATGTGAGCCAACAGGTAGACGCTGACTGCTGGATGTGCTAGTGTGGGACAGCACTATAAGATAATGTGACACGCAGATTACGAGGACTCAAGGGCAGAGGGATGAAAAGCAAAATATGGAGATGTGTTTTGCTGAGAGAGAGGGGAGAATAGGAAAAAATGGCAAACGGCAGCAGATTGATGTTCTTTTGGCAGCACTATCATCTTTCAAGAGTTGAAACTAATATTCAGATGTATCGCACACACATTTAAATCTCCTTTTGCTGCATGATCTGTTGATGGGCAAACAGCACAAAACACCAAACTAATAAACATAATTTAAAGCAACACGAAACCCATGTTGTCCATGCCAAATGACTATTTCATCTGAATGTCGCAGCAGAAATTGGGTGCATCAGATCAGACAACATATTTCTGATCTACTATTGTCCAATTTTGGTGAACCTGCGCAAATTCTTGCCTCAGTTTCCTGTTCTTAGCTGATGGGAGGGACACCTGGTATGGTCTTATGCTGCTGTAGCCCATCTGCTTCAAAACTGGAGTTACTTGTTACTGCTCCCTTCCACCTTGAACCAATCTGGTCTCCTCTGACATCAACAGGGCATTTTCACACAAAGTACTGCTTCTCACTGGATACTTTTCTCTTTTTGGACCATTCTCTTTAAACTCTGTAACAGCTATTTGGGAAAATCCCAGATTAGTGGTCTCTGAAATAGTCACACCAGCCCATCTGGCACTAACAGCCACAGCACATTCATATTTAAAAAATAATTAAAATCACCCTTCTCCCTCATTCTGATGCTCACTTTGAACTTCAGCAGGTCGTCTTGTCCATGACTACATGCTTAAATGGACTTAGTTGCACCCATGTGATTGGGTGATTAGATATTTGCTTTAACAAGCAGCTGACCACTTGCACCTAACTAAACACAGTAGCATATAAGTAAGTAAAACCCTCTCCAGCTGCAACATTAAAGTGATATACATTCTGTATAATGAGGACTTTATGTTCTTTATGCTAAATGTATGGCTTTTACTTATGTAAAAGTAAAAATAGTAAAAATGATGTTCAATATAAAACAGTTTTAATGTGATATAGTTAAAAAAATCCTGGAAATGATCCTGCCACTGACATGTTAAGATTAAGATACCAAACAAAATCAGATGACATAGCCAGATGAAATAAAGTAAGCAAGCAAAGTTGCTTTAGCTGTTTAAACCGTTGCGTGTCTGCCACTACTGTACCTGGCATTATGCCTGGATTAGCCCTTTGGGATGGACACATAGGCTTAGCCTGCTTGTCTGTATGGCACCTCAATAATTGATGCCCTCGCTTCATTGTCACCAAAAACTCATATCAAGAAAGGAGTGTCAGGCTCACCTTACTTATTAAGTCTGTGTGAAACTTTAATGTGCACCCCATCTTCAACTGAAAACAACCTGATGTACTTGGGCAAACCAGAGACACTAAACCCTGCAAATATCTTCAGGATGTCCAGCTTCTGCTGTGAAAAATATTGTCGGCATTTTTGACTCATCCCCAGTCTTTTAGAACTTGAAGGTATCAGAGATGTTGCTACCTGATAGTTTGTACAAAGAGGTGCATCGTAAAAGATTTAACCGCCGTGTTAGGATGACTGAACGGGCTTTGTGAGCTCTGTGGAGGAACTCTATCCATAATGCAGGGGATGACAGCATTCCCTCTGTTCCCCAACAAGCATTATTTCTAAGCCTCTACTCATGATGTCTCTGTGCGACTTCTTTAGAGGAAGGTGGTTTCTTCGAATTTATTTCCATCCACAGTTCACATAACTGGTTAGCAGTTATGTTAATCAGATTTAAAATATAGTTTAAGGTGTGTGTCTGTTAGCTAGAATAAGGCAAGTGTGCAATTTGAACTAAAAGCCACACCCTGTTTAAACCACTGAGCAGCTGTTGCATGTGCTGACGCATCCTCAGACTGATTAATGGCTGTCATGAAGAAGTAGACAGGTACTTTGCAGACCTTTTCAAATAAGAAGGCACAATGAGATAAGGTGACGACTGTGATCCAGGACAAACCTAGAGGCCCAATAAAGAACGTTTGTGCGTAGGAGTTTGGTTAGTAAACACATTGCAACATCCGTAAGTGTCAGTAGATACCAATCAGCTTTAAAAAAAAAATGACATCCAAAAACACATCCAGAAACTCAGACAGTGCTTATGTCTGCATCTGAAACTGAAATTTGGATGACTTTTTTTTACAGCTTATACACCCATAAATTATTGCTTATATGCTGATCCTTTTGTATTATTTTGTCCTTTTAAAAGTCTGTGATTCTTGGTTAAATCCTCCTCTCCGCACAGCCATACTCACTACAGCTTGGACCTGGACAACCATGGGGAAAAGCACTGAGTGAAACTAAATTGAATTCATGTGATTTTTGAGGGGAAGACCACCAAGCAAGAGTTTTTTAACTTTAGTTTACTGAAATTTATCCTGTATCCTAATTTGTAAATTTTCTGCTTCTAAGGAGCCCCAAAAATTGAGAACTGATGCTATGAGATGATTGATTTGTTCTTTGACCTAAATGCACCCCTATTCTGAAAGCCATGCACTACATTTAAAAATTGTTATCATAAGCAACTCGAAGCAATCATTGCCAACTCTTCATTCACTCGTTGTTTAACACTGTCAGCTGCTCAGTAGGACTGGGCCTAAGTATATGATAGCACCTACCTTAATCTCATACTATCTACAGCCTGACAGACTCCCTTGTTCAACATGACTTAGAGAACCACTGTGAACTGTCAGGTTTCAGTTCCTCCTCTGAACAGGAGAGACTATAGTCTCAATTTCGAGCTCAGGTCTTATAGGTCATCAGATCTGACTATTACATCAGGATTAGTGCCAGGTTTGCCTCAATACCACCCCACTCCTTCACCTCAACACTCTACTCCTTCTTCCCTTTCTGTTGCCAGACTTCAGCGAATAGTGAATTATTCAGGATTAACAAGTAGTTGCAACATTAAACTCAATCGTGCGGTTTTTCATTAACTGTCTCTGGGGGCAGTGGCTGGAGAGGAAAGGATGTGACTCATGCGTGAAACAGTACTAAGAAGATTCCTCTGACAGAGAGGTGACAGTGAAGAAGGTGACTGCAAGGGGACAAGTCAAAGGAGAAGCTTGGTATGCGTCAAAGTCGTGGGCTCCTCGACTGCTTCCTGGTAATGGATTGTATTGCTAGGTTTTACTGACGCAAAAGATCACCTGCGATCGAATGACACTGGCTAGACTGAGCAAATTGATTTTGCTCACAGGTTTACTGCTGTAGGAATAAAGCTGTTTTTATTTTTTCTTTAGCTGTTTGGTCACCTGAGATTACAAAGATCCTGGTGTCGGATGACACAAATACAAAAAAGAAAACAACACATAGCACTCACATATTCACATATTGACACAAAGCAAAAAGTTCTAGTCATTTTCTTACAGTGTTGTCAATCTCGCTTTTACTCTGGCTAATAGCTAATCTTCGGTATGAGCTACATGCCAAAGATTCCTGTATGCCGGGAACAATTAGGAACTGCAGAAAAATACTAAAAACAGTGCAACATTAGTAAGAATATTTATAAATTCTCCATAAAAATTGATGCTTTGGACAATTTAAAAGATAGATTTAAAGCTATGTAACATTAGTACATTGCTGAATTGTTGTACAGTAAACACTGGGTGTTTGTTTTTGTTTTGTTTTGTTTTATTTTACCAAAATGTAAAACTCCAATCACTATACAATATAGGACAGAAAACCACAACCATTTATAGCATTTGGCTCAACTTCACTGAGTGACATTTAGAAATGTGAAAACATAACATTAAAATGTTTAACAAATAGTTTAAGATTTATAGATACATAGACTGTAAGAAAAGCTTTTACAGTAAAAATCCTATCATCAGTGTTGCCAGGACATATTGCAAAATGTAGTCACCCTACTATAATTTATTTGACAGTTTTTTACTATTTTGTTTTACGGGAGGATATTGTATTTTTCTTAGTACAATGTTCTATTTACAGCATTTAAAAAAATATTAGTGTAAATTCTGCAGTATGCATTTAGTGAGTCTGTTTTTAGACTATTTTTACAGTAATTTTGTGCTTTTACAGTATATATCTAGTTGTACTGTACAACTAGATATACAGATTTTTACAGTAATAGTGTAATTTCCTCAATAAATTATAATGTCAAAATGTAGTAGTTGACATAAAAAATACTTGATACTCATCATATCTATAAGTGTCCCATATGTGTTGTAACATTTTTTTAAAAATGTTAACATTTATTTAAAAGGTAACGTTTACATTCACAGACATATTAACAGTCTTAATAATGTTTTCCTAAAAACAACGATTGCATTTCCCACATAATTGTACTGTATAAGTGGAAAAACCTAACACGGCCATCTGCAATCCTACTAGTGAGGAAACATTAAATGTAACAGGTTGGTGGCAAGTGGTTATCATCAACTGAACTTTAAAAATAACAGAGGAATCTGTTTAATAGTAAATCAATCAAATCTTTTCCCAAATAAGAAAGAAAGACAGAAATGCATAGAGACATTACTTTGGTGGCTCATCTATATGTGGGGTTGATAATTCCGTATACAGTATTTAAAAATGTCACATACTGGTTAAGAGAACAATCAAGAAATACAAATTGAGCATGAACATGAGCCTTTTAATCATCTTGGTCAATTCAGTGATAAAACCAGGGATGGACTGATTGTGAAATTCTAGGCTGATAACAATGTTAAAACAAAATGTCTGTTTCAGCTTTTTTTTCTAGCTCTTTTTAAATGTTTTGAGTGCAAGTGCAAATTTCATGCAATACAAAATAAAAACTTCTGCATGGATACTAAATAAATTTGTTATTACATAATTTCCTTTGGGATTAATAAAGTATTCTGATATTGCCAGAATCTGCCAACAAGGCCAAATATTTAGCATTTATATCAGTGAATCCCTAAAATAATTCAAGAAGCAAAAGAGAGAGTGTGGCCAACATTTTAGAAACAAACCAACATGGCAAAGATCAAAAACATGGCACAAAGTGTATCTCTTCGATACATTTCTTAACACGTAAAGCACACCAGGTCCAGGTCCTGATCTGTAGCAGTATCAACAACAATGAGTATAGGTTTAAAAGAACAAAGAGGGAGAGAAAGGATAGGCAGAGGAATGACAAAGACAGGCACACACTTAAGTCCTACATAATGGGCAGAGATGCCCAGAACCTTTTTCTACCCAGCCTCATCCTCTAGTTCTTCTGCAGGTCCCAGAATGCTTTGCTGTTAACAGAATGTTACTGTATTTTTGAAATACATTCAGCTTACTGTAAAATCACTGTAATGATGATTTAAATTTACACCAGTGATAGATAGATGTGTTGTTTTTTAGGCATTTTAAGTTAAAAAAAAAAGTGTGTAAACTATCTTGAATAAACACTTATGGATACTGAAAGGATCTGCAGCATATATTTCTGTAGCCTAATGAGTCAAAACGTTATGAGCAGCTGGTCTGTTGGCTTCTGACCACCTGCGTAAACTTCTATGAGAAATTATACCATGGCGCCCTCTACTGCATATCAGAACGAGTGGATTTAATCTGATGTGGCACAGTCTAGATTATTTACTGATTATTGAGAAGATCAAATAACAATTTTGGTTAGAATAACAGTTATATTTATTACTAAGTACCTTAAATAAGTAATATCTATTCTGACCAGTGTAACATCAGTAGAGATGCTTGAAAATACTTGTGTGTACATGGAACTTTATAACATCAATTTAAGCAATGAAACAAGACCTAAATAAAGGAATACTACAATGATGGGGACAGGAATTATAGTGCTTATACACAGAGGAGTCAAACAATATATAAACAGAGCTAATTGGTTCAACAGTGGATTGATTGCCAGTCATCTGGATTGATTCAAAGAACGTCAGATGCTTTCAATCTGTAGTGAATTTGGTCACATTCAAATTCATAGTTGAAGTAAGAGAAAGGAAAATACTCATAGAGGCCTATAGTAGCTCACTAGGTCTATCCAAACCTAGAGAATCTCCCACTGAAAACGCTACGTCCAGATGAACAGAATCAACTTTTGGAGAGATGATTATTAGCAGATTGAGAACTTAAACAATTCCGTTTTCATCATGGGGGAAATTCCCACCAGACACTGTTATCATTTTTGTGAAACACAAACATTAAATCAAATTTGTATCTTGTGCAGAAAGTACAAAGATGTAAGAAGAGATATGATAAGAGGAGCGAAGGGAGTTGGGAAAGGGAGGCCATGTTTAAAAATATGCATCGATGTGGGGAATCAGTAAAGAGAAGGAAGCTGATCTTTAGAAAGCATGAAAATTTAAAAGCAACTGGACTTTTGTTAAAACTGTTCAGAAAGCATTAGGCAAAGAATAAGGATGATGTGTGGCTATGAGGAAAGAGCCTATGAAGCAACTCAGAAAAATTAAGAAATCCCAACTGAAGTAAAACTCTTACAAGAAGAAGAGCTACTCTTCTGGTGCTGTTGTCACCTTTGTTTTTATTCAGTACTGTGCAAAAGTCTTGAGCCACCAATCATTTCTTCATATTTTGTTTCCAAGGATCCAGAATTTCTTGTAATGTTTTACAAATATTCTTGAGCAATAGTTCTCCGGTTTTCTGAAGCTCTTTCAAAGTATTTTCTCTGGACATTTCACTCATTTCAGGTCCAGTCCTTGTACCTGACCCATTTTTTTGTTTGTTAAGCCAACTTAACACTGACCTCTGAAATATTCACGCAGAAAGATGGGCACAACAGAATTTGGCAGGTGCATCTGGGCCTTCAGTTAATCCATTGCTGTGAATGCACCAGAGTTAGCCATAGGCTAATTGTCATCTGTTGTGTCTGATGAAAATTAGAAAAAGCAACCTAAAAACAAAAAAATATATATTATCAACATTATAAAAACAAATAAAAGGTAGAAAGAAGAAGAGAAAAAGACATACCAGGAAACTCATACTAAAGGAAAACAAGAAGGCAATAAGGAGAATAAAACCAAATCAATGGCGACAAAACTGATTATCATTCAGCCATCTTTTAAACTGGCATTTCAACATATCCTATATATTGTGCTCTCTGATATGGATGGGTACAGTGTTCAGAAAATGCAGATTGACCAAAAGAACTCTTCTCAAAAGATTAATACAGTCCTGTCTAGTCACACATCTTATAATTTGTGACTTCTACTTATCTCAGTGATAAACAGACTAAATGTTTGAGGAGCCATTTTCTGTACAAAAGACAAATATTGGTGTATTTAACAAGATTTTCAAAGCTGAGTAAACTGTACTTCTGTAAAATTAAACCGTAGCTATAAAAACATGGCTAGGTAATACTATCTGGAAAGCATCTGATTGGGAACTGTTTCATTTTTCAGCAATTAAAATTAAACCACACAATGGAACATTATCAGTGATTGACTGTCCTTTCCAGAGCATTTTTGAAGCAGTTTGGAATCATCTTAACAGAATACAAAACTAAAGGCATCAACTACTTGGAAAAACAAACAAATAAACCTGTGCACAAAGATGATTAAAGAGAGAAAAGGGTTTTGGCCTGTAGCTCAGTCTGTTGTAACATGAGGTGTCCTGTGAGAAATTTCTGCTCCAATGTGCTGTTAAGAGCTATAAAAGATTAATCATTAAAGTCATACCAGCCTCTCTGAGTTCAACAATAATAGTTTTCACCTGGTCTGAGAAAGCTCTGCATAGCAGGAATTGGTTTGTGACAGTAAATATACCAACAGATTTATAATCTATCCTAGTTCCATAGAAAGAACAGTATTATGGAGGAATTTATTGTTGAAGAGGTTAAAGTATATCTCTCTCCCTCCTTGGGTGAAAGAGATGAGCTTCAATATCCTAAATAAGATTTACCCATCTGATGAATTCTCATATCTGAGATTTAATTTGGATGTGAATAATTATGTGTTCTGTGAAAATGATATTGAAAACTGGAATAATGGTTTTCCATTGTGAATCAGTGCAGTCTCTCTGGAATAATATGTGGAGCTGGTAAGAAGATTGAATTACCACATTTGCCAGCAAAAGCAATCAGATTTTAAATATGTGATGAAATTTGTAATCTGGACTCTCTTCATTTTACTAGGGAAGTTTTTTGCAGTTTTTTCTTCTTTTTTAAAAAAATGCAGCTTTTGTATAGATTTATGGCTGGGCCTTCTGGTAAACCAGCTGAAGCCTGTCATTGAAAAATCCTTCAAAATAGTTTCTTTATGCGGTGATTATAATTAATGTGACATAAGCTCTTTTTAAGTATATATTTAATTTTTCTTAAAATTATTTTCTACATTAATTGATGAGCTTTTTTCTTCATATTCAACCATTGTCATACTTTATTTTTCTTTGATGAATGATGACAGTAGCTCTTTGGTTACTATTTCATGAAATCCACCAAAAAAAACAAAACAATGACGTTTATTGCAAACTATGGGAAAAAAACAAATAAATAAAATTTAGTGGTGGGTTGTTATCTCACAATTTTAATGTTATTTTCTCATATGTTTGACTTAGTAAGTCGAAATTTTGAATTTGACTATTGATTTATTTATTTATTTATTGTTAGAAGCTGAAACATATGTAAGCTTCTTTCTCCTGTATCGTAAATACAAATTAAGGTGAAACTGAGAAAATAACTTGAAATTTTGAGTTATCAAGCAGAGTCATTGTCAGAAGTTTATTATAACAACTGGAAATTCGGCTCATGGATGGCAAAAAATCTTTATTTCAGTGGAGACCATTTTTTTTAAGTAGAAGTTCCCATAGTATTTGTGCATTTTAAAATAATAATAATAATAATAATAATAATAATAATAATAATAATAATAATAATAAAGAAATAAGAAAACGGAAATAAAACGTCTTTTTGCTTTCATCGGATATGACGTCACACCGGCCTCTTTCCCTTGTCACCGTGAGCTGTGGTAGTCGCCGCCGCTGCTGCTGCCTGTCAACAAGACTTGTGTGTCCGGGTTTTTGTTTTTAGCCTTTTGTCTGTGACACTCTGTCCTCCACCACCATGCCCATGTACCAGGTAAAGCCCATCTGTGGGGGTGACATAAAGATTGATTTGCCCACCTGCATGTACAAGGTACCAAATATCCACGCGCAGCAAGGAAAAAGCTGCACCCCCGAACACGCGCTTCAGGTAACTAATCACATTTCGAAGTTCTGATTTTATTCTTTTTATTATTATTATTATTAACTCCTTCGTTTAGGCTTTGCTCCTCCCCTTGTTCGTTGTTTGCGCTTCTCGCACGCGGTATTAGCTAGAGCTGTCTTTAGCCGAGCCTTGCAGCTAGCTAACTTAGCTTGTCAGGATAATGAGTAATCTCAGTTTTAGGCTGATGCAACAACTACAGCGCGTCTCCGCTGTTTCACATCAGGATTATTAAACGGCATAAACTAGTGAAACTGTTCGGGTAGCTTGTCTCCAGTCTGCTGACATTGTTTTTAATGTCTTCGATCAGGATTATGTCTCCATTTGAGACCATTCTCCATTTGTGGAGGTACACCCACTGTACTGTATATACCAGCAAGTAATATTAAACCCATATTTACGTGTTACTGAATAGTCATCTTAAATAGAGACTTTTCATTTTAATTAATTTTACTGGGGGTTGATTATAGATTTTTCTTGGTTGATAATCATGGAGCCATACTATTTCAGTGGATGGACCAGGTTAGATCCAAAATGGCCAATAGAACCAGCTGTTAACCCCCCATAGTTTCATAGTGTAATATTTTTGCTTTCACTTTCAGCATCTCCAGCAGTGGACCACAAACGATTCTGTTGATTCATGACTCACATCATGGCTTTCATCAATGTATAGCATGTTTTCTTTGCACATTTCAATGATGTTTAAGTGGTGAGATTGAGGCCATATAGAGAATTTGAACTTCATCTGTCCTCAGAGGTTTCTGGTGTTATGATTTAACCAGACATATAAGAATAAACTTGTAGTCAGACTTCAGATAGATGTGTACTCTTTGTCTATCTTGAAAATAGCTGACTGAGTAACCACTCAGCTCTGTTTACCTCTGCAGAGCTGAGTCACCACAACATTTTGATTGTAAAACTGATCAAAGTTAATTTAAAAACAAAAACTTAAGTGATACTAAAAGTATAGCAAAATATGAGCCATTTTTTTCTTTTTTCTTTTTTTTTGTCAAAGCAGCTGTTAGTGATTGCTACTCGAGAATGAGGTGACATAGGAGCTTCAAATTGGTACCATAGGTGCATCTACTAAAAGTCTTACACAAATTTGAGTCTCACTGACCTTGACTTCGAGGTCAGAGTAAGTTTTCGTAAAATTTTGTGAATGCGGGAACATCATGATTTTGACTGGCTGAGGGGTAGCACTGGCAGTTGCCATTATTTTTTCGCTTTACCTTAGTTGGTCATGTGACTGGGTGGTTTAAGCCAGATTCAGTGTTGTTTTTTTCTGTGTTGCTTCAGAATGGCGAGCTGGACCCAGCCGTCAAAGCTCTGGAGGCCCGGCAGGATGAGATCATGAGAAAACTCTATGAGCTGAAAGCAGCTGTGGAGGGCTTGGCCAAGACGGTGATGACCCCTGATGCCGATCTGGACCTGACAGTCAGCAGCAGCCTCTCCTCCCAGTCCTCCACAACCTTCAAAAGCACCACAGACCTGGACACAGTACTGGGCAAGGTAAAAAAAAACACTTGGTTGTATTGTCTTTTGTTTGTCGGCACCGGCAACATTTCTTTCAAACTGCGCACTGACGGTAATTTTAACCGAATGCTTTACTTTTACTGCCTTTTCTTGCTAGTAGTAGTAATCTCTTTATCCGTCTTCCTGATCACATCTCACCTGGCATTCCAGGTTTTAATACTGTTAACCTGCACAACCTGCCTATAATTGAGTTTACCTTGAAGCCTTTCTTAGCATATAGACTGAATATTGCCTGTATGCCCAGGCTGTAGTGGTGTCATAATAGCAGAGCTTATCTTTATGTGACCAGGATCTCGGTGCTCTCCGTGATATCGTCATAAACGCCAACCCGGTGCAGCCACCCCTGACCTTGCTGGTGCTCCACAGCCTGCTCTGTCAGCGCTATCGAGTGCTCTCCACTGTCCACGTCCACTCCTCTGTTGCCAGTGTGCCACCACAGCTTCTGTCCTGCCTCGGACCACGGCACGCAGACAGCTACGCCCGCCACATGTTTCAGCTGGGCTTCACCCTCATATGGAAAGATGGTGAGGTCACCAGGGCACTTTTGCACATTAGGCTTGTTCTGAGTGTCAGATTTGAACAGTCACACATGCTTAAGGATGTTTTTCTGGTTTCTTCCAAAGAAACAGTTTAGAAATCCTACTTAGAAGTTCTAGAAAGTCAAGAACCTAAAACTAATCCAGTAGTAGTCATATGTTCATTGTACATGGCCCTGTGTCCTTGCTCACTTTGATGTGCGGGTGCAAGGCAGTGCTGATACAGTTTAATTTGGATGTAATTTCTTGTGAAAGTATGTGGGTGTCTTGTTTCATAGAATTCTAGTTTTTCTAATACTATGAAACCAATTATGTTACCATAACCACGTCAGGGTATTTTTAAAACAAACAAAAACAACTGCGATCAGACATAAAGCCTTCTGAGTAGGCGTTCAGCTACTTTATTTTTTTAGTGTGTAATTAGGAAGCAATGCTTCATTTAGGAGATGCAGATAATGAATTCATTATCAAAAACAAAAACACCTTCTCAGTTTTCTAATGCAGTGAAGTCTGGGAATGCTGCACGCCCATATTGTGACTTACCATCAACATACTTTGCTTTTTTGTATATTTGACTCTTAACTTGAACTAGGAAAATTAGAAGCATGTCCTATTAAAAAAAAAAAAAAAAGAATTGTACCCATAAATCTATCAGGAAAGTGTTTACTGAGGTCAAAGATCAAGTGAGTAGTAGAGTTTTGTTCCCACAGACTCTTTTCATACAATCTTTTTATACAGCCGCCCCCTCCTGGTCATTAGAAAGAATGTGGGTTTATGGCACTTAAGCGTTGGTTTCACTTTTTAGACCCATGCCCTACAAAAGCAGATGTTTTCATCTTTATATTGACACCATTTGTCTAAAAGTTATGACCTCATTTCTCTTCTGCATCCACAGTTCCTAAACCGCAGATGAAGTTTAGCATCAAGAACATGTGTCCCATTGAGGGTGAGGCCAACATAGCACGCTTCCTCTTCAAGCTGCTTGCCCCCTATCCCATTGACCCCGCTGTTGCTACCCTGGTGGACAGCTGGGTGGATACGGCTTTCTTCCAGCTGGCAGAGGGCAGTGTCAAAGAGCGATCCGCTGTCCTGCGGGCCCTAAACTCAACTCTGGGTTCCAACCCCTGGCTATCCGGACCGGAGTTCTCCCTGGCTGATATCGCCTGCTACTGCTGCGTGCTGCAGAGCGGCTCGGCCTCCTCATCTCCGGCTAACGTCCAGCGCTGGATCAAGTCTTGCGAGAACCTGGGCCACTTCAGCCATGCCAAGCTCCTTCTGAAATGACTTGGGCTGTTCCAGGACCAGACACCAGATGCAAAGTGAGAGAAGGGCATTAGAATAATAAAATACATCCCTGCAATGTCTGAAACACCTCCTGATGCTTCCTTCCTTGCTCTAGCGTAACACTGAACTGACACAGATGAAGTAGAAGCACTATGGCAGATGGGTAAAGTGACTCAACGGTATTTATTTTTGCCATGATGCTATAGAGAGATTCTAAAGCTGCATTTTGCAAGGGAGGAAGAATGAGGAGATGGTATGGACAAGGGTTTGGTGATGGGTTCAATCAGTGATACTAACAGAGGTTATTAGACAAACACACACACACACACACACACACACACACACACTCTACACCTTCCACCCACTTTGTGCCTAACACGACCCTGTTAAAAATGTGTGTGTTAATGTGTGGTGATGGGTATTGCTTGTTGTTTTCAGAAGTAATACTTTGTACCATTCGTGTTTTGTTTTTTTTCTGAAATCATTAAAACTTCTACTTTCTACTTCAAAGTTTGTGCCCAGGTTTGATTTGTTGCACCGTTTGATCACTTCAAAAACCATTTCACTTTAAGTAGACAAACGGCTGGCATTTACTGAAGTGCACATCTGCGTCCAACAGGTGGCAGGAGTGACATTTAGTGACAGAAGATAATTTTCTAGCATGTCATTCATCAACCTTATTCAGATGTTTATCATATCCAGTCAAACAGAGGTGCACTGAACCAAAAGAGCGAAAACCCCCCCCCCACAAGAACTCACTTCTTTGCTGCAGGAATAGATTCACACCTACTACCAATTTAGAGTCAGCAACTAACCTAAAATGCATGTGTCTAGACTGTGGGATGAAGGTGGCATACCCAGAGAGAACCCCCCAAACTCCCAGTATTATGGCACCTAAATCCTGTATTGATCAGTGCATATTTTGTGTCATCCAACCACAGATTAACAAAACAGAAGCTGTGATGGAGCCTTTATTACATTTACACACTCTTCCTGGGTTCTCTACAGGTAGTCCCAGCTTCCTCCTACAGTCCATAAACAAAGACCCCTGAACTCAGTGCAACTCCAGATACTTCTGTCTCATTTTACTTTGCAGCAGCAAAGAATTGTTGCTTTAATCTTTAATCTACACTCCTCCAGCTTGTTCTTTCTCTGCAATCAGTTGTCTGAGCTGTTTCCTCCCTATCAGAAGCTGCACTGTGGAACAGAATCCCAATTCAGAAGAGAAATAGGTTTTCAGTTTTCAAGTCCGTTTAATCCTCTGTGACTGCTGTAGGCAAACTCACAGAAAATCACTCAGAGAATATATTTAGGAATAATATATCGAAGGGAAAGCAAATCCCAAGGTTTTTCAGGCTCTCGGCGGGCTGGTTTTTGCATTTTCAAAAGTGTCATGTCTTCGACAGCTCGGGTCCAGACAGAGCCTGTGTTTGTATTCTCTGACAGCCTCCTGTTGGTCTCCAGGCAGCTGTCTGACAAGACGAAAGCTCTTAGCTGACATCCGGGCACATGGCAAAGAATACACTGGGGAAATGTGCACCACTGGAATTTCACCGTTTGCATGCTTTGCATCTTCCTCGCACACAAACACACCCGGACGCGTTTGAAAGTGCAATGAGTGTTTGCCGAACGCGTTTGGGGCTGCATGTAAATAAGGCAGCTGATGTCATTCTGTAACTAATCTAATTGTGGCTTGCAATTGGTTTTCATGGGAGGGGGAAAAAAGGCGAGACACAAACAAAAGGAGAGGGGGGGAGGTCTCTTCTTGTCGCTTTATATATGATATAAAATATACAGACGGGAGATGCATTCTTACTGAACAGCTGTAGAAAAAAAATCATAACTGAAAGACAAAAATCACTTCAGTTTAACCCCGTGGCTACATTGAATCACAACAACAGCACAGATAAAGATGCTTTTTGTCAGTCCGAGTGTCAGTGTCTATGATTGTCAATCAGATGTTTTCATTAAGCCATTCTGGAGTGGGAGACATATGCTTTGCCAATCAAAACAGGCAGGGTGGATAAATATTAGAAAGCACATTCGGGCTAAAGTGCCTGAAATGAGATATTGTTCAGTGTTCTCCTGTGATGACTTCAAAACAATATGGTTTGATTTTGTATCAGTTAAAAGTCTGAGACGGCCATCGGTAACCCATTCACTCGCTGACCAGAGAGCACAGGTTGCTGTTGTATCTCAAAAGCTGAATGCGCTCGAAATAGTCGTCAGTCAGAAAGTTTCTCTGTGACGTCACCAGGTTGCCCTTCTGGCTGAAGAGACGCTGGACGGGGGCCGTGGATGGCAGGGTGGTGTTGTATTTTAGGAAGAGCTGCTTCACTCTTGGGAAGTCCTGCAGGCACTCGAGGCTCTTCCCCGTTCCTTCTACATACTTGCGAATCTCCTCCAACAC